>NC_057799.1:416385394-416726952 GCF_018294505.1 Triticum aestivum | reverse complement strand
ACACCTTCCTCAACCCTACCGGAGCCGCTTCGCCGACACCATCGTCAACCCCACCGGAGTAGCTTCGCCTATACCATTTTCAACCCTACTAGGGCCGCTTTGCCAACTCACAAGTCCACGGCCTCAGATCCGCTTCCTCGCACCCTCATCCAACCTACCGGAGCAGCTTTTGACGCCTCGTCCATGGCCGCAGATCCGCATCATCGACACCATCCTTAACCCAACCACCGGAGCAGCTTCACCTACGCCCTCGTCCACGGCCACAGATCCGCTTCGCCCACACCGTAGTCCACCCTACCGGAGCCGCTCCACAAACACCCTACTCGACGGTTCTAGATCTCCTTACCGGACCCCGATAGCCAGCGCAGCGTCATCACCCTTGACGTTTCTAACCTGATTCCCACCGTCTGGCAAGATGCCAAGCACCCGCCACGCCCTAGGTACTTGTCACCTTTAAACCCGTCCAACATCACCTGCCCGATGTACTTCAAATATACTAACAGGTCGTTGTTACCTGTTATGCAGTTGGCAAAAACTACAAGAACGATGTTTCTTTTGGATCTAACAGCTTGGCCAACCAAGATCCTGGACCGAGGCATTGCTATGATCTTGTAAGCGCGTCTCTCTCTCTTGTATTGTTTTGTGCCTGCCAGTGTGCTTTACTAGGATTTTCGACCAGTAATCCCTCTGTGCAGACAATGATTTCTACTACTGGCTGCTAAATTAGATATGTAGATGTCATACATGATACTACCTCGTACCTCCGTTCGTAAATATAAGTCTTTCTAGAGATTCCACTATAAGCTACATACGGAGCAAAATGAGTGAATCTACACTCGAAAATGCATATATATACATCTGTATGTGGTCCATACTGGAATGTCTACATAGACATATATTTAGGAATAGAGGCAGTACATTACACAAAATCGTAGGTGGCATGTAGGAATTCCATTGCACTACATTAGGCTCCCTTAGAGTGCCTGCTAGTCCAGCACATAGAGTCATGGCTAGTTTATGCTAAGCACACAATCATTAATTGGTGGTTTAAATATGTGCAAGGGATATGCAATGTATTATCATGTAGAGATGTCTAAAATTAGTCGTGTCAACTTGCAGATAGGGTTACACAATGAAAAAGTACAAGATGTATGTAGCAATTTCATGGAACATCGCAAAAAAAGGAGAGCCAGCGGTGAGCCTATACAGTGTGCTATGGTACGTCACTCCTCCATTGCAATCATCGTGACATGTTATTTGTATGTCAGTTCTATTGGCCAAGTTTCTTAGGGACAGTTATTACGAGTTATCTTAAGAAAATAAGCACCTGTGAATATAAGCTCCATGTAATAAGCCAACCAGTTCTTTTCATTGCGTTTTCAGCTTATCTTTGGTATGATCAGTGAAAAGTCTAGATTGCATTATATTTTTCATTTTGCTGCCCATATGAAAATTAATTTGACTTGCAAACATCACAAATTGAACCCAATGCAGTAATTAATATGATAGGAAAACAGACCATCACTATTTGCTCAAAATGCAAATACAAAGATACCATCTACTTGGCACAATCTACTTTGGTTAATGTTTTCCATAGAGATCCCATTGCCTAATTTAAACGAAGAACGCATGACCCACATTTAAATGAAGAACAATTATTTATTGAAATTTGATAGTCCAAGTGGCTGGTTATTATCATATAGCACCACCACCTGAAAGCATCATATAGCAGCAGTAGCAGCTCATAGCAACTCATCATACAGCAGCAGCAGCAGTAGTGTGCAATTCATCATATACCAGCAGCTGCTCATAGCAATTCATCATATAGCAGCAGCAGGAGCAGCTCATAGCAATTCATCATATAGCAGCAGTAGGAGCAGCTCATAGCAATTCATCATATAGCAGCAGCAGGAGCAGCTCATAGCAATTCATCATACAGGAGCAGCAGGAGCAGCTTATAGCAACTCATCATATAGCAGCAGCACCTCATAGCAATTCATCATATAGCAGCAGCAGGAGCAGCTCATAGCAATGCATCATATAGTAGCAGTAGCAGCAGCTCATAGCAATTCATTGTATAGTGGATCAGAATGAAAATTTGGCAAAAATTCAGAGGAGATCCTCACCTTGTTGGATGAGCTCGTCCTTCAACAACACCTCAAGGGCACGGTCTGGGAGGTGGGGAGGGGAATAAGGTGCCTTCTGCCGCAGTGTGGCATCAGCCGTAGTTGTGCAGCGCCTGCCGGAGTAGTGCGTTGGATGAACAGACGAACCACAGTGGAGCAGCTGCTGGAGATCATGAGAATGAGGGGCGGCGCCAGAGGGAGGAGCAGCCAGGGAGATTTGCCCCTACCCGCCGGCCATGTAGCCTAGCTGGATGGAGCATCGTCGAGGACCAGGCCAGATGGGACCAGTGGCGACGGCTCGCTGGAGGAACCTTAGTGCTGCAGGCAGGGGATCAAGGTAGAGGGAAAGGGGAGAGGAGATGCAAGCGGGCAGGGCAATGAATGCTTGCGTGTTTGTTTTTACTTGAGGGTGAGGTGTGACGCGGGCGTCGGCAGTTGCATTTTGAGTGTAATATAGGCAGACAACAGAGTCATTTCACTATTCCCCTTCCCTTCAATTTTTAGTGAGGTTCTACCCGAAATACCCCCCTCCAAAGCGAAATTAGTTAAGCCCAAGCCCATAACTCAAAAATGACTTCTTTACATCTTTTATGGCTTATTTTGACAATAAGCCCTGAAAAGGCGGAATAGAACTGGCCCTTAACCTGCAATTCAATTGTGCGTGCAATGATGAATCACTCATGCCTGCTATAGTGTACATTTAGGCATCATCATACATGGCATAACCTAATACATGTGCATTCCATTGTAGAATCTGGAATATGCAATGTTTATGTTAGTTCATACGTTGCACATGATGTTTAAATGCCCCTTAAATCTGGTCAGTCAAGTGATGGTCTTTAAGCCTCCTTCTTTGCTTCTTTTCTTGATATGTAAGATTTGCTCAGACATCTGTTCAATTGCTTGTTTGCATCAGCCAGCCATACTAGGACTGTTTGCTTTGATTACTTGCTGTTCTTGACCTAACACTCTAGCAGAGCTTGTCAATGATTTAAACACTAAGGGCTGCTGTAGTGGGGCCTTTTCTAACTCATAGGTGACATAAAGGTTTGGCTGTACACTAAAGTAGGCTCTCCAAGAGTACTTGGAGATATAGTTCGAAGGTATGCCTAGTTTTTACATAGTGCAGACATAGTAAATGCTCATTTCATTGTGTGCAAGTGCAAGAGATGCGGCATGTTTCATTATGTGGTGTTGTTTTGTTATAATCTCATCATTTTGTGTTCACAGACTGGAAAGTATGCATATTTATCTTCCAAGGAGACGAGTAACTAGTTTGTGTCACCTTGCAGAGGGGGTGCAATGAAGCTAGGATTGAGGATTTCCAAGTACAAGATGTTAGGAAGGAGCCTTGCAAGAGAAGTGGGAGCTGCGCTGGCCTCTTCAACCTGTTAAGGTAAGTCACTGTATCCAACTCAACAGTTCAATTCCTTGTTTGTTTCAGGCATAGTTAATTTGCTCTTTTCAATTGCTTTATTTGTCCTCGGTTAATGAGATGCCCAAAGAATGATGCCTAATGTTGGGTACTTGTATAACTATTAGTTGACATAATTAAAGGCCTTAAAATTTAATTACTCTGTCGAAGTGTGCCTGAAGCTTTGAAGTCTATTAACCAACTATTATTACATGAGGCTCACAATCTAGTTTATACTAGGCTAATGATTGCATAGTTTTGCTTGCTGTAGTATGTTTGTATGAGACCCTCTGCTGTTCATTATGCTCCCTAAGACTTTAATTGAGCTACAGAATGGCCAACTGCTTGCTTACTTCTATGCAACGTGTTGTCTAAATTTGTAACTTGTCTGTGTTTTGGATTGGGCCCCAACATCATGCTCCTCTGGTGAGCTAAGAGAGATTTCTGTATGCAGGCTGCACAAACTACCTTTTTATAATTTTTAAAATATCACCTGCTTATGCTTCATGACGTGTAACATTATTGTTAGTCCTGTTTTGCCATGTACAAAATAGTCTGTCTTGCTCGCTTCACTGTTGTAACTATATTTTTGCCCTAGTCATGTGTACTTACAGAAACATTTCAGGATGAAGTGACATCAACACTAAGATCTGCAAGCAGTGCGGCATGGCCGTTACCGAATGATTATGGATTGGAATTGGAATGTCCTGATGTTCTCGAGCATCAACTAGAGGTGGCAAGACAACGTGTACATGATTCTCAACGTACAATCAACAAGTTGAGACTGGACATGCAGGTATTAGATGTAGGAGTCAAAAAAATGAAACAAGACACTGAGGTAACAACGAAGGAATTGGAGATTTTGCAGACTGAAATTTGTGCTATCTAAATCCGGCCAATCCTATTTTCTGAAGAGATTATAGTTCAAATGGTAAGTTATGTTGATGCGCGTCCATGATGTATGAGCTGTATTTTCCCAGTGTATGTAATTTGTTGTTTGTGTATGCTTTATTATCACTGGTGCCGAACCATAATGCCCAGTGGGTATAATGGGCTGTAATTTCTTTATTTGTATAGTGTAGGATTATTCTACGTTTCTATGCCTTAGTCTCTTTATTGTATAATGTATGTTTTTTGAGGTGATAGTATAGAGTAGGATAATTCTTTGAATATGTTATATCGTTCAAACGGGGGCCAACTCGCCCAAACATTATAGTGACCATGGCCCTCCACAGGCCGTACGATCCATGGGCCATCTACGGGACGGACGATCCATGGCCTTCTATGGCCGTCGGATCCGTGGGCCTTCTATGGGCTGTCGGATCCATGGGCCTTCTATCGGCTGTCGGATCCATGGGCCTTCTATGGGCGTTGGATCCATGGGCCTTCTATGGGTCATCGGATCCATGGGCCTTCTATGGGCCGTCGGGTCAATGGGCCTTCTACGTCCCGTAGGATCCATGGGCTTTTTACGGGACGTCTCATCTATGGGCCTTGTACGGGCCGTATAAGGGGTCGTAAACGGGCTAGAGTGGAAATCGTACGTTTTATGGGCTGACCATAACGGGCCGTTAATAGGCCGTATTTGATGATGCTATGAAAATGGCCCAACAGATTAACGGGCCACAAACGGGCCGACTGTATCCATGGGCTGTATTTGGCCCACAAGCAGAAAAGGCCAGTAACGGGCCGTAAGTAACCGAATGCTGGAAATGAGCCCAAGAATAAATGGGCCCTGAGAAGGCCGAAAGGTAACACGGGCTGGAAACGACCCAATGGAATAATGGGCCGCTAATGGGTATAAAGCGATACACTGTTCATTACGGGCCGGTTTCACCACGGACCATTAATGGGCCAAGAGTTACAAAGGGACTCATATGTGACGAAATACGTCATGGGCCATACATGGGTCGGAAGTTACAACGGGCTGGAATCATATTGGACGGCCCAGATGACGCTACTGGGCCTAGTTCCGTTAGGCCATAACGGACTGTGAGTTAGCGGGCTGTAAATGGGCTATATGCGAACATGCCGTTAACAGGCTTTCCGTGGGCCGGCCCGCCACCTTTTAACCAAGTCAAACGGGCTGGACTTTTCACAGGAATGGGCCTCTGTTGGGCCGTGCCACGTGTCAACGTATCATAGGCGCGTTGCGTCCAATGAGTGGATGACATCTGTCCCAACGGTGAGCCGACACGTGTTTCCTCCAGCCAATGATGATTTTACACATGGAAAATCCCCATTGGTCGGGGCTGTTAACGGGTTATCGGATCCAAAACCGGACCCGATAGCTTAACGACATTCCGTTACGGTAGATGCCACGTGCCGTTCACCCTTGACGAAAGCACTTCTGTGACGCGCGATTTATCATCATGGAAGTGGACACATCTGTGATGATAATTTTGGTAATGTCATGGAACACTTCTACGATAGCACAGGTATGACTATCTTGATTCTGTCATAAAATTGTCATGGATGTACATGCATGAAAAAAACACGACCTACTGTGACAAACACGTATGGAAGTGTATTTTTTTTGTAGTGATCCTTGCCGCGGCAGCCTCCTTGGCCGCCACGCTTCTTGCCGGATCCTTCGGCACCATCCTAACCCTTCTCCTTGTCCCGCCTCTCATACTCGGCTTTTTGCTTCTCAACAAGCAGCTCAACTTGTCGGCACTTCTGGAGGTCGTGGCCCTTGGTGCGGTGGATCTTGCAGTACTGCTTGTCGGAGCCTCCTGGCTTGTCGGCAGCCGCCAAGGCCCGGCAAGCAGCGCACTCGGCAATCTCCTTGCCGGGGTCGTCTGCCTTGGCCTTCTTGGCAGTGCCGGTGTCGTTGGATCCCTCGACGGCAAGCACGACCTTGTCCTTGCGTTTCCTGTTGCGACGCCGACCCTTCTTCGTCGAGGCGGCAGTGTCTTTGTCGGTAGAGTCGGTTTCCGCACCGGCGTCTTCGCCAGGGTACTTCCTCCCCTCTTCAGCCCAAGCGCATCTATCGGCTAGAACGTAAAGTTCGGCCACATCCTTGACCTTGTTCATCGCCAGCTCTTCACGCATCTTGCGGTTACACACATTCTGATGGAATGCGCTGATCACGGCGGCAGGATGAACATCCGGGATGTTGTATTGCACTCAGCTGAACCTCTGTATGTACTTGCGCAGGTTTTCACCTTACTTCTGGGGGATGATGTGCAAAGCACTCGGCTGGCCATGAGCTTGGTGGCCTCCAGTGAAGGCACCAACGAACTCGTGACACAGATCCGACCAAGAAGAAATGGAATCCGTCGGCAAGTGCATCAACCAAGACATGACATTGGGTTTTAGGGCCAACGGGAAGTAATTGGCGAGCACCTTGTCGTCGTGAGCTCCAGCGGCTTGCATCGCGATGGTGTAGATGCTGAGGAACTCCGATGGGTGGGTCTTGTTGTTGTACTTCTCACCGACGTCGGGCTTGAACGTGCGGTGGGACGGCCACTGGAACTGCCGCAGCTCACGGGTGAAGGCTGGGCAACCCACCTCGTAAGGTAGGCCGCCGGAGCCTCCCGGTACTGGGTGGTCCATAGCAGGCCCCGCCCGCCTATCTGACTGGTGGCGTGTATCGCGCCGGCGCTCGATGGTGGTTCAAGCGTCTTCATGGGCTCGCTCCCGAAGAACTTGGCGATGGTCGTGGTGGGTCCGTGGGTCGGACGACATTATGGAAATGTTATCACAAGCGTCATCACGACGGATCGACACCCGCGGTGGCCGGCGTGGAGGAGGAGAGTGCACCGTGGCCGCAGCACCTCCGGCCCTTCCACCGCTGGCGTGCGGTGGTTCGACGGAGCGCTGGCCTCAGGGCCCCGCTGGCTGTGGCTCGTCTTTGTTGGCGACGCCGATGAGGCTCCGGATAGTGGCTCTCCACTCGTCGAGCTTTTCCGCAGCAGGAGGGAAGTCGAGGAACAGCTGCGCGCGCGCCAAAGCTTCTGCTGGCGTGGGTGGCGGCGAAAGCTGCATGGACCGTGGCGCGCTCCGACTTCTAACCACGTTAGAAGGAGCTCTATCACAGCCCGGCGGTTGTGTGCCATTTTCGCCAGCACTTAGGCGGGCATGCTGGCCTCCTTCGTCCCGCAAATGATGCACAGGACTCTTCCCACGGCGGCGCCCAGGGTCACCAGCGTGGTGACGCTGCTCGTCGTGCACATCCTAGGAAGAGCGCGCTGTGGGCGCCAGCGTAGGCGTCTTGGAGGTCATCGCACCGCCCGTGGGTGGCACGACGCCGCCCCCGGAGGGCCCTGCGCCGCCTGCGGGGGGCCCAGCTTCGTCTCTGGATTTGGCGGCGTGTGGCCCGTCGTCTTGCGCACGAACAATGCTGCTCGCCAGGCTCTGACTGCCAGAGCGATGTTGGTGCTCGCGGGCCGCGCCTCGGGTCCTATCCGCGACCGGCCTGCTACTCGCCCGCACCGGTACGGGCCGTCCGGCTCCGGATGAACCGATCACCGTGATCGTCTTCTTCTTGGGAGCCATGGCGATGAAGAACTGCTAAGCTAACCGCTAGACCGGATTTTCACAACTGCGCCCCCTACCTAGCGCGCCAAAGATGTCGGGGGAAATCGACACCTATGGAATCAGTGGGATCCCTTCTACGGTTGGCGGGCGCAAGGTTGTGCAAAGAGTGGGTCTGACAAGAAGCACACGGATCGTTTACCCAGGTTCGGGCCGCGAAGATGCGTAATACCCTGGTCCTGCTTTGGTGGATGTATTTGAGTGTTCTTGTGTTCTTGAGCTAGCTACGGGGTGTAACTTGCCCAAAAGATCTGAATCCTTCTCTTGGTCGCCTCGGGCCTCCTTTTATAGGCAAAAGGGGGTTGCCATAGTGGCACACAGGAGGTGGAAAGGTGTACAGTGGATGAGCCTATCCTCTGGCACCATCGGACAAATGCAGTTAATGCGCTGCCGACGTGCCCCTCTCACTTTATCGGGGACGGCAAGGAAGCACGTCCCAGCTGTCGCCGCCTCCCATGGCTTCGACACGCGTCCGAGCTGACGAGGCGTCACGGCGCCACGTTGGCTAGCTACTGGGCTGGCGCGGTGGTGGAGCCTTCACGAAGACCTGCATGCCACCACGCAGGTGCTTGCTGAGTCGGTCGTGGAGGCCGCACGTCGCCACGCAGGTGCCTGCTCAGCTGATTGAGCTGGCAGCTACATGGGGACGGTGGTGGAGCCTTGGCAGACGCGGGCCTAGCCGCGGCCCCGTAAGTGTCTTCGGCAAGGGCCTTGCCGGGGCCCCGACAAGGGTCTTGCCGTGGCATCGTCGTCTTGCCGGGGGTCTCGTGGATTTCCTCGGCTAGGATCATGTCGAGGGTCGTTGTCTTCTGATCCTCATATGATCTCGTGTGTTTATGACCTTGACGAAGATCTGCATGCCACCATAGAGGCGCCTCCCGAGCCTTGGTTCCAATGTAATTGGTTGGTGGTGTTGGAACCCGCGGGCTCAAGGGTGGCCTGCTCTGCTGGCATCGGGCAGTTGCCCTGGCAAGGCTCTTGCCGGGGCCGCGGAGGCTGCCCCGGCAAGGGTCCTGCCGGGGGAGTCCACCTCGCCCTCCTGCTCTTTTGTGTTCTCTGGTCTTGGCGTTGCCTCTGGTCGCCTTGTGCTCCGGCCCCTCTCTTCTTCCCTACTTAGTGTGGCCATGGGCGCGGCTCCGACTGCCCGTGCACAACTAAAGGGGTAAAAAAGGAGTGCCCCTACTTTTGTACACCGACATCAAAGTAGCGAACATGAATCAAACAAACATGATGAAAATGACTAGATGAAATTCCCATGTGTCCTCAAGAATGTTTTACTTATTGTAAGAGATCGTTCTGGCCTGTCCTTTGCAACAAAAAGGATTGGGCTACCTTGCTGCACTTTTGTTACCATTAGTATTACTTGCTCGTTACAAATTATCTTTCTATCAAACTACCTATTAACGACAGTTTCAGTGATTGCAGAAAATACCTTGCTAAAAACTGCTTGTCATTTCCCTCTGCTCCTCGTTGGGTTCGACACTCTTACTTATCAAAAGGAGTACGATTGATCCCCTATACTTGTGGGTCACCACGCATACACCTTGATCTGGCTGACCGTTTCTGTTCTGTTGCCTAATCACAAACAGTTCATCCGAGTGAACTGTATGATGTATATCGCACACACGCCTTGATCTGGCTAACCATTTCTGTTGTGTTGCCTAATCACAAATAGTTCATCCGAGTGAACTGTATGTTGTATATCGCACACATCTTCATCTGGCTGACCGTTTATGTTGTTATGCTCATCGCAAACAGTTCATTTGAGTGAACTGTATACCCCGTATCACACACTCAACTCTAATCTGAATCGTATTTGATGTCTCCGCCATCACAAACAGTTCATATCATTTTTGATGGTTTTATTACAACACCATTTGTGATTAATGCGCAAACAGTTTCATCGAAGGGTCTCTGATTGTAGTGTCGCGTCAGCAGCATCCTGCAGTAGTGGCATGGTGATGACTCAGGAGGATACCGATGCACACCGGGTTTTGTAAAGTATCACAAAGCAAAGGGAACATCACATGATAACCAAAGGTTCACTCAAATATCATTTGTGTAATCATAGGGACCAATATAGATGTCCACGGTTTCGCTATCGGTCATTGAAAGGGGTTTCGTTCATGTCTGTGATTTACCGAACCTACGGGGTCACGAGCTTAAGGTTATCATGATCTGCTAAGTGTTAGTGGTATGTGAGTAATGAGAATATATTTGTGGAATTGTTTCATTAATATTCGGCAATAGTTCTGAGAGGTTTCGGAAGCGTTTCGGGGTCACCGGAAGGGTTTCGATGAATATCTGGTAATACCGGGTATTACCGATTAATTATATATAGGTGAAAAATGTTTTTGGGGATGTTAAATTATATATATGTATATATGGAAATGTTTAGAACAAATATATGTTTAATTTAATATCAATGGTCCCAATAAGGCCAAAAGGCGGAGAAGGAATTGGGCCACAAGGGCCCAATAGGGGAGGCCGAATCCTACTAGGGGAAGGACTCCTCCTCCCCCCTTGGCCGGCGCAAGGGGAGGGGAGTCCTTCCCCCTTTGTGGCGCCCCTCCTCTCCCCTAAACCTATATATACTAGAGGATTTCCACCCTATGGAACATAAGTTTTGGAGCCTCCTCTTGTTGATATAGTTCTAGTTCTAGTTCTAGTTGGTCCTAGTAGACTAATTAGAGCTAGCCCTAGACACCTCTAATCCTCATAATTAGAAGCCCCCTGTGGTTCTAATCTCCTCCCTCTAATTCTCCGGCGACGATTAGCTCTGGACGGCGAAGCGCTACCGTATCGCGAAGACCGTACGCTTGCAACCAAGTAGATAGGCCATGCTTTCGGTCTTCCGTTCGAGGTATCGTTCGAGTGCAGTTTGCGGGATCGTCATTGACGTTCAAGGGACTCCAAGTACGATCTACACCGACTCTTCTACTTCCGTTTTACTACGGAGTCGGTAACGATCATTGATCCAAACCCGATATGCATCTTCATATTGTTCTTGGGTGTTCGTAGGGCAATTTGTTTTGTTTTCTACTATGTTTCCCAACACGACGGTGACCGTAGGCAAAGGGATCAGCGATGGCGACGTGTTGCGGCCCTCCCGGTCCTATCCAGCAGGCATACACGAAGTAGACGACAACAGGGAGGCTCCTAGACGTCTACTCAGGCGGCGGGAAGCACGTTGGCCAGGGCTATGATGACGACCATGGTGGCTGCGTGCTTGGGCGCATCCAAATCGACGATGGCATGCATGGGAGCAAGGGGAATGGAGCTAGGGTTTGTCACAGGGGTCAGGGGTGGTCTTATCCCCTCGGGGGTGCCGGGGGATGGCCGACACGTCACCCAGGGCGTGGCATGGCGTGGATGGCCGTCATGATCCCCCTGCCCCGTGTAGCAGGAGGTTGGGGACGAGGGAGGTCGGCCGGGCCTCCCTCTAGCAGGTAGGGCTAAGTGCCCAATAGTTGCTTCTGTTTTCCCTTTTTTTTCTTTCCTGTTCTATATATCTCACGCCTGTTTTGTAATTGTTTTTGTAGTAAATGAATCTTGCTCAACTTGAAACTTGGCACATAAATCAAACACATAATTTTGAGAGCACAGACAAATTTTGGGAAAGCATAAATATTTGTTTATTTGAAAAAGGTCAATTTAATTGTTGTTCGACCTGTTTGAATATTGCTAGGGGCATTTTTCAGAATCCAAATGAGGTTAGTTTTATTTTTACAAATACTTGGGGATTTTATGGGATATTACCAACAATTTTATGTCAGTATTTGAAGAAATAATATTTTGACTTGCCCTTCAAATTTGAATTAGACGTTGGATTATTCCTTAATTGCATTTAGGCTTTATTAATCCTGATGTCATGCCAAGTTAAATGGCTTTAATTAATAATTAGGGTTTGGGTATGTCACAACTCTCCTCCACTCAAAGAAAATCTCGTCCCGAGATTTATGAGGTCGAGTAAGGGGAAAAAGGTCTGGTTACAAATCTAATGTATCTTCTCGTTCTCTGTTTCTCTTCACGAAGAGGTCGATCCATTACGTTGATGTCTTCATTTCTCTGTATCAAGGCATCGTGATGAAGTTGTCATACTTCCTTCAGGATCTTCATCGTACTTACGGAAAGGATATGGGTAACTTGGCAATGATGGAATTCTACAAGGAGTAATCATCCAGGGTTATCTCATGAATGAAACACACAAGTACCTCTCGAGGTTTGGAATACAAGAGTCATAACGAGTGTGACTTAAGAAGATACGAATAGCTTTATTTGAGTAGGCAAACATTTAATGCCTAAAGCAGAAGGTAAGAAAGATTCAGAGTGTCGAAGAATGAATCTTGCGTTTGATACCGGAATGGATCAGCTCCAGGAAGGTGGCTTGTAGAAGAGCATACGAAGCCAAGTGCAAGGATAATTTCGGATATAAGGATCACATAGTAATTTACATGAAACTTCATAATTAATGACAAAGTTTCCGTAAGGAATTCTGAAAAAATGACATGCACAAGGTAGAATGATAAACGATTCCACCACAAAAAAATACACTTCCGTGATGATACGTGTTTGTCACAGTAGGTCGCGTTTTCTGTCATGCATGTACATCCATGACAAATTTATGACAGAATCAAGATAGTCATACCTGTGCTGTCGTAGAAGTGTTCCATGACATTGCCAAAATTATCATCACGGAAGTGTCCACTTCCATGACAATAAATCGCGCGTCACAGAAGTGCTTTCGTCAAGGGTGACCGACACGTGGCATCCACCGTAACGGAACGCCGTTAAGCTATCGGGTCGGGTTTTGGATCCGATAACCCGTTAACAGCCCCGGCCAATGGGGATTTTCCACGTGTAAAATCATCATTGGCTGGAGGAAACACGTGTCGGCTCATCGTTGGGACATATGTCATCCACTCATTGGACGGAAGGCGCCTATGATACGTCGACACGTGGCAAGGCCCAACAGAGGCCCATTCCTGTGAAAAGGCCGGCCCGTTTGACTTGGTCAAAAGGTGGCGGGCCGGCCCATGGAAAGCCTGTTAACGGCCTGTTCGCATATAGCCCATTTACAGCCCGCTAACCCAAGGCCCATTACGCCCTATCTGAATTAGGCCCAGTAGCGTCATATGGGCCATCCAATATGATTCCAGCCCGTTTTCACTTCTGGCCCATGTATGGCCCATGACGTCTTTCGGCCCATGTGAGGCCCTATGTAACTCTTGGCCTATTAACGGCCCGTGGTGAAACTGGCCCGTAATGAACAGTGTATCACTTTACACCCATTAACGGCCCGTGGTGAAACTGGCCCGTAATGAACAGTGTATCACTTTATACCTATTAACGGCCCGTTATTCCGTTGGGCCGTTTCCAGCCCATGTTATCTTTTGGCCTTCTCAGAGCCCATTTATTCTTGGGCTCATTTCCAGCATTCGTTTACTTACGGCCTGTTACTGTCATTTTCTGCTTGTGGGCCAAATTCAGCCCGTGGTTACAGTCGGCCCGTTTGTGGTCCGTTAATCCGTTGGGCCATTTTCATAGCGTCATCAAATACGGCCTATTAACGATGGCCCGTTATGGTCGGCCCATGAAGGGACGATTCCAACTCTAGCCCGTTTACGGCCATAATGCGGCCTGTTATTGGCCCATGTTTGGCCAATCGATCATACGGCCCGTATAAGGCCCATTGATGATACGGCCCGTAGAAGGCCCATTGTTTCTACGGCCCGTAGAAGGCCTACTATTTCTACGGCCCATAGAAGGCCCACTGTTTCTATGGCCCGTAGGAGGCCCAGTGTCACTACTGTAAATATTAGCCCATGGTTATTGTGTCCTAGTTTTAAAAAATAGGTTATTGTAGCCACTAGCAAACCGCGGAAAAACAACTGCACTGACTACAAGCAAACAAATAAATAAGACAACAAGGAAATAAATAAGCAAGCAACTTATGGTAGGCTATCACGGCTATTACACATATTACATCCACTGGGCATCAAAGTTCGCCACCAGTGCAAATATAGGGAACAAAGCAGCATATAAACGCCGCAGCAAAACAAGTCCAGAACTGAAACCACTTCAGAAGAGTTCAAGAAATAATATCCTGGGTACCCATAATGCTGGCAAGATGCTTAGCAAGCTTATTAACTTTCTCTTGTTTGGCGCTTAAATCCTCCAGCGCTTGCTGTTGCACAAGAAAGTACGCATCTGAATTCTGCAGGGACTTCCTCAGTCCTTCGGCTTCTTGCCGCAGCACAGCTGACTAATGCCTTTCAGCTTGTAGCTGAGACTGAAGAAGCCGAAGTGATTCAAGCAGCGAGTTCGAAGAGCTTGTGCCAGCGGTAGTGGCCAGTAACTCGAACACTACATCAACGCGGGACTGTGGGGTTTTCTCACTGTCTAAAATATTGTTTTTATCACCTTTCTTGGAGACCAACAGGGTTGTCTCACTATCTTGAACCTTATCTGCATTACTTTCTCTACCATTGCATAGTGGGGTGCTCTTCTCCAATATTCTGTTTGTATACTACAAGAGAAACAAGCAGACACATCACAGGTTTAGCTTGTAGTATACGAAACTCATTTTGGTAAACCGGTTCAGTAGTAAGGTGGACATGATAACAGCATGAAACAAACATATATCTATGTACTATGGTCACTGTATTGTCCATATCATTCTAGTTTATGTTCCCTAATCAAGATAGAGACACAGTTCAACTCATATATTTTTAAGACACAGCAGCATAGACAGAATATAAGTGTGAGAAACTACACAGCATTGGCAGCACTTGTAATGTGCATCACATGAGAACATACTGTTTATACAACTTAGACTGAAATCAACATAGAGCAAGAAGTTAGAACAGCAATCCAGATAAAGAAATAGGTTTAAAACATACCTGTTGCGCCATTGGAGTTTCAGTTGGATCCTTCAAATTCGAAAGTAGTTGGTATGAGTAAATACAGCGATGCAACAGCAAAGGAGTATGGACCATAGCTACGGAATCTGACCTGAGAACAGTTGCTCTTCTGCTTTAAACGTGGAGTTTGGGTTAGCTGTGGTGGTCTTCGTGCTTTGGGCACTGCAGTAGCTTTACAAACTGCTCGTGTGGGGGTACTCTGTGGTGGGCATGGTGCTTTGTCAACTATAAGTGGGTTACTATCCGCTTGGGTTGCGGTTAGATGGGTTGTAGCTGGTTCTCTGCCCAACGGTGTAAGTGTGCAATCTGGAAGAGTCTCGATTATGTGTGGTGGGGCTAGTTTGTGGGCCAGTACAACCATGGTTCTATCTGCATCGACGGGTAGCACTGTCTTTTGTGAAGAACGGGTTTTTGCTCCCTTAGATACTGCCATCACCCCCTCCAATTCAAATGGCTGATAAACAAGAAAAGAAATTGAACGTACAGCCATTGTATGATAGACAGATGTGGTAACTCACATATATGTTGTCTAACCAAACAGGACAGCATGACACAATTTCACATATATGATGCCTAACTAAACAGGATAACATGACACAGTTTCAGATATATGATGGATAACTTAACAGGATATAATGGCATAATTCAACATATGATGAGTACCTAAACAGGATGACATGACAAAACTATATGATGTCTTTCTAAAATAGGTTGGGATGAAATAATTCACATACATGTTGTCTAAGTATACAAGATGGCATGATATAATTGACATAATTGATTCATATACTAAGCAGCTGGCACTCGCATGTATGGTCTCTAAACTAAGCAGATAGAATTCAATATTGTGCATATGATATCTAAACTAAGCAATGCAAGACACCATATGCATCATATGAGAAATATAAACATTGCAACTTAGAGCATACACCTCAGGTGGGATATAGGACTGGTCATCTGTCTCTGAATCCTCCTCTGAGGAGCTCCCTGTAACCATCGAGATATATTCTTCAACAGGTACCATTGCCTGCTCTGAAGACCTTGTTTTCACTCCACATTTTTCCATAACCGGCTCAAATGGCTGATACACATGAAGAGTAGTTCAATATACACAGATTGTCGACAAATGGAATACGTAATGAAAAAAAAGATGGCATGAGATCATTCACATATATGATGCCTGGCTCCATGGCGGTGCATAATTCACATATATGATAATTGGCTGAAAAACATGGCATTGCATAATTCACATATCTGATATAGAAAGCAAACATGAGGCATTCACACAAAGCATGTCTAATCTAAGTAGATGGCATGGCAATGCAAGACACCATATGCATGATATGAGCAATATAACCCAGCCAAGTTAGAACATGCACCTCGGGGGGGGATACGACTGGTCATCTCTCTCTGAATCCTCCTCTGAGGAGCTATCTGTAACCAGCAAGAAATATGCATCGACAGGTAGCACTGACTGCTCAGAAGACCTTGTTTTCACTACAGATTTTCCCATGACCGACTCAAATGGCTGATGCACAGGAAGAGTAGATGAATGTATAAACATTGTTGACAAATGGAATACATTATGGAAAAAAATATGGCACAATACAATTCACATATACGATGACTGGCTAAACAGGATGGCATTGCATGATTCACGTATATGATGCCTGGCTAAAGAAGATGGCATTGCATAATTCCCATATACTCCCTCCGTTCCTAAATATTTGTCTTTTTAGAGATTTCAAATGGACTACCACATACGAATGTATATAAACATATTTTAGAGTGTAGATTCACTCATTTTGTTTCGTATGTATTCACTTGTTGAAATCTCTAAAAAGACAAATATTTAGGAATGGTGGGAGTATGATATAGAAACCAAACAGGTGGCATTCACACAAAGCAAATCTAAACTAAGCTGATGACATATAAGATGTATAATGTAAGCAATGCAAGGCGCCATATGCATGATATGACCAACATTAGCATGCCAGGTTAGAGCAAACACCTCAGGTGGTAAACAGGCATGGTCGGCTCCTTCTGAATCTCCATCTGAACAGTTATCTTCCTCTGGAATACAATCTGGAAATGCAGGAGGGGGGGCACTTCGCCCACCATGGAGCGGCGTCTGCATGACATTATATTCGCACGCAACGGTCTTCTCTTTTTCTCTACATGTTCAGTACGATTGTGTACAATATCTGACTTGCATAATAAAAAAATAGTTAGATTTTGTAAGGACTAAGGGGTGCATGCAAAAATCAAGACTGATGGTAGCAAACGAGTGGATGGATCCAAAACTAATGATAGCAGGTAGATTATAGCTTCAGTTTAAAAAGATAGACAATGGATCATCTATTGTTTGTTGCCCACCCAACATGAACCGCATAGAAGACCCCAGATGAACCAGAAAGTAGACAGATACTATTCGTTGCTGGCTCGATATGAGACCCATGGGCAATTCAAAACTCAAGATTGAACGATAAAGTAGCAGGTAATAATAACCGATGTATAACGTAAGCAAACACGAAAGACTTCGACCTCTCTTCCGGAACTGTGTAGTCCTCAGGTTCATCTGCTCAGCCGATGATGCTAATGCAGTTGGCGTGGCCGCCGGCAATGGGGAAGATGATCTGAGGCGGCGAAAGGAAGTCTGCAGGGGGGATCTCTGCTGCAGTGAACGCTTCTGTCGATGGTGCACCTCAGGTGGGGTGGATGACGGCACGGCAGGAGCAGGACATAGCACACAGAGTTTTCTTTGACGCCTATCTGAAAATGAAGTAAATCTGTAAGGGCTCCTTAGAATTGGAGGATTCTATAAACGCAGGGACAGGAAAAACACAGGAATAGGATAGGAATGCACGTGCAAAACAGAGCATTTGGAAACATAGGATTTCAGTCAACCTGGGTGTTTGGCTCACATGAATTGGAAGAACAGAGGAATGGAGAAACAAACTGATGCGACGAGTGTACAACCTCTTTGGCATAGCCTTGTGGACCTCAGCATCATTGGGTTGGACGTGGAGGATGGTGATGATGCTGGTGTGACTGTCGGAGGCGGGGAAGATGATCCGAGGCCTCTGGAAACGGCGCCGAGGGTACTGCTCCGCTGTGATGGACGGTTCCATCGTTGGAGCAGCTCCGCTAAGGTGTACGGCGACGAGGCTGAAGCATGACAAGACAGACAACGTTAATCTGAAGTGGGACCCTAATATCATCTGCAATAGATGATGTAAAATACATCACCAAAAAGTGCTAGATGTAAAACGCATCAGCCGCGCCACGGCCGCTCCGACAGATGTTGTAAGTACTCTTCACTCTGAACTTAACTGAACTAAATGAACTTCAAAGTCAAAACTAAATTTTACTGCCGAAACTGATTGAACTAGTAACAGAGCATTGCAATAGATGTTTAGGGCGTTCGAGCACTAGTAGCAGAGAAGCAGTGATCTAAATCAGCAGACGCTCGAGCAGGGAACGCACTAGTAGAGAGCAAGTCGTGCAGTAGCACCGCGAGCGAGTGCTAAAGCAGCAACTCCTGTAGCTGCCGGAGGTCGTGCAGCAGCAGCAGCAGCAGCGCAAGCGAGAGCAAGAGCAGAGCAGCAGCACGAACGAAAGCAGGAGCAGTGCAGCAGCGCGACCGACAGCAAGAACAGAGCCGCGGCGCGAGCGAGAGCTGGAGCAGCTGCAGCTAGTGCCGTTGTGGAAGTCGCAGCCGAGGAAGCAATGACATGGGGGAGAGACGCCATGGATGATGTGGCCGGCGACGGCGCCGTCGATGGAGACACGCCATGTCTGCTCGGTATCGAGCACCGGCAGCCCCGTGAGATTGAATAAAAGATAAAATGCAGCAGCGAATGCAGAACCTCCTTGGTGGCGCCGAGTTGGCCTCGGCTTCATCGGAGGAATTGGTGAGGGTGCTGCAGTTCCGATGGGGCAGGTCAAGACGGCGCTGTGGGGATTGAGGTGGCGCGATAGACGAGGCGAACGTCGGGGAAGCTCCTTGGAGGTGGAGGGCGGGGCGGCTGATCCGGCGGGACGACGAGATCGACAACGGATCCTCATCCGGTGCGGTGGATGAGGGACGGCGAGCTGTTGTGGTGGACGACGTAGTCGGGGAAGAGTCTCCGGCTGGGCGGCGGTCGGGAGGCCGACGGAGGTGCGTGGGGTTTCGCGGGTTTTGGCGGCCTCGGTGTACGAATGGGGAGGCGAAGGGGGAGGGGGAGCCAAGCTTAGGGACGCGCTTCTCCGAAATGTAGGGTAAGTTACCAGCGTACCCCCACCGGTTTTGACACCGCGATGTGGAGCTTCATTTCCGGCTGAGGGGTAGAAGGGGGATTTCGCGTGTCTAGTCTGCGGGAGCGATTTTGGATGAGGAGGGAGTCCTCGCGCGCGTCCAAATTTCGGGATAACAAGGCGCGGCGCGGGTTGAAGAAGCGGGAGTTTCAAAGCAGGTGAGACAAAAGATACTCGAGCTTGAAAATTTTGGGATAACAAGGTGCGGATTCCTTGTTTGGCAAAACAAACTTAACATGTAAAAAAACAATTCATACAAGACACAAGAGAGTCATATCCCCTTTTACTATATTGCTATAGATGCCATTGAAAAAACTACAAGAAAAATGTAAAAAAAATCGGGAGAACAAGATTACCCTGCACAGTACCAAATCGATTCGCACTTCCCTCAACAACAACAAAAAAACAAATCAATTCCCACCAAAGAAAGATTAATGTCCCTTTTTATATGATTACAGATGCCATGATCTTGAATTTCAATTTTTGAATCCACGTTATGTTGAATTCGAATATATTGTTAGGTGACCTTGCGGTTTATAATTGATGTAGTCGTACATTTTGATCTTCCATCATATATGAACATTTTACTCCACCATGTGAACATATATATTGTCGTCTACCATATGGACTAAATTTGAATCATTTTTCCTTATTTGAATACGATTGTTGTCAAGTTATACAATAATTTAAATATTATCTTGATAACAAAAAACATACATATAGCAGTAATCATATTTCACTATGAACTACATGTACCATACACTCTCCAATTCAAATATCTGTATCCATTTTATGTTGAATTCAAATCATAGTACATTATTGGTCTAGGTAGCGAGATGTTTGGGATAATCAAAACCCTGTTTTCATACATATAATTTTTGGCTGAATTGGGACAAGTTTTGGTATAAGCCTCTTGCAAAACCGGAGATTCTCTCAACAAGCCTCGTGGTTCCGAGAGGGAACGTGTCACCTTTGTGTGCGAAACGATATACGCTGCCTCCCCCTGATTTTATTTACAGAGGCAACATAGAACTATATGAGTGCCCTGTTAAATTTTGGAATTATTTCGGGTTCATTTGGCCTTTTTATACATTAATTGAGTTTCTGGACTTTTAATGTGCATAATCTAAATATGAATTGCATGCACATGCTCCGGTGCACCAAAGTGGGTTGAAAAATCACATGTGTGTCCTTGGTTGAATTTCTAGGTCCCATGGAAGAAATGAGAATGAAATTCAAACATCTGGGCGTCATGACTCGGCCGAGAACATCGAGAAGCTTTGATTTTAAATTCATGTAAATCCAAAACTCGCCTGGAAATCATGAAACTTGGCATGGTGTCATGTCATGGCACTAACATGTTGTGGTAAAAAATTGGGCCAATTTGGAACTCGTGGTTCTAAGAGGGAACGTGCCACCTTTGAGTGTGAAACGATATACGCTGCCCCCCCTTGAGTTTCTTAACAAAGGCAACATAGAACTACATTAGTGCCCTATTAAATTTTTGAATTATTCCGGGTTCGTTTGTCGTTTTTTATACATTAATTGAGTTTCTGGTCATTTAATGTGCATAAGTCAAATTTGAACTACAAGCACATGCTCTCGTGCACCAAAGTTGGTTGAAAATTCACATTTGTGTCCTCGGGTGAATTTCTAGGTCCCATGCGAGAAATGAGAATAAAATTAAAACATCTGGGCATCGTGGCTCGGCCGAGAACATTGAGAAACTTGGTTTTAAAATTCTTGTAAATCCAAAACACGTCTGAAAATCATGAAACTTGGCATGGATGTCATGTCATGGTACTACCATGTTGTGGTAAAAAAAATTGGCCGAATAGGAACAGATTTTGGTATAAGCTTCTTGCAAACCGAAGCTTCTCTCCAGAAGGCTCGTGGTTCTGAGAGGGAACGTGCCACCTTTGAGTGCGAAACGATATACGTTGTCCCCCTTGAGTTTATTTACAAAGGCAACATAGAACTACATGAGTGCCTTGTTAAATTTTGGAATTATTCCGGCTTCGTTTGGCCTTATTTCCACATTAATTGAGTTTTTGGTCATTTAATGTGCATAATTCAAATTTGAACTACAAGCACATGCTCCCGTGCACAAAGTTGGTTGAAAAATCACATTTGTGTCCTCGGGTGAATTTCTACTCCCTCCTTCCATCTATATAGGTCCTAATGCATTTTTCGAGGCTAACTTTGACCAAACGTTAGAGCAATAATATATGACATGCAACTTACACAAAGCATACCTTCAAATTTGTATGTCAAAGGAGCTTCCAATAATATAATTTTCATAGTATACATCTCATGTGCTATTAATCTTGTCAATAGTCAAAGGTTGTCTTGAAAAACACATTAGGCCCTATATAGATGGAAGGAGGGAGTAGGTCCCATGCAAAAAATGAGAATAAAATTCAAACATCTGGGCATCGTGGCTCGGTCGAGAACATTGAGAAACTTGGTTTTAAAATCATGAAACTTGGCATGGTGTCATGTCATGGTAGTACCATGCCGTGTTAAAAAATTGGCCGAATAGGAACAAATTTTGGTATAAGCTTCTTGCAAATCGGAGCTTCTCTCAAGAAGGCTCGTGGTTCTGGGAGGGAACGTGTCACCTTTGTGTGCATAATTCAAATTTGAAATACAAGCACATGTTCCAGTGCACCAAAGTTGGTTGAAAAATCACATGTGTGTCCTCGGGTAAATTTCTAGGTTCCATGCAAGAAATGGGAATGAAATTCAAAATTCTGGGCGTCGTGGCTGGGTTGGAAACATTGAGAAACTTAGTTTTTTAATTCCTGTAAATCCAAAACACGCATGAAAATAATGAAACTTGGCTTGGTGCCATGACATGGCACCAACATGCTGTGGTAAATTTGCAGTCCGATTTGCGAAGGCGCACACATTAACAATCAACAAAGTCATTTTGGAACAAGTGTTGTCACGTTACAATCGGAAACACAAGTATTATTGAAACCGTGGGCGTTCTACTTACTAGTACCATTTACGTGCTGCCACGCATCCCCATTTTTTATTAGCTAGGAGGCGCCGTGCAGGGTAGCTATTTGAGTATGAGAGGCGTGCGATCAGACCCCTGCGCGTGCTTATCGCGAGGAGAGCCCTTTGACCTCCATCTGCCGTCCACCTCTCTCCCAAGGTCTCCATTAATGGCGCCCGAGCCTCTGTTTAATGGTGTGGCTATGTCTCACTCGACTGAGATTTAAGAGAGAAAAAGGAAAATCTGAAAGCACGGATCTTGATGAAAGATCCGACGGACCTATATAGCATCTACTGCGACTTATAGCAAGACTGATGAATATATAAGGACGATTAATTTTTTTGATCAAAGAAGGGCTTGCCCCTTCCGATTTTCATTACTGAAAACCACCACAATTCACAAGAAGTTCAGCACAACTCCAGCCTAACATGAAGGACTAAAAGCTACCAGATTGAAATCGCAACATCCCAAGAGGCCAACAAAGGCCAAACATCCGCGCTAGAACCCAACATTTCACAACCGACGACACAATCCACATCCTAAACCGATTATTACATCAAAAGAAACCAGGAAACTGAAGGAAGCCCAGCAGCAACTAGAAGAACAGCAACGCCAGGGTCGCCACAACAAGAGTTTTCTTAATTCCAGCCTCGCAACATTGATCTTCCACAGAAAGATAAGGACGATTAATTGTCTTACATAATTGGAAAGATAATTAAAAAATCCACATGCGGCTACGCCTGAAATACACAAGGGCAAAAGAAGAAGGAAGACAAGGATCTGGCTCGCTGATCTCTACTTTCTTGATGCGTTGCTGCAGGCCGCGGGAACTAGTCTCCGCGGCGAGCGGCGATGAGCTCTTTCGTGTCCTCAAGACGCTGCTTGAGAACATCCACGGATTCCTCCACCAGCCTTTGGTGCTCGTTGCGGAGCATGTCATTCTCGTCCATAAGTTTCTTGACGATGACGCCGGTCCTCTTCAACAAGGCACTGGTCTCCTCCTGCTGGTCTGCACTTCGGACGATCTTCTCCCTCAGCAGGTCACGCTCGGCCCGGAGCCTCTCATTGCCCTCCCTTAGTTGCCGGATGACGCCGGTAGCCTGTTCAAATGAGGTTTTCATGTCGTCCTGCAACCTCGCCCAACCGGAGATCTGATCCATCTGGCTATGGACGATCGCATGCATGCGCCTGTAACAGTCGTCGCCTGCCCGCGAGAAATTTTCCTAGGCCGCCGCGGCGCGGCGGGACATCTCTGCTGCATTCGTGGCGCGGCGGGACATCTCTGCTGCTTCCGCGGCGCAGCCGGACCAGTCTGCTGCATCGACGGCGCGGCGGGACATGTCGGCTGCTCTCGCAGCGAGGCGGGACATCTCTCGTGCTTCCGCTTCCATGCTCGCCTCTCCCTGGTGGCAATCTCTCGACCCAGAACTCACGCTGGCCATGGCAGACGCAAGGGAAGGATGCTGAATGACGTGTTTGTTTTTGTGGATGAGGAGTTGAGGAGGAATGTGCAGTCATCTTGGCATACTAGTATTTATAACCGAGTACTAATACGCTCCTAAGTGGGAAACCGTTTAGGTTGTGATCGGTGTGAACAGGTTTGCAATTCAATATAGCGTGGTACTAATACGCTCCTAAGTGGGAAACCGTTTAGGTTGTGATCAGTGTGAACAGGTTTGCAATTCAATATAGCATGGAGTAATTTGGAATGTGACGAGACGCAAGCTCAAAATTTATTGACGGTTCTAGTTTCGAAGTGCGGCACTATTCCCGGATGGAGTATTTCTTTTTCTACTCCCTCCTTTCCGGTTTTATAGGGCTTATCTCAAAATTTTAGTTTTCCCATTTTATAAGGCTCAATTTGGTTGTTCCCCAACACATGTTCAGATTCCAAGGTGCATTAAATCATTGCATGCAAGTATTAAGAGAAAATTGACCAATGCATGTACTTTATGCATGCATGCATTGCAATTAATGCATTGATAAACATAATTTTTGAGAAAAACAAGAGCATTAATTAGGTGCTTTTGCAAACTACAAAAAATATTCCACCACTCACCATCTTGGTTGGTGAGATTTTTGAATTAAGCCCTATAAACCGGAAAGGAGGGAGTACTGCTGTGTACGTGCAATAACTGGCACCGTCGTATACATATCTTACGGTTAATGGGGCGTTTGACAGGAATAGCCGCGTGGCAAGCTCTCACACACACGTCTGTTTTTTCTCGAAAAGGAGGATGATGACCCCCGGCCTCTGCATCTGGGAGTCACACACGCATCTGTAGCTACGAATTGTAGTGTTCTCAACCATCCGATTGGCTCTATCATGGATGTACCTATATACTAAAACATGTCTAGATACATCTATATTTTGACAAATGGAAGGCATGTATTGTGGAACGGAGGGAGTGCTTGTCATCAAAATGGATAAAAAGGGACGTATCTAGAACTAAAATACATCTACATACATCTCCTTTTATCCATTTTAATGACAAGTAGTAGTTCTTACCCAAAGGAACTTTATATCCAACAAACACAAAATATCCGTTTGACTGTTGGAAATTACTGATCTGATGTCGAAGTAATTGCTGCATCGCCACCAAAACCCACCATTTCTTAAGCTAAAGTAGACCAAGGTAATCCCTATATTAGCATATTACTAAGATAAACAGAAGGCACTGTAGAAACATTTAGGACGTGAGCTTGTCAATCTGAATGTGGAGGGACACAAGCTTAGCCCCGGCCAGCAGCTTGGGCGGAACTGTCAAGAAGGTCAGCTCCTGCACGTCGACGTCGCCGGGATCCTTGCTGCTTGTCACCTCCATTTCCACCTTGACAGCGTCGGTCGTGCCTTTGGGCTCCCCCGGCGGGCCGTTCGCCCACAGCTTGGCCACGTAGTGCGGCAGTGGGGACGCCCCCGCTCTGATGCAGACGACCGACACGGCGATAGGCGCGCCGATGTCGAGCACGCCGCCGACCAAGAAAAACGCGCGGCGGTCCTCCTCCGCGAACAGCAAGAGCCGTGGCTCCGACAGTGGCACTTGCAGCTGGAGCACCTTGCCGTACTGGATCCTGTGCACGGGCATGGGATGCGCGGTGCTGATGTGGTGGTAGAGCGCCGGCGGCGGGCCTTCGTAGCCGCAGACGGGCACGGGGCATTTGCAGGGCGCGAGCGGACACACGCTCTGGTGATCGGCGAGCTTGTGGTAAGTGACGTAGAGCCCACAGCCTTCGTGCGGGCACTCCACCCTCACCGACGAAAGGACGGAGTCCACCGCCGTGTTCCGCACGTCGAAGCCACCGCCGCGCTCGCACTTCTGGCACTGCCGCTGGTTCCCGGGGCGCTCGACGCGGCAGTCCGCGCAGGCCAGGTGCCCTCCCTTGCACTGCAGAAATCAATCGAACAACACATCAATCAAGAAACCTGCACCTTGCTCAATCAGCCGAACGGACGAGGTGTATTCGAACCTCATACACTGGAGGCGTCAAGGGGCGGAGGCACAAGGGGCAGTGGAGCACGGTGAGGTCCATCGAGACCTTAGAGAGCTCCATCGTCGGGTCCTGTTCGGTCTGCATGATCTCGCCCTCCTCGTGCACAACCATCTCTCGACTTGGGCCGGGGTATTACAAAGCTTTACCGTCACATATTTTATACTACTTCAAGGTGCATTAAATCAACACATGCAAGTATCAAAAGGAGAGTCACGGCATGCATGCATGCGTTGTAATTAATGCATCGGTAAACGCAAATTATTGAAATATATCGAGTGCAGTGCTTTGATGTGTCGCGTCAACTCGTACATCAACGAGAAGTTTGATTATCCTCTCCCTCGCGGACTTAACTGCACCTGCCTTTGGCTGTATGACAGGTTGGCCACACACCTGTCGGGCCCACCTGTCATACACGCAAAGGCAGGAGCGTCCCTCCCTCGCCCATGAGCGTGGTGGCTGGCAAGACTAGGAGAAGCTTTCGCTACACGCTCTCCCTCCCGCACGCGGTGGACATGCAGCAGTTCAATCGGTGTCAGATGGCCAGAAGCGTACTGTAGTACTCCTCCAGTGCAGTAGTACTCCATCATTGTTCGACTTCCCGAAGAGGCGAAGAGCCAAGCGCAGCCCGGACGCTCGTGTGGCAGTTTCATGTGTAGAGTAGTCTAGGATAGCGTGTACCGTGCCTGTAAGCTTAAAATCGTTGGGGTCGGCTCCATGCTATGTGGCCGTCTCGAAGTTTTAAAAAAAATTAAAATAGTCTTCTGGCCCTACCTGACACCCTGGTGATTGTAGTTTGCACGCTCATCTGGTCAAGACAGGAATATATATTTTAATTTGTTTTTTTTCGAAAAGGGGGGACTCCCCGGCCTCTGCATCAGAACGATGCATACGGCCACATATATTTTAATTTGTGGTGGGTAAATGTTAGAGGTTGCAGCAAATATATTGTACACTGCGGGTCTTTCAGCCAAGTTTAGAGGCAAGCATGTGGGGCCAGTGCTATGATGTGTCGCGTCAACTCGTACAACGAGGAGAAGCTTGATTTTACTACACGCCTTCTCCCTCACCCATGCGCGCGGTTGCTCGCAAACGAGGACAGGCTTTTGCTTAGTAGTACTTCTACAACAAGCTATCCGTCCCGCTCGCGGTGGACGGACATGCAGCAGTGGATTCGACACTGTAGAAGCAGTAGTAGTAACATCATTGTTCGTCTTCTCGAAGAGGCGAAGAGCCAAGCGCAAACCGAACGTTGCAGTTGCGAACATTGGAGCACGCATATAGCCAGGCTCTTGCATGAGACAAAATTGCTATGTGAGCCCACTATTGTACTAGTACGTACAACTACTTGCTAGTATAGCCCTGTAAACCAGAAAGGAGTATTTGCCCTTCTAGAGATTTCAACAAGTGACTAGACTACACCGAGACGGAGTACATATGGAGCAAAATGAGTGAATCTGCACCGTAAATAAATACGTACTAGTTCTATCGTTTTCCTCTCCGAGGTGCACAATATTGAGTATACTGACTAGTCTCTTTTTGACACGCATTTACGTTTTTTTACACAGTACAGACGCAAGCGCTCATATACACGCGCATACACTCACCCCTATGAACGCACACACGCACGGCACTATCATCTTGAAATTTACGAAGTCACCATAGGCACCTCGTCGTCGACGGGTCCATAGGTGCTTGAATGCCAAGGAGGGAGAGGGTAGCGGTTCCCGAGACGTTGAACGGTCAATGATGCATCCTCAATTACATGCAGAGGGAATTAATTGGAGAAGCAGAATAGAGCCAGCACGATGTGAATGCAACACAGTTTGGACTCTCATATAATAAAGGCGCCCCACCACTCCAATCCATCTACTCCCAAGTCTCTGCGCAACACTGCTCACTCCAATCCAAGACCAAGTGACCAGAAGCCACAAGCACCTATGGAGGCGATGGACGCGAGCGGCAGTCGGCTGTGCCAAATCATCCAAGGCGCCGGCCTGCGGCCCCGCACCGCGCAGCGTTTCCAGACGGTGCTGGCGACCGCAGGCATCGTAGCCCTCGCCGACGCCGGCTTCGCCTCTCGCATGGACGACATGATGGTCAACTCCATCCGCAAGTTCACCGCCGTCAAGAAGCGCGCGGACGACCTTGCCGTACTGCTCCAGCCCGCGCGCCCAGGCTCCTCATTGCCTGCCACCCTCATCGGCCTCCATGGTGACGAACTCTTTCAAGCCCTGGTGGCCCTGCAGGTGCCGGAGGTCGCGACGAAGAATGTGCACCTCGAGGCCGCGCTCGCCGCGCAGCGCCTCGCCATGCAAGAAACCGTCGACCTGCACATCCACGTCTACGAGGAAATCGTCTACATAGGCCACTACAAGGCAAGCGAGGACAGAAAGACGTTGGCCTTCTTCCAGCGGCTGGAATCTTTGGACGCCATTGTTCAGAAGCACGTCGACCTGGCCACGAAAGCCGCTGCTACTTAGGCGCCGTTCGGTGGGCCGGCGCCCTGAGTCGAGGAGGTGGACGTCGTCGATGGATGCATCTCTTCTTGCCTCCTGTAACCAGCACTGCATCGCCTCGTGGCCTTAATGTTTTATTAGTATAGTACTCCCTCCGTTCCCAAATATAAGTCTTTCTAAAGATTCCAGCAAGTGACTACTACATACGGAGCAAAATGAGTGAATCTACACTCTAAACTATGTCTACATACATCTGTATGTTGTATTCCATTTGAAATAGTATCTAAAAAGGCTTATATTTATGAACGGAGGGAGTATATGGCATTTTTATTCCAGTCGTAACGTTTTCACTGTGAGGTGGGGCCGCAGTTGAGCAAACCCACCCCGCCCACCGGGCGTCGGCCGAGTTTAGAATTAGAAGAGAGAAACGAGGGAGGAGAGCTAGCTGTAGCACGGACGCTGTTGTCAGATGGGACTCGTGTTTATAGAATAGGAGTACTGAGCACTCGTGCCTCTTTTTTTTGAGGGAAAAATTAGTCGTATGTCTAGTACCACTAGTTGGGTGCGTGCGACCTATAGCTGTCATCACTTTAGGTCTCCTTTTCGAACCGCGGCTACGCTTCACAGTACATATTATTTCACGCATTTATCCTCCTATATGTACTCCTAGGCTATTTCCACGTGCTCCCATTCGCCGACATGTGGGACATAGAGCATCTGGGTCGTAGTGCATGCACGACTCGGAGCATATGCCGGGGTACTTTACATTTCAGACCTCACGAATTACATGCAAACCCCCCGCAGAAGAATAAATAAATGAATGAATTACTACATGAAACCGGATTATTTTCGTGGAAACCGGAGCACGTTCATTAAATTTTGGACATAACACGTTTATAAAAAATGACCGGACCGAAACCAGTCTAAGGGCCTCTTTGATTTTTCCCGCAAAAAAAGGGCCTCTTTGATTCGCAGGATACTGAAAACACAGGAATGGGGAAAGTATGATGGCGATGAACCGAGACGAGGAGAACTCTAACTCAGTTAGAGGTTAGAGTTAGATTCTAACCCTGAACTAACTCTAAACCAAAGAGGTGTATGGATGGCAGGGTTAGATTGACAATAAATGCTCTATCTCAATCATTTGACTACTTTGGACCCTATTTCCTGCCGGATTTGGAGGGTGCTTGGATACGTTTTAGTTCCATGACTAAAAGTAGTGGGACTAAAACTTGCTAGCCTCACCCATGCTTGGATCCAAATACTAAAGAGACTAAAATCAAGTTAATGAGCATTTATTATCCTCCAAACCCTCCAATCCAGAACTCGCCTGTGTTAAAGGAGAGGAGTTAAATGAGGAGAGAGAGGACTAATCCACATTTTAGTAGGGGTACCCCTGACTAAAATTTTTAGTCTCAAGACTAGTTTTAGCCCCTCTTTAGTCAGGGGTGCTTGGAACTTTAGCCTCTTAAAGAGACTATTTTTAGTCAGACTAAAATAAGTCCCTTGGATCCAAGCACCCTCTTGGTGTGGCCGGCTCTTCTGTGGCCTCCTCCCGCTCACAATTGACATAAACGAACCATCTATACAAATCAAGCATGCAAAACATGATAATTTTTACTTTGTCCATACAAATGAGATATCCCACTTAAACATACAAGTCGTCAATCAAGCTTCACAAAATAAAAAAACACTTCATGAAACAAAGAATGAGCTAACTCATCACGGAAGTCATTCACGATAGGGAGGGAGCCCGGAGCCCCTCACGCACCGAGGGAGGAGCTCGCCATCGTCGCTCTGGAGGAAGGCTCTGTAGAGCCCAAGCCCCGGGAACCCCTCCGACGCCGGCCCTTGCGAGTTGAGGTCGACACCGGCATGGGTAGCAGGGCCGCTTGCCGCCGACTGGGAACTTAATCTTTGGGCCTCTAGAAATAATGCAAGCCTGTAACTAAAATACCTAGAAAGGTGAACTGAATCTTTGGGCCTCTAGAAATAATGCAAGCCTGAAACTGAAATACCTAGAAAGGTGAACTGAATCTTTGGGCCTCTAGAAATAATGCAAGCCTGAAAGTGAAATACCTAGAAAGGTGAACTGAATCTTTGGGCCTCTAGAAATAATGCAAGCCTGAAACTGAAATACCTAGAAAGGTGAACTGAATCTTTGGGCCTCTAGAAATAATGCAAGCCTGAAATTGAAATACCTAGAAAGGTGAACTGAATCTTTGGGCCTCTAGAAATAATGCAAGCCTGAAATTGAAATACCTAGAAAGGTGACCTGAATCTTTGGGCCTCTAGAAAGATTTATTACCTCCTCAAGCAGCATCAAACAATTCCATGCGTGCACCACAAATCTATACCAAGTTTGATCAGGATCTACTTTTCCAAATCAGAATTAGCGCTAGAGCAAGCAAGATCAATGATATGGCCGTGAGACAGAGAAGGAACGAACAAACTCACCCCTCTCGCGACCTCCCTGGTAGATGCGCCGCCGCCGCGCACGACAGAGGGAGAAAAACGACTGGTGAAGGGGGAGCGGGGCGACCTTCGAAGGCCGGAGGGAGAGGGCGGCCGGAGTAGGGCGGCGGAGGCCGGAAGGAGAGGGCGGCCGGAGGAGAGAGAGGGCGAGCGGCCCTATGGGGAACAGAGAGGAGTCGTGCGAGAGGGGGGAGCGATCTGGTGCGGGCAGGGGAGATTTTTTTAGTTCTCTTTTAGTGGGCCCGAGGATAACTAACCCAATTAGAACCTCTCCACCGGGCTAGTTTTTTTAGCTGGGTTAGAGCAAACTAGCTCAAACTAACCCCTCTTGTTTCGATAATTTGAGGCTATTTCAACCCAAACTAGCTCTAACTCAGGGATCCAAACAAAGAGGAGTGTTACTGTACATGCTACAGTGTGGACCGTAGCACATTGTTTTTTATGGCCATATCACCACATTGTTTTCTACTGCTGGTTCACTGGGCTACCGTGGTTCGCACTGCTGGTTCACTGGGCTGCCGTGGTTCGCACTCCTCCGACCTGAGTAGTACTCTAGTATAGTACTAGTATATACCGCATCATTCTTTGCTCCTTCTTACTACTCCGACATGTGGGAGAGCCAGCATCCGGGTCGACGTGTCATGCACCAGATTAGAGCGCGGAACGGAAGGGGGGCATCACCCCGGTCGGAGCGCCAGTAATTCATGACTATAGTGAGTGGTCATATCACAAGTCTTTCCAGCAGTAACGCGCCGTCAAATCGCACAGCCCCACTCGCTCACCCTCCTCGCCTCTCTGTCAAACCGCCTACCCGAAAACTGCCGCGCGTACTGCCCGGGAAAAGCCCCGCCCTCAACTTTTAACTACGCGAAAATAGTTCGAGCTTGTTCGTTCTATATAAATACAGTACTTACTGTATGTTTATTCACCCGTGGGGTTGTTCAATGAATGGAGGGGCGGGGAGCACAAGTGAACAATACTGTAGTACTACTAGTAGTAAGTAGGAGTCGTACAGTAGTCACCTTAAATAGAGAGTTTCTTTTCTTTAATGCCACGTACACAAATTGAAACGCTTGTTGTGGAGAGAAAAAAGATAATCACTCCACTATATATGGACGCAGGGGCCTGAGCGCTTGCTTTACTAGGGTTGCTCTCTTCATTCTCTCATCCTCTCCAGATATAAACAAGACAGCGGTAGCGACATTTTCTCTCTGCTCACCGCTGGTCACAGATCCGGCCGGATCCCTTCGGCCGGTGTGTGTAGAGGACTAAAAGGTGCATCGTTCACGCGGTCATCGCCGCCGAGGGAGGAAACCCACAGCTGCCGGAGGGGCCCGATCCTCTGCCCGTGCCGTTCTCTCCGACACAGCGCCGGCTCGGGAGGTCCTCCGACCCTTCTTCCTCCCTGCCGTATTGTCCGCAGATCCGACCTGCCGCCGCCGACATCCCGGCGACCCTCAGGTATAAGTTCTTCGAAAGCGGCCTTGCTCTACTGCCCCAGCTCCCCACGTGTCTGCATGTGCATCTTTTTCTACTCCCATCAGCTCTTCCAAAGCCACCTAAATTTTTAGTATTATTAGAGGTAAAGCTACTTCATGCATTCGAATCTAGGGCTTTGTTCAAACAACGAAGAAAGGGGGGAAAGTTGTAGCATGAATCTAGGACTTGATTCAAAGAGGAAATAATATGGTGAAAGTAGTAGAGACCGGATACCCAACCGGTCTCTTGGTTGAAAAGGGAAATAATGGGAAAACGCAGTACAAACTGGATAAGGAACAGATCTATTATTGGTTGAAAAAAGGATAGAAAGTGGCGGCTGGTGGACAAGTCAACAGAGTATGTCCAGGATTAGATTTGCTGCCATCACATAGTAAAAGGTCTCCAGGATTAGATTTGCTGCCCTCACATAGTAAAAGGTCTCAGGATTAGATTTGCTGCCCTCACATAGTAAAAGGTCTCAGGATTAGATTTGCTGCCCTCACATAGTAAAAGGTCTCCAGGATTAGATTTGCTGCCCTCACATAGTAAAAGGTCTCCAGGATTAGATTTGCTGCCCTCACATAGTAAAAGGTCTCCAGGATTAGATTTGCTGCCCTCACATAGTACAAGGTCTCCAGGATTAGGTTTGCTGCCCTCACATAGCATGAACAAACTCGGCATCACCACTTTATGCCTCCTTGTAGGTACATTGTGCTGATGCGTCCACTGTCGCATGTCCTTATACCAACCTTTTGCTGTTGTTAATGTAAGGGCGCATGTAAAATGAAGCGATCACACTGTTACCTTAGGGACATGTCTAACCAGTGTTATTGTTAATCTAATGCCTCCAGTGATAAGATGCAATTAAACTGTGTTACAAATGGCACTCCTGCTGTTTTCCCCAGTATGATAAGTAAGTTGCTCCTTTACGCTGCTGAGTGTCCTGGTGTCCCCACGGTCCCATGCCCTTAAACCAACTCTTTAGCTGCTGTTGATTTACTGTGTCTGGTAAACAAGCAATGCCACCATTAAAGTAATCCCATATTTGAGGAATCTCATTGTTGATCGTAATGCTTCTGGTAACATGAAGCATTGCTGACGTTTTAAAATTTCTACTGTCCTTGCGTGATTGCCATGAACATAATTAAGATGCTTCTTTTCATTTTGTATATGTTTCGTATATTCTTATTGACCAGCAACTGTTTACTTTCTATCTTTTTGTGCAGATAGGGATATCCATTTCACCTTGTTGCTATTGTGACCTTTTGGTGAACTGCACAAAACACTTTTTTGGAATGAGTGTCTTGTGCAGTTCAACTAAAATGTTACATGGGCAACATCTCTCAATTTTGGTGGAACTGCACAAAATGGTGATTGGAGTTTCCAAAATCTCCGTCAAATTCTGCTGGTAATCTCGTGCAACATTTTATTAGCCTTTGCAAGATGAGCCGTAGCTGAATGATGCAATCTTTGCTTCATTTCAGGCGAACTGCAGAAAAAGTGGCATGAATTGAATCATCGAGTGGAGCTGCAGGTTGACTTCCACTAGTGCCACTATTATAGTAATCATGCTCTTTATTATCTGCGCTGTGCAAACAGGAATACTCAACTACAGATGTTGTGACGGTCAAGAGCATTCGCCAAGTTCTTCGATTGTATGACATGGCTAGCCAAGATGGATTTAATCCCGATATTCACTTTATCAAAAGGCTCTAATGGGTTGGTTCTGAATCTTGCAAGCTGGGAATCAGTGAGATGTGTAGGCATCTTTGTTGTACTTATTATTTGAATCTTATTTGTTGGTTCTGAATCTTGCAAGCTGGGAATCAATGAGATGTGTAGGCATCTTTGTTGTACTTATTATTTGGATCTTATTTGTTGGTTCTGAATCTTGCAAGCTGGGAATCAATGAGATGTGTAGGCATCTTTGTTGTACTTATTATTTGGATCTTATTTGTTGGTTCTGAATCTTGCAAGCTGGGAAACACGGCATGATGATGCAGAGGACAACAACCATAACAAACAGTTCAAACTTGGTAGTATTATCTTTGTGAAAGTGCGACAAATGTGCTGATCGTGAGCGTCCTGAGAATAATAATTCTAATTGTTGTGCATGTTGATCCTGTGGCACTGATAGAACGAGCGAATGCATTGCTTGTTTTAAGTATAAATTTCTATTAAAGCTAATTAAATTTAAGTAAAGTGACCACTAACTCCTGTTATTACAGTACCAATACAGACCCGCTCGTGAACCGACGTGTGGCCGAGGGTGCATCTTCTGCCGGGCGTGCAGCGGACGAGGGAGGGGTAGTAACTGTTGTCGCCTGTACACACTCAGCTTACTGTTGAATCCAGTTCCCCAAGAGCTGAAAAACGAACTGCTGCCGCCGCCTACACACTCGTTCACTCGAAGAGACTCCAATGGCGATCCGAGGGGTGAGCCTGCTGGATATGGACTTCAGCAAGGAGTTCCCCTTTGAGTTCGCCGTTCAGTCCTATGGCTGCACCAAGTTGAATGTGATGTACACCAACGATACGGACTCGGTGAAGCTCTGCCTCGCCTCAGTCCTATGGCTGCACCAGGTTCTGGAGCATTCGCCCGTTTCATCGGCAGCGCCGACTGCACCTTCGCTACGGTGGAGAGAAGGAAGAACGCGATGATTCGGCCATCTGGTGCAACAAGCTTGTCGACATCCAGAAGCAATACAAGATCATCAGCAACGGGCAGGAGAAGGACTCCGTGGTTGACCTCGCTGAGACCATCATCGACCCCTGATACGCCAACATGAAAGAAGACGACCTGAACACGTGGGAGGTACCTCTGAATCTAGCCTACATAACCTACGCGGCCAAGGACGCATACGCATGCTACGACATGTACAGGCAGATCTTGGACATGAGGGCGTGTCTGCTTCCCGTAACCGACGAGTACACGGACAGCCGCAGCGTCATGATCAAGCGTGCCAGGAAGGTCTAGATGTTGTACTTTATCTGTTTATAAGCACCTTTATCATCTGAGTGTTTCATGCATTAGCCTATGTGTCGTAATTATCTGTTTTGTCCGAAATATTTCTTTTAAGAACCCATTAACCTGATTGCTTTTTTTAGTGGCTATTTGCTTATGTATGTAAACTAGTTCACTTGTCCGTAAAAAAAACTAGTTCACTCGGCTGCCGTGCTTTGAATCTCCTTCCTCCCAACATATTCCCCTCCTCAGGTGGACCCAGCAGGTCTCTGAATTTTCTCCCACTTTCTTTTTCGATGTAAACTGAGTTTTCTCCCAGTACTTTCCCCTAGAACCAACTCAACTGTCCCACGTCTAGCCTAAAAAATAATAATACCCCACGTACTATTAACTCATCAAATTAAAATGATATTTTATTTCGTAAGTTGAAAGTTCTTACAAAATAATAATAATAATTGTTTATATATAACTTGGCAAGTTAACTCCTAGTGATTGCGTACATAAGCTTGCAAAGATTTTACTGACGTGCAATCATGTGTTTATGTTTTTATAACATTTCTCCGTCTAGCCCAACATGATATTTTCACCCAGCCCAGCAAGTCCGCGGATTTCGAGAAAAATGCAAATGGGATTTAAACGGGCTGCATAGATGCTACATCATTGTTTCACCCAGCCCACCAAATGGACTAAAAAAACAAATGGACTGGCTGACATGTGGGCCAGTAGGTCGAAGCCTAAGAAGGCGTTGGATTTACATCCAACGGCCGGCATTCTTCTTCAATCTCTCGTCTTCTTCCCCCAGCGCTGCCGGAACCGCCTGCTCCAGCCTTCGGCGTCCAGCGGCGTTGTTTTGCGCTCCTCAGCGAAACGCTACCCCGCCGACGGCCAGGCCATCCCTCCACTCCGCACCTCCTGTTATTCTCTGCCGAGTGTAGGCCCACCCCGCACCCGAACCAGTCAAGTTTCCCACTCCTCTCCGTCTGCGACTCCACTGCCGCGTCTTCCCCATCTCCGGGTCGTTCCAGTCTGGGGCCTCGCCGTCGTCCACCGCCTCGGTGCGCTCGGCGCGGCGTGGTCAACATACGAGAGTCATCGGAAGAGGACTGTACGTGGAGAGCCTGACGGCTGGGACCCACGAGGTCCATGGTCGCACGCAAGGAAAGTTCCTCCTTATTACGCACTGTACGTGCACTGTACGTGGGAAGGGCTTCTGTATTTCGCGAAAAAAACGTTCCCCCCCCGCTGACAGGTCGGACCCACCAGCTATATCTTCGCACGCAAGGAAGTGCCTCCTTATTACGCACCAAAAAATGAATACCCCCTGCTAGCTGGGACCCACCATAGTGGGTGGCTGACTTGTGGGCCTACTAAGTTGACGAGGACGGAGGGCTTTGTCAACTTAGTCAATATGAACGATTCTAGCTCCAGTGACCGTACGATGTCCATCCAACGGCCATAGTGCTTCTTCAACCTCTGGTCTTCTTGCTCCAGCCACCCAAAGCAGCGCCGGTCGTGCCGCGTGCTCCTGCCTCTCGTGGCCGGCTGTGATGCCGCGGAGGCCTCACCGCCCCCTACTACTCCCACCGCTGGCCCAGGGTATCCCTCTACTCACCCACACCCCCTGTTATTCTGCGGCGACGGCAGCCTCACGCCGCAGCCGAACCAGTGAACCCTCGTACTCCTCTCCGCATGGGCATCCACTGCCGCGTCTTCCCCGGCTCCGCGTCGTCCTCTTCCTAGGCCTCGCCGTCGTCCACCGCCTTGGTGCTCTCGGCGCGGCGTGGTCAATGTGGTCAATGACCGACTTCCATCGAAAGAGTACTGTACGTGGAGAGGCGACAGCTGGCTCCACAGCCACAGCCCAGTTTTTTTGTGATTTGCCAAGTAAGTCGCTTTGTCAGGCCTGTTGGGCTGCAAATCTTTCAAGACGAGGAGAGCTTCATTCGGCTGGCCGAGAAAATGGTCTATCAGTAATGAGAAATGGGCTGTACATTTTTAAAACACATCAAACCGGCAATTAGTTTCAAATATTTTTTTTTCATTTCGTGATTTTAAATTACATTAATTTTTATGCGTGGAGAATTTTGTTGGATTTTATATTGATATACATTTATTTTTAAAATCAGTTTGAATGTGCGTCAAAATTTTGGGATTAAAAACAGTTCGGACCGCACCAAAATATGCAAAATTTCGTATAAGTTTTTGACCGTGGCCACAATATGGGCTGTAATGCTAACAAAAAGAATATGGGCTCCAAAAAACCTTAAGAATTAGCAAATGGGCTGTAAATTATTAGAAATAATGGTAGATGGGTTGTATGCTGTTTTCCACAGATTTGAGCCTTTCCTAAAAAAAGGTTGATGCACAAGCAGTGACTGTTGGATGTCCATCGAACGGCCGTCGTGCTTCTTCACTCTCTGCTCTTCCTGCTCCAGCCGCTCAAACAAGCACCAGCGGGACTGCCTACTCCCTCCTCCCCGCAACTGGCTGTGCTGCCGCGCAGGCCTCACCGCCCCATCGTACTCCCATCGCTGGCCTAGCCATCCCTCTACTCACCCACACCTGCTGTTATTCTCCGGCGATGGCAAACGAACCAGTAAACCCTCGTACAATCGTACTCCCCTCCGCGTGGGAAACAACTGCTGAGTCTTCCCTGCCTCCGTGTCGTTCCCTTCCTAGGCCTCGCCATCGTCCACCGTCCTGGTGCTCTCGGCGCGGCCTGGTCAACGTGGTCAACGACCGACATGCATCTGAAGTGGACTGTTGTGACACCCAAAATTTTATTTGGATTTTTCAAAAAAAATTATTGGGCTTGAGGGAGGTAATTTAAATTTTTCTTCTCTTCAAAAGAACTCTCCCTTTCAAAATATTTTTTATTTCAAGAATTTTATTTGGATTCACCCAAGACTTGTTTTTGATCTTGGAGGTCCTTGCCTTTTTATTTGGACTCAAGACAAAATACTTTTCACATGAGAAAAATGCCTTTTGAAAATCTCTTTGAAATTTGCACTATGGCTTTTGGAATAATCCTTTGCCACTTTCAACATTTCTCTCTTGCCATGGCCTTAGTGCAAATCCACTCTCCTAAACCTTCCCTCATCTTTGGATCATGTTTTGCATCAAATCCAGCAAGTTGAACCTCCCCATATGATTATTTTCCATTTAAATCTTATTCAAACAAATTTCTGTCTTCTATTCTAGCCATTGGTGATTTACAAAGGAACTCCACTTTCTGTTTTGATTTTTGCCCCCAAACCTTTTCCCTTCCTAGTCCTTGAACCCTCAACCAAGATCCATGAAGATCCACTGGTCTTCAGTTCAAATTTTTCAAACTACACTTGCTGCAAGTTTGGACCAGATTTGTCAAATTTGGTGAAATTCATTCAAATCTTCTCCAAAAATTCCAAGTAAAATCAGGCAGCCTCTGGGTGCATTGAGTGGTCACCTCACCAAGTCCCAGCCCCAGGAAATTTTTCTCATTGCCAAATCATTCTGTCGAACACCTGCAGTGCATTGTCAAAATCAGGTTCAGAAAAGTTCAGAGAACATTTCAGTGCTACTGTCGTTTTCTTCAGAACTTGTTGTCGATCTCGACAGTGCCCCGATGTCGCCTTGCTCCCCGTCCCCTCCCCCTTGTTCCTGCTCCGCACGAACGCCTGGCAGCTTGCGGACGTCGGCGACGAGCAGCAGGAGGTGCGCCGCCCCGTGACCGACGCCAGCGGCGGCTTTGCGGCCGCCAGAGAGAGGCGCGGCGCAGACGGCGCCACCCAGCGCCGCCCAAGCCACCGGAGGTCGCCGCGTGGCCTTCCACTCCCCAGAACGCGCTGCCACTCTCGTCGTGAACCGCTGGGCGCGGAGCGCGCTCTCTGCCGCCGTCGTGCCCGTGCGGCCACCCCACCGTGGACCGGCGCCGTTACGCCAAGACCGACCAGGATTAGCAGGGGAACGACACCAGTAACTCCACTGATGCTGCCTGGCCACTCAAACCTCCTGCCAATCCACTGCATCGCCGTAATTGCTCGCCGGAGATTCTCCGTTCACGGCCACCCCGTCGATCCGCCTATAAATAGAGGCCCCGAGCTTCAACTCGAACCCACACCATCCCTGCACTCCACCTAGAGCACGCCTAGCCACTGGAAGAGCCCCGAGGAGGTCTCCTTCCTCGACTCCGGCCGCCGCGACCCGCCACGGGATCCAGCTCGATTCGCTCCCGTGCGTGCGCCTCTGCCTCCCATCTCTTGCCAGTAGCTTCACTATGCATCCCTCCTTCTGACCCGCGCTTCAATTCGAAGTTTGCAGCCCTCCACCGGAGTTCTCCACCATCACCCGAGCCGCCGTCCGCCGGAGAAAGTGTCGCCGTCGACGTGGTGCTCTCCGACGGTCGAGTCCACCACCCACCGACGCGGAAGGACACGCTGAAGCTCTTGGTACCCTCCGATCCTCCTGACTCGCCGTGGTTCGACGCCGGCGTCCACCGCAGTCTTCGGGCGCCGGCGAGCTTTTTAAACCTGACATGTGGACCCCCATGTCAGCCTCTGTTCTATTCTCCCTCGAACCGTTTTCTGTTGGCGCCTTCGGGCAAAATACGCTTTCCCTCTTTAGCTAGCGCTTTTCTTTCCGAAACGTTTTCTGCTTTCTCAGTTTAAACCCTGGAACTTTTCTGTTTCATTACAGATGAGTCCCTGGACAAAAACCTTTATAACTTTTTAATAAAAAGGATTTTTGAGTGATTCTTTTTCTGACAGTCTTAAAATTTTGTCTAGTTTTTTATGGGATTTATTTGGAAAATTTTTGGAGAAGTTTCTGTGCACGCGTTGGTTTTCACGTTAGTACCCGTTTTCGTTATGCCGTAGGTTCCGGAGGAGGTGACGGAGCCGCGAACTTCGCCGAGCTAGACTCCGACTTCTCCGAACCAGGCAAGCATGTTTGAACCTTTGATATGATAGGTGTTTTGCATGTTTGCGTGAAAGTTTGTGCGTGGCATATGAGTGTCGGTGAGGACCTCGTTGCTTGTGAGGCAACCACCCGCATGTTCCAAAGTTGCGATGATCTCTGATGAGAGATGGCCTAATCATGTGGTGACATGAAGGGCAGCAAGGTGGTACTGTCGTAGCATACCAGCCTTGCGTCATCCGACAATTTCCGACGTTAACGTGGACGGAGTCACGTTATCGTTCTTTTCCCCTCCGTGCTACCACATGTTTCTTTGCCAGGATGCGGTTTAGTAAGTTGGTAACCTCTTTCCGTGTACACACCAAACAGAGGGGCCGGGATGATGGTACCTTGGCCCAGGATTAAAGCCAGTCATCCGGTCAGGGGGCATGGGTGTTTCCGGTTGGGACCGAGAGGGGGGGCACCCCCTTAGAGCGCGCGTATAGAAATTTGATCCCATGCTACGCGAGGTTGTAGCCTCCCCGTCTCAAGGTTTTTCTTGAACGTTGCCGAGGGTGATCCCTGGCTTCGGAATGTTGAATGGGTGTGTACTGGTTAGACGTGTTTCTTCCAAAACACCGTAAACGGAACTAGTCCCCGTGACTACTGAAATCCATTGGCTGTGGTTAAGTACAAACTCTGCAGAGTCAAATTCTCCCAAGTCATCGTATCCATGATCAAGTAGTGTAATCAGTATACCCATATCTATCCGCGTGGAAAACTTGTCCCCGGTGAACAAGCTCAAGTGGTAAACCCAGTTTAATTATTATTACTGTGGATGGACTAACCTTATATTTGTCTCGTACTTGTAATAATTTATAATCTCGAGCTACTGAATTATTGAGCTACAATATAAGCCCTTTATGTGACGTCGCACAGACGTCCGACTGTGGCGTGTTTTTGTTTTCTTACTTTAAATATAAGCCCTTTATGTGATGTCGCTCAGACGTCCGACTGTGGCATGCACTGCCTTTATTTTCTGTTATAAGCCCTTTATGTGGTGTCGCCCGACGCCCGACTGTGGCATTATTATTCTTGCAGTTTCCTCTCGAGGAGTCATTCAGACCCTCGTTTGGCACCAGTATTACTATTCTTGCAGTTTCCTCTCGAGGAGTCATTCAGACCCTCGTTTGGCACCAGTATTACTATTCTTGCAGTTTCCTCTCGAGGAGTCATTCAGACCCTCGTTTGGCACCAGTATTACTATTCTTGCAGTTTCCTCTCGAGGAGTCATTCAGACCCTCGTTTGGCACCCAGTATTTACTATCTCTATGTCTGAACGCACTGGTTAATTTGTTCATATGCTTCATGTTTACATTTGTTATATCTTATGTCCGAACTGTCTTGCGAGTACTTTCATAGTACTCACCTGGCTTGTTGATTTGGCCAGATGTTGACGAAGGCGATCTCTTGGATGAAGAGTTTGATAGCGCGTCCGACGCCTAGAGGAGTCCCAGTCAGTCCTGCGCGATCCCGGATATTGGTCACTTGTATTATATACGCTTCCGCCACCCGCAATAAGTCTCCTCGAGCCTCACTCCGACGCTCGAAGAGCTGTAGTCTTCAGGAGTCATATCACTCGCTTCGCGGTGATATTTCCACCACCGTTATTATCGTGAGTTAGTAGTTATGCCACCCTATCCGCCGTCTTGTTTTATCGGCGTGCATGTAATAAATTGTTGGGCAGTCTCCGCTCAACCTTGTATTATATTCAGTACTCCTGGTATTTTTCTTCTGTGACCAAGATATTGTCTACCAGTGAGAAGGAATTCTTCCTTACTGGTCCGTAAAAGGGATTGGTCTCTCAATAATTATTTTATTGAAAAACCGGTCGTGACAAGCTTGGTATCAGAGCCAGGCTGACTGTAGGAAGCCACTAGGTGCGATCGCTAATCGGTTATTAGCGTCTTTTGTGCTTTTTCAGCATTTTGCAATTGTAGCTATTTTCTGTTGGTCATCATAAATTTATGACATGACTACTCAGAATTTTTGCCTACTTTTGTAGATGGCTGGCAGCAGCTGTGAGAATCGAGTGTTCACGAACGTGCCCGAGGGGTTTGTCAAGCTCCTCGTCTCCATCACCAAGCTCGCGATCGGGCCAGCAGCTCGCCCGGAGTTCACGCTCTACCAGCACAAGCTCAGCGACGACGTGTCTATGCACCAAGCTGTGGTGCAATTCAAGGGAGGACGTTCTGCAGCTCGCCACTTCCGTTTTGTGGGAAGGGCCATGCCTACGGAGAGGCATGCCATGCAGATGGCTGCCCGTGAGGCGATAGCTCGTCTTCGGGACATCCTTCCTACGATGAAGACTCGTCGCTACCGCTACCTCCCATGCCATGTGCCATACACCAGTCACTATGCATTCGCCTGCCATCGGGGAGAGCGAGATGAAGCCATCGAGATGGTTGTGGAGTATCTCAAGGCTCTGGAGGAGTCTTTCGACAACCTCGTGGACGATCTTGTGGCTGCCCGCATGGACTTAGTCCGGGGCGGTCCTGCCAGCAGGAAGGAGCTTCTCCACACGGCACCGCCTCTGACATTCGTCTCGTCTTCAGCCTCTTATGCACCGGCCGTTTTAGCCACTGCTCGCCGTCTGCCTACAACTGAGGAGTTCGACCGAGTCATCCCTCCTACTCCAGTCAGAGCTGCACCGCCTGCCGCACCCGCTCTTCCACCTGTCGCTCCCGTGCCATCACCGCAGCGCAGCGTTACGCGCCAGGAGCCAGCTAGAGAGGAGGTGGAGGTTGATTCTCCTGGACCGCTGAGTCTTGCCATCGGCAAGGGAAAGGAAATCTTCACCATCTCCGACTGAGAGCGCCGAGTAGCCGCGCGTTATGTCTGCTTGTATGATGTGTTGTTTTATCTGTACGCTAGTTTGTATTGGTGTGTTTGCTGCCTTCCGGAGGAGTACGCTAGTCTAAATAACATGTCAGGATGTGTACGCGCATCCTGAGTGCTGTATCGTGTGTTTGCTTTTCGCGTGTAAGATATATGCTAAGCAGTTCTTCTCCGTGCAAAATCGTTTATGTTTTCTTGAAAACCTTGAGGTCTTTTAAATTGTTGCCTTGCAAGATTTTCCTTGTGCTACACAGTTTTTCTCATGGGTTTTGCAAAATAATACCCCAGACTGGAAAAATGTCTCGCCCGTGGACTCGCTCCATGCCCAATCAGCCAGAAGAGGTTTATGGGACACAGACTAGCAACAATTTCACTCAGGGTCAGTCCAGTCAACAGGACAGCGAAGCAGCCCTGTCTCAAGTATGCCGTCTCTTCGAGCAAAGCCAGCAACAGCACCAAGAGATGATGAATCATGTCATCAATATGGGAAACCACCGTGAGCCCTATCAACCACATTCCAAGTTATCTGAGTTACAGAAGACTCGCCCCTCAACTTTTGCTCACACCGATAGGCCGCTGGAAGCCGATGATTGGCTTCGTGACATTGAAAGGAAACTGATTATTGCTCAGTGTTCAGATCATGAGAAGGTGCTTTATGCACCACACTACCTTACTGGAGCAGCTGCAGCATGGTGGGAAAACTTCCTACACATGCATCCCAGTGAACACAACATCACCTGGGAAGAGTTCAAGGAAGGCTTCCGTGGGGCACACATCCCCAGGAGCATCATAAAAATCAAGAAGAGAGAATTTGATGACCTGAAGCAGAGAGGCATGTCAGTGACAGAATACAATGGTCAGTTTACCCAGCTATCTCGTTATGCCTACGACGAGCATATGACAGAAAACAAGAAGATGGAAAAATTCCTGGACGGCCTGGCACCAGCACTAAAATGCCAACTGGTTGTACACACTTTCCCGGATTTTAAAACTCTGGTTGACAAGGCCATTACCTTGGAGAATGAGCGCCGTAGTCTGGAAGATCTCTGTAAGCGAAAGAGGGACAAGATGACTCTAGCTCGCAACAACCGAAGCAAGACTGAGGTTCCAAGGACAGAAGCAAGGAGATCCACGACTACTGATCCAAGGCCCGTCAGACAGTTTCATGCCAGGGACAAAGAGTTCACGTACCATCCAGGGGTCACATGCTATGCTTGTGGTGAAGAAGGGCACTATGCTAAACAGTGCCCAAAGCCGAGGAACTCGGCCCCCAAGCCAAACAATGGTGGAAACAATCCAGCCCCCAAGCGCAACAATTTCAATCCCAACAACAACCACAAGAAGGGTCACCTGAACCATGTGACCAGGGAAGAAGCGCAGAATGCCCCAGACATCGTGCTCGGTACGTTCCCTGTCAACACAGTACCTGCCACGGTTTTGTTTGATTCTGGAGCTTCCCATTCGTTCGTTTCGAAGAGTTTTGTTTTACAACATGGTTTTCCGATACTTCCCTTGGAAAAATCTATGATCATCAAGTCCCCCGGAAATAAGCAAATCGCTCAGGGTTACTGCCAAGGAGTGGTCATTGAGTTCGAAGGACTACAGTTCCAAGCAAATCTCATCGTGTTGGAGAGTAAAGGACTGGATGTCATTTTAGGAATGGACTGGTTGACCACCAACAAAGGATTCATTGACTATTTCAATCGGACCGTGATTCTCACCCACCATCATGGCAAGACAATAAGGTTACAGCTCAAGAAAGGCCACGATCACAGCAACCAAAACTGAACAAAATGGACATTGCAGAACTGAGAAAAGTTCCAGTGGTATGCGAGTTTCCTGATGTGTTCCCTGAAGAACTACCAGGCATGCCACCAGACCGAGAGATAGAATTCAGCATTGAACTAGCACCTGGCACCGCTCCCATCTATAAGAAGCCTTATAGAATGGCACCCTCAGAATTGGTGGAGCTGAAGAAGCAGATAAAGGAATTATTGGACAAAGGATTTATTCGAGCCAGCTCCTCACCATGGGGTTCGCCTGTGTTGTTCGCCAAGAAAAAGGATGGGACGCTGAGACTGTGTATAGACTATCGAGCCCTCAATATGGTCACCATCAAAAACAAATATCCGATGCCACGGATAAATGATTTGTTTGACCAGCTCGCACAAGCCAAGGTGTTCTCAAAGATTGATTTGAGATCGGGATGTCACCAATTGAAAGTACGGACAGAAGATATCCCCAAGACAGCATTCACCTCCAGATATGGGTTATACGAGTTTACAGTGATGCCTTTTGGACTAACGAACGCCCCCGCATATTTCGTCCACCTCATGAACAAAGTGTTCATGAAATTCATGGACAAATTTGTCGTGGTATTCATTGACGATATTCTGGTTTACTCAAGGACACCAGAAGAGCATGCTGAGCACCTCAGAATTGTTTTGGGAGAATTAAGAAACACCAGTTGTACGCCAAATTTAGCAAGTGCGAATTTTGGCTAAGGCAAGTTGGTTTCCTAGGCCACATATTGAACCAAGAAGGCGTGGCCGTAGACCCAGAAAAAGTCAAAGCCATACTTGACTGGAAGCCACCCGCCAACGTTACAGATGTGCGGAGTTTCCTGGGAATGGCCGGATATTACAGAAGATTTATTGAAGGATTCTCCACTGTGGCAAAACCTATAACACAGTTACTCAAGAAGGACAAGAAATTTGTATGGACGGAAGCATGCGAGAAAAGCTTCCAAGAACTCAAGAAGAAGCTGACAACCGCACCGGTCTTAACTGTGCCAGACATACACAAGAGTTTTGAGTGTATTGTGACGCGTCCCGAAAAGGTCTCGGATGTGTACTAATGCAGGATGGCAAAGTTGTCGCGTATGCCTCCAGGCAGCTGCGAAAACATGAGGAAAATTACCCAACACATGACTTGGAGCTAGCAGCAGTCATACATGCACTCAAGGAGTGGAGGCACTTTCTATTGGGAAATCGTTGTGAAATATATACGGACCATAAGAGCCTCAAATATATTTTCACATAGCCAGAGCTAAATTTACGCCAACGACGCTGGTTGGAACTGGTCAAGGACTATGATGTCGGTATTCACTACCATCCAGGGAAAGCAAATGTAGTGGCCGATGCCCTTAGTCGAAACCCCAGCCCGGACAATGACGGTCCGCAAAACTTGAGGCCTGAGTTTCAGCAAGAGTTCGCTAGGCTCAACATGATGTTAGTCTCTGAGGGCACCGTATCAAATCTGGAGATACAACCCACCCTGGTGGAACAAATTAAGAAGGCTCAACAGGGACATCCCAGCATCGAAGGTATAAAGAAGAAAATGAACCTTGGCAAGGCTTCAGAGTTCATCACAGACAGTGAAGGAATATTATGGTACGGAGACAGACTTTGCGTACCTAACATTGAGGAACTCAAGCAACAAATCTTGACCGAAAGCCACACCGCTCCATACTCAATCCATCCTGGAGGAACCAAAATGTACAAAGACATTCAGGAAAGATTTTGGTGGCACGGTATGAAAAGAGATATAGCCGCATTCATTGCTTGTTGCGATTCATGTCAACGCATCAAGGCCGAGCATCAAAAGCCAGCAGGGCTACTCCAGCCAAACAGGATACCGGAGTGGAAATGGGATGAAATAGGAATGGACTTCATCGTCGGACTACCCCGATCACAACGTGGAAATGACGCCATATGGGTCATCACAGACCGACTAACCAAGGTTGCTCATTTCATTCCCGTGAAGACTACCTACTCCACACAAAGACTGGCAAAACTTTATCTCTCCCGTATAGTTTGCTTGCATGGAGTCCCAAAGACTATAATATCAGACCGAGGCACACAATTTGTCTCCAAATTTTGGGATCACCTACAACAAGCTCTGGGCACGCAACTAGCTTTCAGTACAGCGTACCACCCTCAGACTGATGGACAAACGGAACGTGTAAACCAAATCCTAGAGGATATGCTAAGAGCCTGTGTGCTCACCTATGGATCCAGTTGGGAAGAGAGTTTGCCGTATGCCGAATTTGCTTACAACAACAGTTACCAAGCCAGCTTGCAAATGGCACCCTTTGAAGCATTGTACGGACGAAGGTGTCGTACCCCACTGAATTGGTCAGAAACAGGTGACAGCCGTATCTTCGGCCCAGACATGCTTAAAGAGGCCGAGGAGAAAGTTAAGCAGATCAGGGACAGACTCAAGACAGCACAGAGCCGACAAAAGAGCTACTATGATCAAAAACATCGTGAGGTCAGCTTTGAACCCGGTGATTCCGTATACCTCCGAGTATCTCCTATGAGGGGTCTGCAACGGTTCAAAATTAAGGGGAAGCTAGCCCCGAGATTTATTGGACCATTTTGTATAAAGGCACGAAGAGGCACGGTAGCCTACCAACTAGACTTGCCCAAGGAGCTGTCAGACGTCCATGACGTATTCCACGTCTCACAGTTGAGGAAATGTGTGAGTAACCCGGAGAAGCATGTACCACATGAGAGCATTGATATGCAACCAGACCTCACCTACAGAGAGAGGCCAGTAAAGATATTGGAAGAGTCTGAAAGGAGGACCCGTCAGAAAACGACAAAAATTTTCAGGGTTCAGTGGAGCAACCACACCGAGGATGAAGCTACATGGGAAAGGGAAGATTTTCTCCAGGCAGAGTATCCATATCTATTTGAGGATCAGCAGAAATCTCGAGGACGAGATTTTTCCTAAGGGGGTAGGTGTTGTGACACCCAAAATTTTATTTGGATTTTTCAAAAAAAATTATTGGACTTGAGGGAGGTAATTTAAATTTTTCTTCTCTTCAAAAGAACTCTCCCTTTCAAAATATTTTTTTATGGCAAGAATTTTATTTGGATTCACCCAAGACTTGTTTTTGATCTTGGAGGTCCTTGCCTTTTTATTTGGACTCAAGACAAAATACTTTTCACTTGAGAAAAATGCCTTTTGAAAACCTCTTTGAAATTTGCACTCTGGCTTTTGGAATGATCCTTTGCCACTTTCAACATTTCTCTCTTGCCATGGCCTTAGTGCAAATCCACTCTCCTAAACCTTCCCTCATCTTTGGATCATGTTTTGCATCAAATCCAGCAAGTTGAACCTCCTCCTAGATTTATTTTCCCATTTAAATCATATTCAAACAAATTTCTGTCTTCTATTCTAGCCATTGGTGATTTACAAAGGAACTCCACTTTCTGTTTTGATTTTTGCCCCCAAACCTTTTTCCCTTCCTAGTCCCTTGAACCCTCAACCTAGATCCATGAAGATCCACTGGTCTTCAGTTCAAATTCTTCAAACTACACTTGCTGCAAGTTTGGACCAGATTTGTCAAATTTGGTGAAATTCATTCAAATCTCTCTCCAAAAATTCCAAGTAAAATCAGGCAGCCCCTGGGTGCATTGAGTGGTCACCTCACCAAGTCCCAGCCCCAGGAAAATTTTTCTCATTACCAAATCATTCTGTCGAACACCTGCAGTGCATTGTCAAAATCAGGTTCAGAAAAGTTCAGAGAACATTTCAGTGCTACTGTCGTTTTCTTCAGAACCTGTTGTCGATCTCGACAGTGCCCCGATGTCACCTTGCTCCCCGTCCCCTCCCCCTTGTTCCTGCTCCGCACGAACGCCTGGCAGCTTGCGGACGTCGGCGACGAGCAGCAGGAGGTGCGCCGCCCCGTGACCGACGCCAGCGGCGGCTTTGCGGCCGCCAGAGAGAGGCGCGGCGCAGACGGCGCCACCCAGCGCCGCCCAAGCCACCGGAGGTCGCCGCGTGGCCTTCCACTCCCCAGAACGCGCTGCCACTCTCGTCGTGAACCGCTGGGCACGGAGCGCGCTCTCTGCCGCCGTCGTGCCCGTGCGGCCACCCCACCGTGGACCGGCGCCGTTACGCCAAGACCGACCAGGATTAGCAGGGGAACGACACCAGTAACTTCCACTGATGCTGCCTGGCCACTCAAACCTCCTGCCAACCCACTGCATCGCCGTAATTGCTCGCCGGAGATTCTCCGTTCACGGCCACCTCGTCGATCCGCCTATAAATAGAGGCCCCGAGCTTCAACTCGAGCACCCACCATCCCTGCACTCCACCTAGAGCACGCCTAGCCACTGGAAGATCCGCGAGGAGGTCTCCTTCCTCAACTCCGGCCGCCGCGACCCGCCACGGGATCCAGCTCGATTCGCTCCCGTGCGTGCGCCTCTGCCTCCCATCCCTCGCCAGTAGCTTCACTATGCATCCCTCCTTCTGACCCGCACTTCAATTCGAAGTTTGCAGCCCTCCACCGGAGTTCTCCACCATCACCCGAGCCGCCGTCCGCCGGAGAAAGTGTCGCCGTCGACGTGGTGCTCTCCGACGGTCGACTCCACCACCCACCGACGCGAAAGGACACGCTGAAGCTCTTGGTACCCTCCGATCCTCCTGACTCGCCGTGGTTCGACGCCGGCGTCCACCGCAGTCTTCGGGCGCCGGCGAGCTTTTTAAACCTGACATGTGGACCCCCATGTCAGCCTCTGTTCTATTCTCCCTCGAACCGTTTTCTGTTGGTGCCTTCGGGCAAAATACGCTTTCCCTCTTTAGCTAGCGCATTTCTTTCCGAAGCGTTTTCTGGTTTCTCAGTTTAAACCCTGGAACTTTTCTGTTTCATTACAGATGAGTCCCTGGACAGAAACCTTTATAACTTTTTAATAAAAAGGATTTTTGAGTGATTCTTTTTCTGACAGTCTTAAAATTTTGTCTAGTTTTTTATGGGATTTATTTGGAAAATTTTTGGAGAAGTTTCTGTGCACGCGTTGGTTTTCACGTTAGTACCCGTTTTCGTTATGCCGTAGGTTCCGGAAGAGGTGACGGAGCCGCGAACTTCGCCGAGCTAGACTCCGACTTCTCCGAACCAGGCAAGCATGTTTGAACCTTTGATATGATAGGTGTTTTACATGTTTGCGTGAAAGTTTGTGCGTGGCATATGAGTGTCGGTGAGTACCTCGTTGCTTGTGAGGCAACTACCCGCATGTTCCAAAGTTGCGATGATCTCTGATGAGAGATGGCCTAATCATGTGGTGACATGAAGGGCAGCAAGGTGGTACTGTTGTAGCATACCAGCCTTGCGTCATCCGACAATTTCCGACGTTAACGTGGACGGAGTCACGTTATCGTTCTTTTCCCCTCCGTGCTACCACATGTTTCTTTGCCAGGATGCGGTTTAGTAAGTTGGTAACCTCTTTCCGTGTACACACCAAACAGAGGGGCCGGGATGATGGTTCCTTGGCCCAGGATTAAAGCCAGTCATCCGGTCAGGGGCATGGGTGTTTCCGGTTGGGACCGAGAGGGGGGGCACCCCCTTAGAGCGCGCGTATAGAAATTTGATCCCATGCTACGCGAGGTTGTAGCCTCCCCGTCTCAAGGTTTTTCTTGAACGTTGCCGAGGGTGATCCCTGGCTTCGGAAGATTGAAAGGGTGTGTACTGGTTAGACGTGTTTCTTCCAAACACCGTAAACGGAACTAGTCCCCGTGACTACTGAAATCCGTTGGCTATGGTTAAGTACAAACTCTGCAGAGTTAAATTCTTCCAAGTCATCGTATCCATGATCAAGTAGTGTAATCAGTATACCCATATCTATCCGCGTGGAAAAACTTGTCCCCGGAGAACAAGCTCAAGTGGTAAACCCAGTTTAATTATTATTACTGTGGATGGACTAACCTTATATTTGTCTCGTAATTGTAATAATTTATAATCTCGAGCTACTGAATTATTCAGCTACAATATAAGCCCTTTATGTGACGTCCCGCAGACGTCCGACTGTGGCGTGTTTTTGTTTCTTACTTTAAATATAAGCCCTTTATGTGATGTCGCTCAGACGTCCAACTGTGGCATGCACTGCCTTTATTTTCTGTTATAAGCCCTTTATGAGGTGTCGCCTCGACGCCCGACTGTGGCATTATTATTCTCGCAGTTTCCTCTCGAGGAGTCATTCAGACCCTCGTTTGGCACCAGTATTACTACTCTTGCAGTTTCCTCTCGAGGAGTCATTCAGACCCTCGTTTGGCACCAGTATTACTACTCTTGCAGTTTCCTCTCGAGGAGTCATTCAGACCCTCGTTTGGCACCAGTATTACTACTCTTGCAGTTTCCTCTCGAGGAGTCATTCAGACCCTCGTTTGGCACCCAGTATTTACTATCTCTATGTCTGAAAGCACCGATTAATTTGTTCATATGCTTCATGTTTACATTTGTTATATCTTATGTCCGGAATGTCTTGCGAGTACTTTCATAGTACTCACCTGGCTTGTTGATTTGGCCAGATGTTGACGAAGGCGATCTCTTGGATGAAGAGTTTGATAGCGCGTCCGACGCCTAGAGGAGTCCCAGTCAGTCCTGCGCGATCCCGGATATTGGTCACTTGTATTATATACGCTTCCGCCACCCGCAATAAGTCTCCTCGAGCCTCACTCCGACACTCGAAGAGCTGTAGTCTTCAGGAGTCATATCACTCGCTTCGCGGTGATATTTCCACCACCGTTATTATCGTGAGTTAGTAGTTATGCCACCCCATCCGCCGTCTTGTTTTATCGGCGTGCATGTAATAAATTGTTGGGCAGTGTCCGCTCAACCTTGTATTATATTCAGTACTCCTAGTATTTTTCTTCTGTGACCAAGATATTGTCTACCAGTGAGAAGGAATTCTTCCTTACTGGTCCGTAAAAGGGATTGGTCTCTCAATAATTATTTTATTGAAAAACCGGTCGTGACAACTGTACGTGGAGAGGCCAACAGCTGGGTCCACGGCCGCATGCAAGGAAATGCCTCCTTATTACGCGCAAAATAATGATTCCTCCACCTGACATCAGGGACCCACCGAAAGGGCCTCTGTATTTCGCGAAAAAACGTTATAGCCGCTGACAGCTCGGACCCACCGGCTATATCTTCGCACGCAAGGAAGTGCCTCCTTATTACGCACAAAAAATGAATACTCCCCCTGTTAGCTGGGACCCATTATAGTGGCAGGCTGACTTGTGGGCCTACTAAGTTGACGGGGACGGAGGGCTTTGTCAACTTAGTCAATATGCACGATTCTAGCTCCAGTGACCGTACAATGTCCATCCAACAGCCGTAGTGCTTCTTCAACCTCTGGTCTTCTTGCTCCAGCCGCCCAAACGAGCGCCGGTCGTGCCTCGTGCTCCTGCCTCCCGTGGCCGGATGCGATGCGGCGGAGGCCTCACCGGCCCCTACTACTCCCACCGCTGGTCAGGCCATCCCTCTACTCACCCACACCCCCTGTTATTCTGCGGCGACGGCAGCCTCACACCGCAGCGAACCAGTGAACCCTCGTACTCCTCTACGCGTGGGAATCCACTGCCGCGTCTTCCCCGGCTCCGCGTCATCCCCTTCCTAGGCCTCACCATCGTCCACCGCCCTGGTGCTCTCGGCGCGACATGGTCAACGTGGTCAAGGAACGGCTTCCATCGGACGTGGACTGTACGTGGAGAGGCTGACAGCTGGGTCCACGGCCGCAGCAAGGAAGTGCCTCCTTATTACGTGCAAAATAATTATTCCTCCACCTGACAGCTGGGACCCACCGGACGGGCCACCGTATTTCGTGAAAAAACGTTTGCCCCTGACTGCTGGGACCCACCAGCTACATCTTCGCACGCAAGAAAGTGCGTCTGAAAAAAAATGATTCGCCCCCTGACTGCTGGGACCCACCAGCTACATCTTCGCAGGCAAGGAAGTGCCTGACAGTCGGGACCCACCTGGTCGAAGCGTACGTAGTGTTGTCATTCTGGTCGCGAACGTGTACGTACATATATACTGGTGGATGTAGAGGCGTGCACATGTCGTAGTAGAGGCGCGTACGTGTCGTAGTAGAGGCGCGCACGTAGCATGTACACGTACGTACAGCGACCATGGTGCAAGAAAGAAAATACGGGCACGTATGTGTACATACGGGCGGGGTCTCGAACGCCTGCTCGTGCATACGTACGGCCAGGGCTCGTGTACATGGCTGGGTCGGAACGGAGAAACAGCGTCGTCGTCGTGTTCATGGGGAGGCAACGGAATGCGTCGTGTTCATGGGAAGGCAACGGAATGCGTCGTGTTCATGGGGAGGCAACGGAACGCGTGGGAGCCAACCGACTGGGTCGGAACGGAATGCGTCATCGTGTTCATCAGGAGGGCTTGGACAGAACAGCCGATGGAAACGAGGCCTGGCGTACCGCAGAACGGAGGAAACGACCTTGTGTTCGACCGACCACGTTTGAAACGGGATCTTGTTCATCGGGAGGGGTCTGGCGTACCGCAAAACGGAGGAAACGGACCTCCTACGGTCGAAACGGGGGTCCTGTTGGTCGGAAGGGGTGTGGCGTACCGCAAAACGAAGGAAACGGACTTGTGTTGGAGCGCTACGGTCGAAACAGGGGTCCTGTTCATCGCGAGGGGTGTGGTGTACCGCAAAACGGGACTCCACGGGATACTGTTCATCTCCACCGTCGACCCCCTCTAGCCTCCACGGGCTACTGTTCATCCACCGTCGACCTCCTCCAGCCTCCACCTGCGACTGTTCATCCACGGGCTCCTGTTCATCCAGTCTCCACCACGCGCTACTCCACCGGCTACTGTTCAACCAGCCCTCTCCACTGGCTCCTGTTCAACCACCCCTCCACGGGCTACTGTTCATCCAGCCCTCCACCGCCTACTGTTCATTCTGCCCTCCACGGGGTGATCCTGTTCATCCTGCCCTCCACGGGGTCCTGTTCATCCAGCCCCAACCGGCTCGATCGATCGGGGTCCTGTTCATCCAGAGGCAACACCACGGGGTCCTGTTCATCCACCCCACCGGGAACTGTTCATCCAAACCCCCCAGCAACGCTCACTGTTCATCCAGAGGCAGCATCGATCGGCTTCAATTAGCAGCAGTAGCGAAGGAATCGCTCGATCGGGTTCAGTTAACAGCCATCGATCGATCGCTCGGGTTCAGTAACGCGTAGCCTGCAGTGCAATCGCTCGGGTTCAGTTAGAGCCCAACGCCTCGCTCGGGTTCAGTTAGAGCCAACGCCTCGCACACACGCGCGTAGTGTACGAGAGAAACGCGCATCGCTCGGCCCCCGACCTCCCCCCGTAACCGGGAACTCCCCGAAATTTTCCTCGCCCTCGCTTCTACCACGGTTTTTTCCGTCATGGACGGCCCAAAGAATGTCATGCAGCTGCGTCTCCGGCCCGCCCAGGACGAAAAGCCCATTTTTTGTCATGATTTTTTGTCATAGAAGTAGGAGCCCACCACATCTATGATGATACCGGGTTTTGTCACAATTATCGTCATAGAAGTGTCATATGTATGACAAAAAAAATTCGTTCGGCCCAAAATGTCATGGATGTGTCTTTTTTTTGTAGTGTTCCATGGTTAACTGGAAGATGCAGTCGTATGTGCTACATTAAGGCAAATCATACTGCACCTATATGTATTTGAGGACTCGAGCATTTCTGAATCATTAGGATGATCAAAATCGAAGTGATCAGCATACATACCACCATGATGAATAAGAGGGGTGGTGGCATCTTGTGTGATCACAATACAAGGTTTGTTAGAGAGCAGTTTGTCAGCTATGTTGGCAACAACGTCGGTACCAAGGGCGGGGGACAAAGAGAACCATTTTCATGCTCATTAAGATGAGGCGGACCAATAGGCAAAGTTCTCATCCACCGGTGATTACCAGAATGTCAGCAACAATAGTAACATGGTCTTACTGACAGGGTTGTACACCAAGCTGTTTACATAAGCGGTGAATTATTATTGCTTAGATCATATAGATCACAAAAAAATTTAAACGAATCAACGGAAAGGGAAATGTGATTACTAGATCAATCAAATCAGTGGAAAGAAAAGTGTGATTATCCACGAGTATAAGGTGTTTATCCTTCTCAAGAGCAAGCAGAGCGGGATAATAATGACATGTCAGGAAGTACATAACCATTTGATAAAGGGGCAGGAAGAATCATGATGTTTACCCATAAAGTTTGTATAATTGATCAAGAAACATATAACATTGCGCTTCCAATGTTCTTGTTAATTTTTGGAGTACCACAATCATGCATTGGGGTAGCAATCATATGGTGTTTAGGCAAAGGTTGGGTTGAAGATCACAAGAATGCACGAGGAACCATTTCAAGAATAGTAAGGAACTTAATGCATAGCCAAAACATGACCAAGTTTGTGTTGGAAGGAAGGCAAGGATGTTGTCGAGATAACATAAATTATCGAGGGGCTTCATGACGAAGTAATAGCAAGGTGACATGATCAAAACGAAAGATATGATGAAGCAGAAGGTCACTGGAACCACGGATATGACCCAACTCGGAATCAATCTTGTTGTTCAAGGCGAAATGATATGACGAAGGAGCTCGACATAACCTTAGCTCATTGTCGAAATTGTGCCCCGAGAAGAAGGACCAGGTAGCACGATCAAGCCTTAGTATGAAGACGATGACGTAGCCAAATGGCTGGAATGACACGGTTGAGTACAAACTTATAAGCAACAAAGATTATTAAGAGTTATCGAATCATAGTGTGGACTCGATTCGCTTATCGGTGTTCTCGAGTGACAAACAACCTAGAACCCGGGAAAAATTGAAATCGGTGAGAAGTAATACTCGATGAAGAACTCATCAGAAGTAATGTAGTTGCATAATATTCGTGAGATATCGGAGGTGATACTCGAAGGTAGATCACAATACAGGTTGGATTGGTGTATTGATCTGTGGAAGACAAGCACTTTAACTTATCTAAGAAATGGAATCAAAGGAGAACAACATGGTCGGAACCATGATTGCAGAGGACCAAATTACAAGTACAATACAAATTTATACCAAGCGAATAATTACTTTTACGAGAAGCTCCCATGATAAGATCTACATCGTGTCCATGGGCATGAACACAAAGTTCAAGGCCGACTCCCACTTCTCCAATGCATACCCTTTCATTCACTTCTTGTTTTCGAAGAAGTTGTAGTGTTGAAAATTTATCTGGTGAAACACCAGAAGAGTATTACTCGTAATTGTTTTCTGGGTTCACACTGATTAGGAAAGGCATATGTTCAACCCATCGGGGCATCTTAGGAACATATACCACAAACTTCAAGAGTAAATAACTCAAGCTCAGAAGTAGAGCATGGTTGACAAAAGCAGAGAATACAACTTACCAGAGGCGTCATGTATCAGGGGAAGAACTCGTAAAGGTTCAAATTTATGATGGAACTATCGGGTAATAACCCACCAAAGGGACCGCAAAGGATTTGATGTGACTATCGATACTCAACCAGAAGAATAAAGAATGCAAAGGCATCAGATCATAGAAACATCTGAATAATTCGAAGCTTAATTACAAAGGAATTACAATTTCTAAATCGAAGGATCAAAAGCAGACACCCTGATGAAAAGATGAGTAAGTTGAATATAATTAGATGGACAATCGATTGCAACTTGATTAGATGAGAACCAACTCGGGCGCATCCAAATCGGCGATGGTGAGGGAGAGAGCGAGGGGAATGGAGCTAGGGTTTGTCCCAGGGGTCAGGGGTGGTCTTATCCTCTCGGGGGTGCGGGGGATGGCCGGCACGTCACCCAGGGTGTGGATGGCCGCCATGATCCCCCTGCCTCCTGTGGCAGGAGGTTGGGGACGAGGGAGGTGGTTCGGGCCTCCCTGTAGCAGGTAGGCCTAAGTGCACAGTAGTTGTTTCCATTTTTTTCCTTTTTTTCTTTCTTGTTCTATTTATCTGTCGCCTGTTTTCCAACTGTTTTTGTAGTAAATGAATCTTGCTCGACTTGAAACTTGGCACATAAATCAAACACATCATTTTGATAGCACACACAAAATTTGGGAAAATTTGGGAAAGCATAAATATTTGTTTATTTGAAAAAGGTCAATTTAATTGTTGCTGGACTTGTTTGAATACTGCTAGGGGCATTTTTAGAATCGAAATGAGGTTGGCTTTATTTTTACAAATACTCAGGGATTTTATGGGATATTACCAACAATTTTATGTTAGTATTTGAAGAAGTGATATTTTAACTTGCACTTAAAATTTTAATTTGAAGTTGGATTATTCCTTAATTGCATTTAAGCTTTATTAATCATGATGACATGTCAAGTTAAATGGCTTTAATTAATAATTAGGGTTTGGGGATGTCATGGTTTTTTAGTAATCCCTTTGGGATATCATTTTGTTTTAGCCGATCTTAGTATTGGTTTTTTTTGGATTGCCATGGCAACTGGCACAAGCCAAGCTATCACCGTATGCAAAACCCTCAATGAATGGAGATATTTTATAAACAAGGTACAGTCTCGACCCTAAAGAAAAATGAAGAAACCCAATAAAAACAACAAATAAAACCAATGCAAAAGAATGAAAACAAAGAACAGGGAAAAGAACAAAGAAAACTGATGAAAACCAAGAAAGAAACAAAGAAAAACTGAAAAGCGAAAAAACAGTAAAACCGAGAAAGAAACAAGGGGGGAAACAAAAAAATAAGTAAAAAGAGGATAAAAAGTAGAAGCTCAATGAAAAAATAAAGGGAAAACAAAAAAAGAGAAGAAAACCGGTGAAGGAACACAAAAACCAAAAGAATAAATGAAAAATAGAAAACCAGAGAAAAAAATATTTTTAGGGAACCATGAAAAAATATATCCAACACAACTTTTTTTAGACAAACTCGCAACGTTTTTTTTGCATGCGCAACGCTGTTTTTACGCCGTCACAATGTTTACACGGATGAAGGAAGGTTACCAGGTTGATCTAATCAAACATGATGACCAACCCCAAATTAAGTTTAAAAAAAAGTACATGCGTTGCGAGGTTGTGAGCCTCAACACTAAAGGTTCTAAGCTCATGCTTAAAAACAGAGGAAATGAAAGAAATGTATCCGGAAACCCAGCCCTACATCACAACACCACATATCTTCACTGGAAACGGGTGCACCAGCGCTCCCACACTCCCAAGCCCTTGCCTTGCGCCGTTCGCCACTCCGGCGGCGGCGGCCACCCAACGCCGTTCGCCACTCCGGCGGCGGCGCCCACCCAGCCTCCCGTCGTCGGCTGCTCTGACCGCCGCGACCACTCCTCTTGCCGTCGGTCTCCCTGACCCCGGCAACCACCTTTCCCCCTCAGATCTGGAGCGTGGCCTCTCTACGTTCGCCATGGGTTCCAGTCCCCGCTTGGTGACTTCCTCCTTCCGCCGGGAAGGCGAGCGGCCGGTGGTCTCGGGCCTGGGGCTGTCGTTGTGCTCAGAGGCGTCCGAGGCGCAGGGGCCGGCGTTGCTGCCTCCCCCCCTGCGGAGGCCTGGACGGCTCCTCCTCATTCCAAGAAGGAATTGTGGCGCAGGCGCCGGAGCCAGGAGGAGCAGGCGGGGTCTGCGGCGGCCAGGGAGCGTCGCGAGATCTCGTCGGAGATGGTCGGCCTCTTCTTCCGTTGCTTCAAGGAAGGGCATCTTAGGAAGGACTGCACCAACGACATTGTTTGCTTCCGTTGTAGCCTCCCTGGCCATGTCTCCAAGGAGTGCAAGCGACCCAGGAGTCTATCCCCAGAGGAGGAGCTCAGGCGCCTCACCGCGTCCAAGGTGGCTCGTCGCGAGCCGAGGTGCCGGTGGCGCGCGCGGCCGCGGCAACGGCCCTCCCCTGCTTCCGCCACCGCTGCCGCCTCCACGGTGCATGTCGCCCCGGCGGCGTGGCCTAGGATCGTGGCCTCCCGCCTGCAAAGCCCGCCGGCGGAGGAGCTCGTGCCAAACGACTTGTGCATCTCGAGGCGCACCCAGGGGCTGGGAGATCTCGAGCGGAGACTCCAGTTGGGCATGGTGGCCTACGTGGGCGGCACCAATAGAGCCATCTCGCCGGAGTTCATTCTGGAGGCCCTGAGCGCTGCGCTCAACATCGGACCAGAGTGGCTGTCGGTACACCCATACCGCCCAGAGGACTTCTTGGTGGTGTTCGGCAGGCCGGAGCACATGATTCTCGTGGCGAGCCAGCCTTCGATCGAGCACTTGGGGCGGCGCATCTTCTTCAGGCCATGGAATCGCCAGGCGCAGGCGGTGCATTCGAGATTCAGCTACAACGTTTCGCCCGTGCTTGAGGGCATCCCGCCGCACGCGTTGGACAGAGAGGTGGTGGAAGATCTGCTCGGTTATTCCTGCATGGTGGAGATGGTGGCACCGGAATCAAGCTCGCGTCGTGACCTCTCTGCTTTCAGGCTCATGGCATGGACGACAGACCCTGAGGCCATTCTGACGCTGCGATGGCTGGCTATCCCGGAGCTTGGCTTGTTCGTCCCGATGGTGGAGCCTGCGCTGTTGCAATACAAGATTCTCATTCACCTGGAATCAGTGGCTGACTTTGGAGAGAGGGAGGAGTCGTGGTTCTTGACGGCGGCGGCTTCCTCTGGCAGTGGGCAGAGCGGCATTCCGGACTCGGGCAGTGGGTTTAGTGACGACAATGGCGGCGGCATCGTGCCTCAGCAGCGTGTCTGGCAGTTCGGGGTGCACGACTCTCGTGCAGGCAGCTCTGGGCACGGCCATGGTGGAGGCAGAGCCTCGCCGCTGGCGGCCGCGGTGGTGGCTGACTGGCGCTTGCCGCCGATGGCGTCGAAGGGGATGATCTCAGCCGCGGGGCCCCCCTGGCGGTGCAGGATAGGTTGTCGGTCAGGATTTCTGCTTTTGACCGCTTATCCGATAAGGTGGGGACAGCAGTGCCTTCTGGAATTCAAAATACAAACTGCTCGATGGAGAGAGGTGCAGCCCAGCCTGCAGACCAGGCCAACGTGGCAGTTCAGGACGGGGCGACGCGCACTGCGAACGGATCTCCTACATCGGAGCCCGCGCTCCCGCCAGATGCGACAAGGGAGTTGGCGCCAGCTGCCCCACCAATGACACCTGAGGGCGCGGTCGTGCGCTCGGTCATCGATCCGCATGTGGCCAACCCCGTAGCGCCGCGCCAGCTGGATGCGGATGAGGACAGGAGGAATCCCGAGGGAGACATTGTCAAGACCATCCTGCTGGTGCCGGATGCTGAGATCCTGGCGAGGCCAGTGGGATTGGGAGAAGCTGCGACTGGGCCCATGCCTGCCCCCTCGGCGATCGTGGTGGGAGCCACTGAAGGTATCCCGAGGCATGCAGATATGATCACGGACGTGGGCACGCGGGATGCATCGGGCCCTCCACTCACGCTGCATGCGGGGCCGGTTGGTGGGGCCTGTGATGGGAATCATGGCCATGCACGTATGGTGGCAACCCCTCCTGGCCATGCACGTACGGAGACAATCCTGGACTCTGATCTCTCCAACCTGGCGGCCCTGGAAGAGTTGGAGTCACATCAACCTGATTCTAGTGATGAACAAAGAGCTCTTGCAACTCTCACGGAGGGGATGACATCTCAAGAAGGTTTAGCATTCGCTCGGCTCAAAAGCTTCTGCTCTAACATCATGAAGAAGCTCGCTCCTCCTCTGCTGAAAGAAGTCCAAGCTGCGGCGCTTCGGCCACAAACAGAGCCTTTCACTCCCAGGCGCACCACTCGCGCGATGAAGCGTTCGGCTCCTACTTGCACCACCAAGGCCACCCCGACGGAAAACGTGCTGCTTAGGGCGCTAGGCTTGGTTCCCGAGGATCTCACTGCTGATGATGTTGCGGTCCAGGAGCTCAAGGACTTGTTCGACTCCCCCCTTCGAGAGCAGCACGTGAAAGTGATCACGGCCTTGTTTGGCAAGACAGTCCCGCTGCATGACACGGAGGCAAGCATGGCGAGAAGCGTTGAGGCTATATAAGCATCGCGCATGGAGTGTAGGAGTGGGTGGCTTACTTTGTCATGGATTTAAGCCGTGCACTCATCTGCTGGAATGTTCATGGCCTTAACAACCCGACCAAGAGGAAGGCGGTCAAGGAGTTCATTGACACAGTCAAGATTAGCTTACTTTGCTTGCAAGAAACGAAAATGTATGTAATTGATAAGTACATTGTCATGCAATGCCTAGGGCCGTCTTTTGGCGGTTTTGCTTACGTGCCTTCGGAGGAAACTCGAGGGGGTATCCTACTGGCTTGGGACTCCACTGTGGTGAATGTGGTAGGGGGTGCAGAACGATATGAACTTCCTTACAGGTTGGGTGCAACCCAAAGGAAGCGCATTGTGGTGGATCTCGGTGGTCTACGGACCACAAGGTGATGAGCTCAAGACCAAGTTCCTTGAGGACTTGTCGGCAAGAAGAGCGACTTGCCCGGGAGCTTGGATGATTCTAGGTGATTTTAACATGATCCTTAGAGCTTCGAAAAAGAGCAATAACACTCTCAACAGAGGCATGATGAACAAATTTATACAGTTCGTGGATGAGCATGAGCTCAAGGAGTTATACATGCATGGGAGGCGATTCACGTGGTCCAATGAGAGGGAGAGGCCCACGCTTACCAAAATAGATCGTGTGCTGGTCTCCGTGGACTGGGAGCTGGATCACACGGATAACCTATTGCAGACCTTGTCTACTGGGATCTCTGATCACGCACCACTCCACTTAACTACCAATGCCCCCTTCTACCATAAGAAGAGATTCAGGTTTGAGATGTTTTGGCTTAAGTTGAAAGGCTTCGAGGATGTCGCGTGGGAGGCTTGGAGATGTGATGTGCGGATTACAGACCCTTTTCAGAGGTTTAATGCGATGTTGCATAACACCGCTGCTGCCCTTCAAGCTTGGGGCCAATGCAAGACCGGCAACATTAAGTTGCAGATGGCAGTGGCCAACTGGATCGTATTCAGGTTCGATAAGGCCATGGAGCACAGGCAACTCACGGAGCACGAACGCTGGCTCAGGAATTCTCTTAAACTAGCTCTGCTTGGGTTGGCTTCTTTGCAATGCACCATCGACAGGCAGCGGTCCAGATACATATGGCTTAAAGAAGGGGATGCCAATACCAAGTTCTTCCAGGCCTTCGCTAACGGGAGGAGGGTGAAGAACTTTATACCGCCGATCAAGCATGGAGATGAGGTGATCACGAATCTAGGTCGTATGGAGCAAGTTTTCTCTGAGACTTATCAGGACATCATCGGCACGGCGCATGCAAGGCAGTTCACCCTGGACCTAAATTATCTCGGCATGGAACCAGTTAACCTCGAAGACCTTGAGGCCATCTTTACTGAAGAGGAGGTCTGGGCAGTTATCAAAGAGCTTCACCCGGACAGAGCCCCCGGACCCGATGGGTTCATTGGTGCTTTCTACCAAAAAGCTTGGCCAATCATTAAGCATGACATCATGGCTGTAATGCTCAAGATCTATGTGGGAGACGGTCGTGGTTTCTCCAAGCTGAATTGTGCCCTTATTGTGCTGTTGCCGAAGAAACCAGATGCAGAAAGAGTGGGCGACTATCGTCCTATTAGCTTGCCGCATAGCATGGCCAAAATATTCGCGAAACTTCTTGCAACCAGAGTGCGCCCGAGCATGAAGGACTTGGTCACCATCAACCAGTCGACGTTCATCAAAGGAAGAAACCTACATGATAATTTCCTATTGGTTCGGCAAGTGGCCAGGAAGATTGCAGCGAGGAGAAGCAAAGGGGTCTTCCTAAAACTTGACACCTCGAGAGCGTTCGACTCTCTATCCTGGCCTTTTGTTTTGAGTTTATGAGAGCAAAAGGGTTTGGCAACAAATGGATTATGTGGGTCTCAATCCTGCTTCAATCAGCAACTACCAAGATCTTGGTTAATGGTGTGCCGGGAAGAAGTATTGCGCATGCTTGTGGCCTTCGTCAAGGTGACCCCGTTTCGCGCACTTCTTTTCGTGATTGCTATGGGTGCTCTGACCACAATCTTCGGCAAGGTGCTGGAGCATAGAGTGCTATCCGCCTACAGAGGAATCTCAGCTTGGCAAAGGGTGTCTATTTATGCCGACGATGTTGCGCTATTCGTCCATCCCACTATCACCGATCTTAGCTTCATCAAGCACACGCTGGATATGTTCGGAGAAGCTTCCGGACTTAAGGTCAATTATTTGAAATCCACTGCCACCCTCATTCATGGAGACCAAGAGGACAAAGAGCGCGTTGTTGAGCTTCTGCAATGCAAACTTGCGGAGTTTCCGTGTCGATATCTGGGCCTGCAGCTGGCTATCAAGCAACTTACGAAGCAAGATTGGCAGCCTCTGCTTGACACGGTGAGGAAATGCATGCCCACATGGCCTGGAGGGCTCGTTCAGAGAGCGGACAGGCTGGTGCTCGCAAAGTCTGTGATCTCTTCTCGGCCAATCCACCAACTCCTGGTGCTACAGCCCCCTGCTTGGGTTCTCGAAGATATAAACAGCTGGATGCGGTCTTTTTTCTAGGCTGGGAAAGACAAAGTCAATGGTGGGCAGTGTTTGGTCGCTTGGGATAGAATCTGTCGTCCGGTGAAGTACGGAGGCCTTGGCGTCAAGAATTTGAAAGCTCAGGCGTTGGCCTTGCGGCTAAGGTGGGAATGGGTGAGACGCAGCGAGCCTGAGCGGCCGTGGCAAGGGCTAGGAATGTTCATTGATCAAGAGGCAAGAGGCGTCTTCGACTGCCTGGTGCACATCGAGGTTGGTCGTGCTGTTCTGGAAGGATCGATGGATCCATGGCCACTCCGTGCAAGACATCGCGCCTCTCATTCTCGAGATGGCAGAGACACGCCGCATCAACACCAGGACAGTGCAGTGGGCACTGGATGAGGAGCAATGGTCGTTGGACGTCCCCTTCGTTTCCTCGCACATGGCGCTTCTTCAACTCATGCACTTGAGACACGCCATTGCCTCGGTGCATCGGGACGATCAGTTGCCTGACAACTTTCTATGGCCATGCGCGACTTCCTTGTCTTACTCTGCCAAGTCTACCTACAGCCGCCTTTGCGAGGGCCTGCCGGTTTGCCCCTATGCCGCTGCCATCTGGAAAAGTTTCGCCCCCCTCAAATGCAAGATCTTTGCTTGGCTTGCCTCACAACATCGCGTGTGGACAGCGGATTGACGCGCTCGACATGGATTGCAAGATCACACCTCGGCCTGCTACACCTGTCTGCAGGACGAAGACACGGTGGACCACATCTTGGTGCAATGTGGTTATGTGCGCAGCACTTGGATGGGCTGTTTCGACAAGCTGCATATTCAGATCTCCTGCCCCACGAGCACAGACTCCTTCCTGGAATGGTGAATGCTACAACGATCGGGCTTCGCGAAGGAAGACAAATGTGGTTTTGACACCCTGGTTATCTAAACGGCTTGGTCGCTCTGGAAGCAAAGGAATGCCAGGGTGTTCAACAGAGCTGAGCAACAGGTAGACTCACAGGAGCTCGTGAAGAAGATCCTTGATGAACTTAGAGATTGGAAGTTGGCGGCCCGGGGAGGAGGTAGCTTACAACGCTTTGTGAGAGATTAGTCTTGGATACTTTGTAGGAGTGGTGGTGGGTGTTCGTCTTCGAGTGTCCCACATTTGTTAGACCTCTTGTAAATTGTCTTGCTCTCTTCTATAAAATTAAGGCACGTGCTTTGTGTGCTCTGAAAAAAGAAAGAAATGTATCCGACACAGCTACGAGCGAGCGGGCGAGCGAACCAGTGCCGAGAACGGGCCGGCCCAGTACTGTAAAGCAGACAAAAAGGCTACTCTTGCTGTGAGCGAGATATAGCTCTCGTGGTAGTTTTCAGCTGGACATCCCGCTCGTTCTACTCATCTTTCTTCTCAAAAAAATCTTCTCAAAAACAGATCCCGCTCCTCCCCCCACCCCCACCGCACTGTCTCCGCCCCTACGCTCCTCCTCCCCGCGCCACAACCCTAAGATCCGCCATTTCAAAAACGAAAACCCCTAAGATCCGCCCGTGCGCTCCTCCTCCCCTCGCCCCAACCCCAAGATCCACCGCCGCTGCGCTCCTCCTCCCCGCGCCCGCCACCGCCATGGCCACGCGCGACCGCGCCGCCCGCTCGGCGACGGCCCGCCTCAAGGAGAACGACACCCAGTCCCAGTCGCAGTATGGCAAGCGCCAGCGCACGGCCGCGGGCCCGGCGCCGCGCCCGCCGCTCTCAACGGCCCCCCAGAACGCCGCCGCGCCTCCCCCCGCGGAGGCCCCCATCGAGTTCGCCGGGAGGGAGGACGTCGACGCCCTCCTCAACGAGAAGATTAAGGGCAAGAACAAGATGGATTACAAGGTATGGATTTTTTCGCAACAGACAGCAGAAATACCAGGTGGATTCTCCCGCTTTTGTGGAATTGCCTTGCCTCCTGTTTAGTGTTGCCATCTAGCCATCTCCTCTCGGTCTAAATCTCAAAAGAAAAAGAAAAATCTCCTCTCGGTCTGACCCTTTTGGGTGGGTAGGCCGAGACAAAAAAATTCTGGATTTTAGCTTGCAAGAACAATTTAGAACAATTCTGGACTCTCTAATCTGCGCTCAGTTTGTAGTTTGTCCCGCCCCTAACATGTCATGCCTCTACTGTGATGAATACATAAGTGAAATTCCATGATTTTGGTGAATGTGGTTCTGGTCCTGCCTCTAACATGTCTTTCTGATGAGCTACTATTTCCTGCTATTCTGAACTGATGATTATGGTCCTTGGCAGTGTTCTAAACAGCATCAATTGTTTGATTGCTTCCACAGGGAAAGAGTGAGCAGATGATTGAGTACATCAAGAAGCTGCGTGCTTGTATCAAATGGTTGCTCGAGAGGGAGGACGCAAACCTCGCTGAAATCGGAAAACTCAATGGGCTAATCGATGCTGCAGACAAACATCATGCTGAAATTGGTAACACTTCTTCATCTGACAGTGTGCAAACTTTTGCAACTGTTGACTGTACTGACTGAATTGGTTTGTTGCCATCCAGTGTCTCAGTTGGAGTGCAAAATCCAAGAATCCGTGGCAATGAAAGAGGAGCTTCAGAAACAATATGCCTCTTTAGGAGAGAGCCTAAAGAAAGTGGAAGCTGAACAAATGGTGTTGTACCTTGTGCATTTCGCTATTTTACCTTTTATGGACCAAGGAGCAATCTGTAATCACAAATTTGTAAAGTGCAGGAGTGCCTTCGATCTTATGGAGACGAAAAGGAGGCTAGGATTGCTGCAGAATCTTCAAGGAACGAGCTTTCAGAAGAACTCAACAGAGTTAAGTTGGAGCAGAAGCGTCTTAATGATCAGGTATTATTGTTGTTCAATATCTTCTCTAATAAATTGTTTATTTACCATTGTTCATGTTTTAACAATATTTCTTTTACATTTAGATCAAGATGCTTCAAGATACAAATAAGAGGCTTCAGGAATACAACACTAGCTTGCAGCAATATAATTGCAACCTCCAAGCTGACGCAACAAAGAATGCTGAAACAATAGACAAGCTGCAAAAAGAGAAGAATACTATGGTTGAAACAATGAATGGTTTGAAAGATCATTCTAACTCAGTAAAGTTGCAGCTTGAAATGGCAAAGGTAATATTTCAGTTTTCATCTTTTAACTGCATTCTTTACGCCTTAAACTTTCTTATTACATTTATAAGTTACATACTCATAGCTAAGCCTTTTACTCTGCAGTCTTCACAGAGTGAAGCGTTGAAACAAAAAAATAACTTATTGAGTGAGGTTGAAGCTCTCAGAGGTGAATTACACCAAGTAAGGGATGACCGTGATCATAAATCAGCTGAAATAAATTCGTTGTTGAGTGACTTGGGTGTGTACAAGGAACTGACAGGAAAGTCTTCGTCAGAATTAGAGAATGTCATGATACGATGTGATGCACTTGAGGTATGATTATACACACTCAATTATAATGCTAACCATTTCAATTAGGATGGCTTATATTTTTTTTCAATCATGCAGGAAACTTGTTCAAACCAAACCGAGAAAATTAAAACACTGCAAATTCAACTTGCATCGGCTAATGAAAAGTTGAAGGTGCGTATTTTTATAGAAGATGTTTGTTTCAGCTTGTAGAATCTATAGTTTCTGACTTGCCATTATGATTAGCCTCAAAATAAGCATTTATAGCTACAAGCTGCAAACTGTGGTTCATTTGTATCACTATTATGTCCTTCATTATAATATTTGTAACAGTTTTGCATGCCTATTATTATTTAGATTGAATTACCATACTTTCAATATATGAAATGCATGTCTGTGTAATGGTTGTAATTGTTTACTATCCAGAGATCCAATTTGACAACTATGGAGACAATGAGTGAGTATGAAAGCCAAAAGAGAATGCTGGAGGACCTACAATTACGTCTTACAGAAGCTGAGCAAAAAATTGTGGATGGGGAGAAGTTGCGGAAAAAACTACATAACACAATACTCGTAATGATTTATTCTCCTAAAGACTCGTACTAATCCCATACAGTATGTTTGTTTATAAGATCAATGTGTTGCAGGAGCTTAAAGGAAATATTCGTGTTTTCTGCCGAGTCCGACCTTTATTGTCAAATGAATCTGGAGCTGTTTCTTATCCAAATAATGGAGAAAATATAGGTCGTGGTGTCGAGTTGATGCATAACAGTATGTTACATTTACTTTTACTGCTTAGTATATGTTTGTGTATGATACTTGCTAACTTCTGTAAACTAACCTTTTTCATTTTTTGTTCAGCACAATCGTATTCATTTGCGTTTGACAAAGTGTTTGATCATTCGGCATCCCAGGAAGATGTGTTTACTGAAATTTCTCAGTTGGTTCAAAGTGCACTTGATGGCTATAAGGTACTTTTAGTGGTGGTATAACTAATATTGTATTTTCAGAACTGAATATAATAAATTCAGTTAGGCAGAAAATTAAGAAAAATTAACTGTTCTAAAAGTACATTGTTAATCACTGTGCACTTCATCTAATTGTTTTAGCCAAGTACTTGTCTGTTTTTATTTCTTGTATTGAATAATTGAAAAAATAGTTTTTGTTTTAAAATTAGGAACTTATTATGGAACTAACTGATCTCAAATCATGTAGGTATGCATATTTGCTTATGGGCAAACTGGTTCCGGCAAGACACACACTATGATGGGAAATCCTGAGTTCAATGATCAGAAAGGGTTAATACCTAGATCGCTTGAACAAATTTTTCAAACTAGTCAATGTCTTATGTCACAAGGTTGGAAATATAAGATGCAGGTGTGTTCCAATTGATTTGTTTACTTACTTGAACTAAAGACTTTTCATGTATTCTCTATCTATAATCCTAATTTAGCTTTTTTTTGTAGGCTTCAATGTTAGAAATATACAATGAGACCATACGTGACTTGTTAGCGACAAGTCGCACATCTATCCAAGATGGTGCTGCTTCAAAATATAATATCAAACATGATGCGAATGGTAATACCCAGGTGTCTGACCTCACAATCGTTGATGTACGGAGTATCAATGAAGTTTCTTCTCTGCTCAAACGGGCTGCACAAAGCAGGTTGACTTGAAGTTCTTTTGCAATTCAGTGAAACTGCCATTAATCCTTATTTTTTGTTTAACAATGATAAGTTACGATAGCACAAGCAAATTTGTATTGTGGATGCAAGTTCTAAGTAAGTTAAAAGCAGTATTTCCTTGATTTGAACTAAAACTTTTCCAAACATACATTTTGTACTCTTGTAATCAATGCTTAGTACCATGTTTTTTGTCATGCTATGTATGTTTTTTTACTCAGCTAACTCTCCAAAGAGTGTTCAATTTGGTTGCAATGTCTCTATTTTTTTGGTACTTGCATGTATATGTGCTGAATCAACTAGTATTTGTTTTTTCGTTCTTGTTTGCAGATCAGTAGGAAAAACACAAATGAATGAAGAGTCATCTAGAAGTCACTGTGTTTTCACACTTAGGATTTTTGGTGTAAATGAGGTATGTAATCTTTTACTGACAAGTTCAATTCATGCATAACCTTTTCTCAATGTTTGCGTTATTATATTCTGTGCAGGGAACAGATCAACAAGTGCAAGGTGTTCTCAATTTAATTGATCTTGCAGGCAGTGAACGGCTTAACAAAAGTGGTGCCACTGGGGATAGACTCAAGGAAACCCAGGTAGTTTGCTATCCCTTTGTTTTGTGAGGTGTACATTTGTAACATCAATAGCACATGTATGGTATTAACTTCAACTCTTTAGGCTATTAACAAGAGCTTGTCATGCTTGAGTGATGTTATCTTCTCCATTGCTAAGAAAGAGGAACACATTCCATTCAGGAACTCCAAACTGACGTATCTACTCCAGGTAACTTCATAGTACCAAAACTAGGGTGTACAGTCTCACTATAATTTAGTGCCATTTTACAGCCTACAACTGTTTTCCTTGTATACACAGCCATGCTTGGGTGGAGACTCAAAGACGCTAATGTTTGTGAACCTGTCCCCGGAAGTGTCTTCTACAAGCGAGTCTATTTGCTCGCTTCGTTTTGCTGCTCGGGTGAACTCTTGTGAGATCGGCGTCCCTCGTCGTCAGACTCAAATGCGCAGCTTGTCACAAGGATGAGTATATGCAGTCAATTCACTGTCAAGTCCCACCCCACCCATGGGCCATCAGTAATGTAGGTGTGTTGTTTGTTTGTTGATAATTGAGGGATGCAATCCATCATTTGCACCGCATTTAGAGGTTGTATATTCTCATTTGCTTTGTTGTTTGTTCTTGATGATTATATTAACAGTCAGGTGTGGCGTGCTGACCTATCCATTTCAGTTATCTAATCTGTATCGGCTTTGATACTCTACTCTAGCGTAGAGTGATGGTACTAGTAGTAGTTGAGCTCTGTAGGTGTATTGGCATTCAGCCTTTTATTTTATTCTAAAAGCGAGCATTCAGCTTTGTTTGCTGTTGTTATGGCTTGGCTTGTATTAACTCTGACAATTGTTCATTCAAGACTAGAATCGTGGCATTTCTCAGTATCACCAAATGCACATTACATCACGCACTGAGGCTATCCTGGATAGAGTTTGAGGCAGAATTTTCAGTTCATGACAGAACTGTTTCTCCTGGATACTGGCTAGGCCATTCTTGTCATGACTTCCTGCAGTATGAGCTTTGAGTCAGCATAGCAGGATCCTATGTCAGCGTCATCCTTGGTGGTGACGGCCGCCTGCAACTTCTCGAAGCTGTGGAAGAGGCGGTTGGCTAGGTCGAGAAGCGGCGGCTTGGCGTCGGGATCTGTCGCGGTGATGAGCTTGTCGAAGTCGTAGTATATGAAGGTGGCCTTGAGGCGGAGGTACTTGTTGACATAGTTGGAGGCCTCCTTGCCGAGCAGGTCCTCCAGCGCCAGCAGGTCGAAGGCGGAGCTGCGCACCCGGTAGGCGTGCGCCGCGAAGCTTGGCCCGATGTCCGCCATGTAGATGCCGTTCTTCACAAAGGATCGCGTCCCTGTCTCGCCATTGTTGATCTCCTCTGCACCACATTCATCAGCGCCGGTTTCAGTTCAGCAGTTGAAGCCTCTCTAGGAATGAAATGCATCATGGGGATGAGGTGATATAGTATGTATGGGTAGAGTGGCGGTAGTACTGTTGCGGATCTTGGGCACTGGCAGGGGGAACTCGGTGAGCCACCAGCCGTTGTTGGCCGGCTCCGGGTCCTCGTCGGCGTCAGCGGTGGCGCGGGCGGGCGCTGTGTGGAGCTGAGCGGCGGTGGCAAGGCCGAGACCTAGACTGAGGCAAGCTGATCGCCGGCCCGACGGCTCGGAGGCGTGGCATGTCACCACTCTTGGCCTCGGCCTCGGTGACGCGCCGCCGCTACGGGCGGTGGCCTGGAAGCTTGAGAGGTAGGTGCTTGCCATGTGCGCTGTGGGACTGGATAGCGCGGGCGGCAGATGGAAGATGACTGGTGTGAGAAAGAGCTATGAAATTATTATCTTTTCCTTTTGGTGAAACTGATGAAATTGCTTTGCATTATATTTTGTGTTTTTGGTTGATTTGTGTTGGACGCGCTGCAGGGGACCATGCCAAATTGTGCCGATGTGCTTACTCCACACTCGGCCATTCTTTCCTTTCTTCTCTTATGAAGGAAATACAACATTTTTTCTTGTTTTTTTTCTTAAAAAGAAGCACACCCATTTTCTCCATGGGTTCGTTTTTTTTATTAAAAAAATCCATGTACTCTGAAAAAGGAAAAAGGCAGTAGTTGAGTACTTCATGGCAGTAGGACAAAGTGGAATACGTAGCGAGAGAATGGCATTGCCTTGCCGTGAACCCAAGTTTTCACCTCATTTACTGCCGTGCTTGTTCCAAAGGAGACGGATGGATCGACGACTGATCATATGGTTCCTTGAGAGGAGCACCCGCCCTGCACTACAGCCTGCAGGTGTCAACGATAGCCAAGGCACCACCTGCGACCGATCTGCCTGGGCAGCTCCACTGTTTCACTCTGGATAAAATCTGGACCGTTCTCTTGTTCGATCGGGCGGTGCCCCTTGTCTGAGCTGACCGAGCTCTCCAATACATAGAGCAGAGGACCTCAGCTGCTGCTGTTTACTACTGCCAGCACACATTCCACTACAGACTACAGTGCCAGCCACCCGGAGAGGGAGAGAGCCGGGAGAGGGGGAGAAGCAGCCATGCGGTGGTGCTACGTGGGGAAGGCGACCAAGATCTTCTTCGCCGTCGTGGCCGCGCTCGCTGTCGTCGGTCTCATCGTTGCCGTCGGCGCCGTCATCCACCGCGCCAAGTCCCATCGCAACTCGGGCGCCGCCTGCGCCACCGCCGCCGGCGGGTGTCAGCCAGTCCCGCCCGGGACCGTCAGCCAACAGCCATCCATGCCTTCCACCGCGGTCACCGCTCCGCCGCCGCCGCCAAATCCCACCTTTCCTGCCCCGGGAACCGCCTTACCGCCGCCGCAGTCGCTGGTGCCCCCTCTGCAGCCCCCACCAGCACCAATTGCGTCGCCCTCGCCGGCCACATTTGCGTCCCCGCCGCCTCCGGACGTGCTGGTGCCGCCGCCACCACCAATCGCACCACCGGCGCCGGAATTTGCGTCACAGCCGCCTCCGGCTGCGCTGGTGCCGCCGCCACCAGCGATTGCGCCACCGGCGCCGGAATTTGCGTCACAGCCGCCTCCGGCTGCGTTGGTGCCGCCGCCGGCATCCGCGTCACAGCCCCCTCCGGTCGCGCTGGTGCCGCCACCGCCGGCCCCGGATGCGCCGAGTCCGACGGCGTCCTGACTCAGGTCGCCGGTTCTTGACTATTGATGACTCGATCTCAGAGCAGATTCAGGTTGTAGGGCACTGATTCAGGTTCAGGACATGGAATTAGTCTGCTGTCTTTCCTTTTCAATTGCCGGATTAAATCCTTCATCACCCCCCATCCCACATCGAGATTTCACCGATTCAAGTCGCATCTTGTTATATTTGTAATTCTGATTCTTGTTTACTCTATGATGACAGTCTCGTGCTCCTCAATGCAAATCACTTAAAGCAAAATCTTAGAATATCATTTCTTGATGGAACCGGTGCTCTTATGGGTGCCAATTGAATTGACCACCTTGAGTTGGTCATCGAGACAAGGACTGGTCTATGACTCACGTTGACCATCTCTGATGTTGCGCGTCACTGTTAGAAATCATTGCAAAACAAGAGAACGGTCAGATATTGCTACGGGAGAAAATTAGCGCATTCAACAAACATCTGTCATCATTCATTGCTCTACTGTCTTGCTGTACAACAAAAGAAAAGAATAAATATTACTACCTCTGTCTCAAATTACTTGTCTTGGATTTGTTTAGATACGGATGTATCGTGTTTAGATATATTCGTATCGATAAATCTAAGACAAGCAACTTAAAGACTATGGTATTGCCCATTTGCACTGCAGTTGTTTTGCAAATTGCAATGTGCACATAACTTCATTAGACCCTTCATTGGACCCTGCCAGGTTCTTTTTATCCAGAGGCCTGCATCTGACTCCCTTCACCTTGCGCTAAGAACAAATAAGCAGCCAGCGCACACATGTTAGGATGGAATCATTTCTCCTCGGCCCTTGTAAGGACAAGAAAAGTACAACATCAGATACATTGTCTCTTTTCTAATGGTTTGTTTGTTCGTTCAGGTGGTTCTTCTGCATAGCTGCACTCGCACGCTCTCATGTTTGACATGTACAATACGGGTTCCCACCGAGCAAACACCACCATCCCCTTTCTCCATATCCAGAACAAGTTCATTCACAGGCTTGCGCTTCACAAATGAAAAAAAAACTTGTTTAGCTATGTCTTGAAACTGTGAACAAGAGACCACATATCTCCTAGCTATATCATTTTTTAATCGTGATGCGCTAGCTGTATGAAGCTGCTTAAACACTTCACATCTAAACTACAAAATGGCCGTGTTGTATTTCATAAACCACGACACACACATTTTTCTAAGGGAACCACATCATACACTTCTTTCCGTAGGGGCAGCATGCACTTTCTTTTTACATCTCAAAGCCCATTTTTTTCATTCGCCATCATTGTTACATCATTGACAAGCAAGGGGGAAATGGCCTCAAGGGCATCCTCGGTTCATCTGTCCTAGCTAGTTCATGAGCCCATGGCAAAAGAAGACGCGAACGACAAAATTATCTCTATGGGATAGTGCTCAAACGTGATGCACTTTTCTTTAACGTTGGGGCAGCATGTATTTATCTCAGCATCGTATCCATCCAAAACTCTCTCTCATCCAGGATTTGAAGTTACCTGGGGTGGACTTTTAAAGGTAACATAAAATCAAAGCCACGGTACAGACAATCTACAAATTTAGTTGGTCAACCAGTATGCATTCAGGCAAGACGACCGACACAATGAATTGTTCGAAGTAGTTTTTCTCAAGATGTAGGCGGGAAATATATAATGCAAAAAGTTACATAAAGAATCATCTACCAACTAAATTTGTAGATTGTCTGTATCGTGGTCCTAAGTCGAGCCGCCCCTCCACCTTGGTCATTGTCATCATCCAATCCAATAGATTGGTGGGAGCTTGTCCCATCATTGTTCTTCTTCTTCTTCTTGATGGGGTTCTTGAGATCTTCAAAGATGGTTTCCCACTTGGGTTTTCGGTTCAACTCCAACAAACAATGCGGCAAAGTGAATGGCTTCTACTCACATTGATGATACAATGCGGTGGCCAACCTCATCTAGCAAGCAAGCATCACATGTCAACATAATGCAAGAAATGAAGCAAGCAAGGAAAACAAGCAAACAAAACTTACATGGTTTTGGCTCTAATGCCATCTGGTGCCTATTCACCACTTGTTCACATACTCTTCGATGGTGGCCCATCTATTTGGTAGAGAGCTCTCATATTGCAGTCAGTATGGATTGATGCGGTTCCATGTAGTACCATGCATGATTTTTTTGCCCAATACTTCGAGCCCTTTTGCTCAGTTCTATATATACGATACATGCTTGTGGTCAACCAACCTTGACACAACAACATATTTTCATGGGACGAGTATGCATTTCATGCTGTCTCTGCCTTCTTTTTTGAGTACCCGATGATTACCTCATATCAAACAAGGGTGAATTTTGATCACCCAATCTCAAATTTGGAGGATCTTGGCTGTCATTTTATCTTACTGATACGTCTCCAACGTATCTATAATTTTTGATTGTTCCATGCTATTATATTATCTGTTTTGGATATTTAATGGGATTTATTATACACTTTTATATTATTTTTGGGACTAACCTATTAACCCAAGGCTCAGTGCAAATTGCTGTTTTTTGCCTATTTCAGTGTTTGCAGAAAAGGAATATCAAACGGAATCCAAACAGAATGAAACCTTCGGGAGAGTGATTTTTGAAACAAACGTGATCCAGAGGACTTGGAGTGGACGTCAAGAAAAAAGCGAGGAGGCCACGAGGCAGGGAGGCGCGCCTGCCCCCCTGGGCGCGCCCCCACCCTCGTGGGCCCCTCGCAGCTCCACCGACCTACTTCTTCCTCCTATATATACCCATATACCCCGAAAACATCCGGGAGCACCACGAAACCCTATTTCCACCACTGCAACCTTCTGTACCCGTGATATCCCATCTTGGAGCCTTTTCCGGCGCTCCGCCGGAGGGGGAATCGATCACGGAGGGCTTCTACATCAACACCATAGCCTCTTCAATGATGTGTGAGTAGTTTACCTCAGACCTTCGGGTCCATAGTTATTAGCTAGATGGCTTCTTCTCTCTCTTTGGATCTCAATACAAAGTTCTCCTCGATCTTCTTGGAGATCTATTCGATGTAATTCTTTTTGCGGTGTGTTTGTCGAGATCCGATGAATTGTGGGTTTATGATCAAGATTATCTATGAACAATATTTGAATCTCCTCTGAATTCTTTTATGTATGATTTGTTATCTTTGCAAGTCTCTTCGAATTATCAGTTTGGTTTGGCCTACTAGATTGATCTTTCTTGCAATGGGAGAAGTGCTTAGCTTTGGGTTCAATCTTGCGGTGTCCTTCCCAGTGACAGCAGGGGCAGCAAGGCACGTATTGTATTGTTGCCATCGAGGATAAAAAGATGGGGTTTATATCATATTGCTTGAGTTTATCCCTCTACATCATGTCATCTTGCCTAATGCGTTACTCTGTTCTTATGAACTTAATACTCTAGATGCATGCTGGATAGCGGTCGATGTGTGGAGTAATAGTAGTAGATGCAGAATCGTTTCGGTCTACTTGTCGCGGACGTGATGCCTATATACATGATCATGCCTAGATATTCTCATAACTATGCACTTTTCTATCAATTGCTCGACAGTAATTTGTTCACCCACCGTAATACTTATGCTATCTTGAGAGAAGCCACTAGTGAAACCTATGGCCCCCGGGTCTATTTTCCATCATATTAATCTCCCGTCAACTAGCTATTTCTGTCGCCGTTTATTTTGCAATCTTTACTTTTAATCTTTATCATAAAAAATACCAAAAATATTATCTTATCATCTCTATCAGATCTCACTTTTGCAAGTGGCCGTGAAGGGATTGACAACCCCTTTATCGCGTTGGTTGCAAGGTTCTTATTTGTTTGTGTAGGTACGAGGGACTTGCGTGTGGCCTCCTACTGGATTGATACCTTGGTTCTCAAAAACTGAGGGAAATACTTACGCTACTTTTCTGCATCACCTTTCCTCTTCAAGGGAAAACCAACGCATGCTCAAGAGGTAGCAAGAAGGATTTCTGCGCCGTTGCCGGGGAGTCTACGCACAAGTCAAGACATACCAAGTACCCATCACAAACTCTTATCCCTCGCATTACATTATTTGCTATTTGCCTCTCGTTTTCCTCTCCCCCACTTCACCTTTGCCGTTTTATTCGCCCTCTATTTTTGTTCGCCTCTTTTTCGCTTGCTTCATGTGTGTTCGTTCTCTGTGCTGCCGTCATGTCTGAAACTGGGGAGGTTATCGTTGATAAGGATAATAATATGGAAAACTTTGATGTTTTTATGATCCTCTTGAAGATCCTACTATTTTACACACTAAAAAGTTTCGGATTGGTAGCGGTAATATTATTGGGAAATGAGTTATTCAAGATTTCTTTACTTGTGTCGGTGCCCTGCCCTCTATGGGTGGGTCTATTCTTCATGGAACTAGTAGTCTTGCGGATGCTATATCCTTGCTCATAGTTGAACTTGAAAGACAATTTATCCATATGCATCCTTGCATACAAAGGATTTTTCTAGAGTTTTCCAATATCGAGCATTCTTCTATTAAGCGAACGGCTACTATCTTTTTGGCACATGAGTTCAGATTTATAATGAAATTTTTGCGCATTATAGGGTGGACGCTGGTCGTCCTCCCATCGAAGCTATCCTTTTTAATCGAGAAGACTTAATGCGTTTAAGATCTTTAGATCATGTTGCTTACAATGAAAACCTTAGAAAGAAGGTTCCTACCGATGTTCTAATTGATAGAATTTCTGAACTCAATGATGACTTTGCTATTCAGAACAACGGGTTAGGTTTTTCTCTTGAACAAAGGCTCATGACTTATTGCCAAAAGAATGCTTATAATGATGAATTGGTTGTGCAATATAAGGGGCCAAAGGTGGAACCCATACCTCCCAAGCTTGATCTTGGGGACTTTTATTCCATTAAATTTAGCCCTTTTGATTACTTTTGCTTGCCACAAAGAAAACTTGCTGCTGAACGTAGGGAATATGAGATGAGTTTTCGTGATTTACCTTACCATTATTATGGTAATACCTAGATCTATCCTTGCCATTATGCCTAGCTAGGGGCATTAAACGATAGCGCTTGTTGGGAGGCAACCCAATTTTATTTTTGTTTCTTGCTTTTTGGTTCTGTTTAGTAATAAATCTTTGATCTAGCCTCTGGTTAGATGTGTTTTCATGTTTTAATTAGTGTTTGTGCCAAGTAGAACCTTTGGGAAGACTTGGGTAAAGTCTTTTTGATCTTGCTGTAAAAAACAGAAACTTTAGCGCTCACGAGATTAGCTACAACTTTTTCTTTGCGGGGGCTACAACTTTTTATTAGAGAGTGCTATTTAGTTGATTCTTTTTGCAGATGATTAATAGATAAATTCCTCACGTCCATCAATTTATTTTAGAATTTTTGGAGTTCCAGAAGTATACGTTTGATACAGATTACTACAGACTGTTCTATTTTTGACAGATTCTGTTTTTCGTGTGTTGTTTGCTTATTTTGATGAATCTATGGCTAGTATCGGAGGTTATGAACCATAGAGAAGTTGGAATACAGTAGGTTTAACACCAATATAAATGAATAATGAGTTCATTACAGTACCTTGAAGTGGTGGTTTGTTTTCTTTCGCTAACGGAGCTCATGAGATTTTCTGTTAAGTTTTGTGTTGTGAAGTTTTCAAGTTTTGGGTAAAGATTTGATGGATTATGGAACAAGGAGTGGCAAGAGCCTAAGCTTGGGGATGCCCAAGGCACCCCAAGGTAAAATCCAAGCACAACCAAAATCCTAAGCTTGGGGATGCCCCGGAAGGCATCCCCTCTTTTGTCTTCGTCCATCGATAACTTTACTTGATGCTATATTTTTATTCACCACATGATATGTGTTTTGCTTGGAGCATCTTGTATGATTTGAGTCTTTGCTTTTTAGTTCACCCCAATCATCCTTTCTGTACACACCTTTTGGGAGACACACACATTAATCGGAATTTATTAGAATACTCTATGTGCTTCACTTATATCTTTTGAGCTAAATAATTTTGCTCTAGTGCTTCACTTATATCTTTTAGAGCACGGTGGTGGTTTTATTTTATAGAAATTATTGATCTCTCATGCTTCACTTATATTATTTTGAGAGTCTTTCAGAACAGCATGGTAATTTGCTTTGGCTATAAAATTAGTCCTAATATGATAGGCATCCAAGATAGATATAATAAAAACTTTCATATAAGTGCGTTGAATACTAAGAGAAGTTTGATACTTGATTGTTTTGAGATATGGAGATAGTGATATTAAAGTTGTGCTAGTTGAGTAGTTGTGAATTTGAGAAATACTTGTGTTGAAGTTTGCAAGTCCCGTAGCATGCACGTATGGTAAACGTTGTGTAACAAATTTGAAACATGAGGTGTTCTTTGATACCAATCTATCCCCCTAGGAGCATGCATGTAGTGCTTGGTTTTTGATGACTTGTAGATTTTTGCAATAAGTATGTGAGTTCTTTATGACTAATGTTGAGTCCATGGATTATACGCACTCTCACCCTTCCATCATTGCTAGCCTCTTCGGTACCGTGCATTGCCCTTTCTCACCTTGAGAGTTGGTGCAAACTTCGCCGGTGCATCCAAACCCCGTGATACGATACGCTCTATCACACATAAAACTCCTTATATCTTTCTCAAAACAGTCACCATACCTACGTATTATGGCATTTCCATAGCCATTCCGAGATATATTGCCATGCAACTTTCCACCGTTCCGTTTATTATGACACGCTTCATCATTGTCATATCGCCTTGCATGATCATGTAGTTGACATCGTATTGTGGCAAAGCCACCATGCATATTATTTCATACATGTCACTCTTGATCCATTGCCCATCCCGGTACACCGCCGGAGGCATTCATATAGAGTCATATTTTGTTCTAGTATCGAGTTGTAATCATTGAGTTGTAAATAAATAGAAGTGTGATGATCATCATTAATAAAGCATTGTCCCAAATAAAAAAAAAGAGAAAGGCCAAAAAAAGGAAAGGCCCAAAAAAAGGGACAATGATACTATCCTTTTTCCACACTTGTGCTTCAAAGTAGCACCATGATCTTTATGATAGAGAGTCTCTTGTTTGTCACTTTCATATACTAGTGGGAATTTTTCATTATAGAACTTGGCTTGTATATTCCAGCAATGGGCTTCCTCAAATGCCCTAGGTCTTCGTGAGCAAGAAAGTTGGATGCACACCCACTTAGTTTCTTTTGTTGAGCTTTCATACATTTATAGCTCTAGTGCATCCGTTGCATGGCAATCCCTACTCCTTGCATTGACATCAATTGATGGGCATCTCCCTAGCTCGTTGATTAGCCGCGTCAATGTGAGACTTTCTCCTTTTTTGTCTTCTCCATATAACCCCCATCATTATATTCTATTCCACCCATAGTGCTATATACATGGCTCACGCTCATGTATTGCGTGGAAGTTGAAAAAAGTTTGAGATTACTAAAGTATGAAACAATTGCTTGGCTTGTGATCGGGGTTGTGCATGATGAGATCAAACTATATGATTTTGTAGGGATGAACTTTCTTTGGCCATGTTATTTTGAGAAGACATGATTGCTTAGTTAGTACGCTTGAAGTATTATTATTTTTATGTCAATATTAAACTTTTATCTTGAATCTTTCGGATCTGAACATTCATGCCACAATAAAGATAATTACATTGAAGAATATGCTAGGTAGCATTCCATATCAAAAATTCTGGTTTTATCATTTACCTACTCGAGGACGAGCAGGAATTAAGCTTGGGGATGCTTGATACGTCTCCAACGTATCTATAATTTTTGATTGTTCCATGCTATTATATTATCTGTTTTGGATGTTTAATGGGCTTTATTATACACTTTTATATTATTTTTGGGACTAACCTATTAACCCAAGGCCCAGTGCAAATTGCTGTTTTTTTGCCTATTTCAGTGTTTTGCAGAAAAGGAATATCAAACGGAATCCAAACGGAATGAAACCTTCGGGAGAGTGATTTTTGGAACAAACGTGATCTAGAGGACTTGGAGTGGACGTCAAGAAAGAAGCGAGGAGGCCACGAGGCAGGGAGGCGCGCCTGCCCCTGGGCGCGCCCCCACCCTCGTGGGCCCCTCGCAGCTCCACCGACCTACTTCTTCCTCCTATATATACCCATTACCCAGAAAACATCCGGGAGCACCACAAAACCCTATTTCCACCACCGCAACCTTCTGTACCCGTGAGATCCCATCTTGGGGCCTTTTCCGGCGCTCCACCGGAGGGGGAATCGATCACGGAGGGCTTCTACATCAACACCATAGCCTCTCTGATGATGCGTGAGTAGTTTACCTCAGACCTTCGGGCCCATAGTTATTAGCTAGATGGCTTCTTCTCTCTCTTTGCATCTCATACAAAGTTCTCCTCGATCTTCTTGGAGATCTATTCGATGTAACTCTTTTTGCGGTGTGTTTGTCGAGATCCGATGAATTGTGGATTTATGATCAAGATTATCTATGAACAATATTTGAATCTCCCCTGAATTCTTTTATGTATGATTTGTTATCTTTGGAAGTCTCTTCGAATTATCAGTTTGGTTTGGCCTACTAGATTGATCTTTCTTGCAATGGGAGAAGTGCTTAGCTTTGGGTTCAATCTTGCGGTGTCCGTTCCCAGTGACAGTAGGGGCAGCAAGGCACGTATTGTATTGTTGCCATCGAGGATAAAAAGATGGGGTTTATATCATATTGCTTGAGTTTATCCCTCTACATCATGTCATCTTGCCTAATGCGTTACTCTGTTATTATGAACTTAATACTCTAGATGCATGCTGGATAGCGGTCGATGTGTGGAGTAATAGTAGTAGATGCAGAATCGTTTCGGTCTACTTGTGGCGGACGTGATGCCTATATACATGATCATGCCTAGATATTCTCATAATTATGCACTTTTCTATCAATTGCTCGACATTAATTTGTTCACCCACCGTAATACTTATGCTATCTTGAGAGAAGCCACTAGTGAAACCTATGGCCCCCAGGTCTATTTTCCATCATATTAATCTCCCGTCAACTAGCTATTTCTGTCGTCGTTTATTTTGCAAATCTTTACTTTTAATCTTTATCCTAAAAATACCAAAAATATTATCTTATCATCTCTATCAGATCTCACTTTTGCAAGTGGCCGTGAAGGGATTGACAACCCCTTTATCGTGTTGGTTGCAAGGTTCTTATTTGTTTGTGTAGGTACGAGGGACTTGCGTGTGGCCTCCTACTGGATTGATACCTTGGTTCTCAAAAAATGAGGAAAATACTTACGCTACTTTGCTGCATCACCCTTTCCTCTTTAAGGGAAAACCAACGCATGCTCAAGAGGTAGCAGTTACCTATCATGAAGGAGTCCTGAACATGCACCACAATGAAACTATCATCCTAAAATTGGGCCGAAGATGCATATGTGGTGGAAATTAACTTGCGGGTTTGGTTGAGACATGTCGTCGAACCATCCATGAGCATGTCCGCCGCCGGAGCGTGCCGATGTCGTCCATGATCGTTAAATTGCTTTGTCACATACACCACGTCATTCATAATATTGTTGGTGCCACTAATAGTTTTTGCAAGCAAGTACTTACCTCGGGTGTGGTTGAATTGACAATTCAACTCCTAAAGCTTAGAAGTATTCTTTGGTCTCTTGTATCGAATCAATAAATTTGGGTTGTATTACTTTCCTCGAAGACAGTTGCGATTCTCTACACTCGTGGGTTATCACCGAGCAGGTTCCACATGGTCATACGCAAGCAAGTGCCCTCATCTTCTTCACGACAGTCGATTATTCTCTCCCATGTTCTTCCTCCAGGCACCCAAACCAACTTCGGCCAGACCGACAACTCTCACCCCCGTGGATGGCGGTACTGCTAAGCACCCTTCTCCACCCACCTTCCCATGAAGCGTGCCCCATGCCATTGTTACTCTAACGCGCATGTTCTTCTCGCTCGAGTCCTCGATTACCCAAGTTCTTAACATCTCCCTGTTTTTATTTTACGAGCCCAACATATTCACCCGTGAGTAGGAGCCAACGGGTTCCCTAAACTGACATATGGGATCGACTTTTTTTAGAGCAGGTAACCACTCTGATGTGGCCCACCCAACCCAAGTTATGTTTTTGCGACAACACGCCCAACCCAATTTTGTTAATAAATGACCAGCCCAGGTTTAGTTTTTTTAGAAGAATATCTACCCGGCCCAAACATTTTTTTCTCCGACCATCCCAACTGCTAATATTTCCTAGAAGCATGTTTGTGCTTCTCGCGAAAGCAAATCTGTGCTTCTCGTGGAAGCACAACTTTTTTTTCTCTTTTTTGACAAGCACAATTATGCTTCTCATGGAAGCAAATTTGTGCTTCTCGTGAAAGGACATTTTTTTCCTTTCTTAGGGAAAACGAGGCAAAAGCTGAAAAGCCGAAAAACCAAAAATCATAAAAAGTTTTTTTCCTTTTTTTCTTATTTAAATAATTTGGAATTCCAAAAATATTGTGAATTTTGAAAAAAAATCAAGAAATAACAGAATTTTTGTGGATTAAAAAACTGTTCTCATATTAAAAAATGTTTACGATTTTGAAAATAAAAATAAACAGGAAATCAAAAAATGTTCACGCATTCAAAAAATATTCATGAATTTGACCAATTGATCATGATTTTTAGGAAAAAATGTTAGGGATATCTAAAAATATTCAAGTATTCAACAAATATTCGTCAATTTTACCAAATGTTTGTGAACTCATAAAATGTACATGATTTTATTAAAAAAATATTCACAAATTCAAAAAATGTTCACAAATTATAAAAAAGTTCAAGTATTAAAACAATCATGAATTCAAAAAGCGTTCATGCATTTCAGAAAATGGTTGAAAAAGCAAAAAAAAAATGTTCGGGAATTTAAAAAACCGTTTCCCAATTGAAAAAGTATTCATGGATTCAAAAACAATTAGGTGATTCACAGAAATGTTCACGAGCTCAAAAACTTATTTACAATTTCATAAAATTTTGCAAATTCATAAATGCTCGTGATTTAAAACAATATGCAATAATTTGTAAACTTAAAATTTTCACGATATCCTAAAAATCTTTGCAAATTCATAAAATTTTCATGATTTCAAAAATGCTCACGAATTTGAAAAGATGTTCGCAAAATGAAAAGGAAAGGTAAAAAATAAAAAATAAAAAATCAATAAAAAGAACAAGAAGAGAAAATGAAAAATAAAATCAAACATGAAAAAAGTTAAAAGAAAGGAAATAAAAAATGAAAAAACGCAGAAAACCCTAAGGAAAAAAAACCTGGCCTAGGTTGGTTCTAGAACCATGCCAAAACCAGAAAGTAGCTAGTTGGGCCAGCGGAAAATATATGTAGCAAGAGGCCTTGTAGGAAGTGAGGGTTACACGCTACGTCGCTATTTGGCGACCTACACGCCAAATAGGACTGGTTGTTGGTTGGTTACGCGCTACATCGCTATTTAGCATAATACGCTAAATAGGAGATCCCGCCGAAGTGGAGGCACGTAGCATGGCGATGTAGCAAGAACCAGCCCAATAGATGTCGGAGAAGGTCCATCCCCATGGGAGGAGGGTGTCTAGTGTGGCTACTCGCGTAGGTCGCTGTGTAGCGACCTAGCGCGCACCTCACCCGCATCTATGTCCTGTGTATGGGCCGGCCCATTTTAATTGTTCACCTATTTTAGGAAGGTTCTAGAACCATACTTGAACCCATTTTCTTCCTTTCCTTTTTCTTTTTTGCCTCTTTATTTTTTTTATCTGTCGATTTCTTTTTTCCTTTTATATTTTCCATTTTGTATTGTTTGTTTTCTCTTTTCATTTTATTTTCCATTCTCTGTTTCATTTCTTTATTATTAGTTTATTTCTTCTTACTTTATCTTTTGCATTTTCCAAACACCTTTGAAATTTGTAAACTTTTCTTGAAGTCCCATATTTCAAATTCGTGGACATTCTTTTAATTTATTAGTAATTTAATTACATTTTTTCAATCATGACATTTTTTGAATTCACGATTGTTTTTGCTAATCACAATATTTTCAAATCCCCAAACGTTTTTAAATTGTGAACATTTTATTTAATATGTGAACTTTTTTTACAAATTTACAAACATTTTTTAAATTGTGACCTTTTTGTCAAACACTAATTGAGATTCAAGAATATTTTTTGAAATGCGTGAATATTTTTCGAATAAGTGAACATTTTTAATGTGATTATTTGTTTTGAAATTTAGGAACAATTTTTGAACTTCGTGAACATTTTTTAATTGTGTGAACATTTTTTTAAAAAGGCATGAACATTTTTTGATTGTCCTGTTCTTTTCAAAATCATGATCTTTTTTGAATATGCAAACATATTTTCACAATCACGGACATTTTATGACTTTCCTTTTTTTGAATTCACAACTATTTTATGATTTCTTGAACATTTTTTAAAATTTGATTTTTTTAAGATAAGACAAAACACATGATAAAAGCAGGGTGCGTCCCGCCCCGCACATGGGCCAGGCCAAAAGGGCGCGGAGGGGAGTGGGGGGTGCGCGTCCCGCATCTTCGGGGCACGCACTACGCCAAATAGGAGGTCCCGTCCAGCGCCTCGCAAAGGGTGACCTGACGCAGCCGTCTCCAAAGATGGCCGTACTGCACGAGAGCATGGGACAGACGGTGCCACAGATGTCCTTGATGCAAGTTCGATGGAAAGGCCATCATGAAACGTACACGATCGTATATGTTTAAATACCCCATTGCCCATACTGACCAAGCAAGTACTGTCTTGATACTGTCAAAAGCCATTATTTCCCTGAGCGGAGCTTCTGCTTGATTAATCAACCAAGGCAATACCATAGTACTGAATCTCGAACCTCTCTATAGCATACTTCCTCCGTCCGGTGAAGAATGTACTTCAAAATTTGTCCACAAAAAAGTGTACATCTATCTTCCCAATCAGTGGCGGAGCTAGGAAAGATCTTCAGGAGGGGCCAAACAGAATACTACATGTTTGGGGAGGCCAAAGTGTATACTTTTTCTAATTCAAGCACCCCTTAAAAAATTTCTTTCCTGTTCTTTGTTAAGGCTGGGGGGCCATGGCCCCTATAGGCTACAACGTAGCTCCGCCACTGTTCCCAATGCACTTCAAAGTAGAAAAAAAGTTTCTCTTTCAACACACGGTAATCAAAACCAATAACACTTTACACATGGTCTTTTTAATTTTTACATGCACTTAGCTCATTAGGGATGGGTAATTCAAGAAGAGAGATGGTGGCTTACACCTTTCCAATGCATTTTTATTTCGCTCTATAATTTATCTTAAAATTTCTACATGTAAACTTTTCACAGGACGGAGGCCCATGAAATTCTTAATTCGAATCTTGACCGGCGGAGAACTGAGCCACTAGTGCTAAACTGCGCCTGCACAATTTCAGTCCAGCTCCAGGCCGCATGGGACAAAGCCAAAAGTTTTCCCTCTACTCTCGCCCCAGACAACCCACAACCCATCATCCACCGAGACCGGGGCGGTGGTGTGAATTGAGCTGTGCGGGTCTGTTGACCGTTGAGGCTCGGGCGCGTTTGCGGCGGCCGCGCCCGCGCTCCAGCCTGCCAGAGCACAGCTCGATAAAAGTAGATTCGAGTCGCAAGCTCCCGCCTGCTCCCAGAACAGACGCACGCCGTTGCCAGGTTATTACTGTACTGGAATCGGAGCACGCCTGGCCGCATGCCGTGCCAATGTGCCATGCGCCGCTGCCGGAGTACGGGATGCGCCGCAGGGGACGCTGCCTGAGCCATTTGCGCTGCACGTGCCGCCGTGCAGAACAAAGTGCGGTCTCCATTTCGAAAGGAAAAAAACGTGCGGTCTGGGCTGGGCCTAGGTCGGAGTTGGACTGGCTGGCGCCGGACAGGTTCTGCGGGCGGGCCCTATCTATGGTTCCTGGTGTAAATAGCATCACGATCTTAACTAAGCCCAGCCCGGGTGAGCGTAAGCCGTAGGTAAGTAGGACCGCAGGCTATTCTTTCCTCTTTCTCTCCCAAGACGACCTGGAAAAGACTTTCTCCTCTTGATCTCCGCCGGCGAGTTCGTGGATTCGCCTCCTCTTCGCCTGCCGCTCCGAAGGCCGGTGGTAGGGAGAAGAATCTTGGGATGCGTTTGGTTACCTGCATCATTTTTTGTCCTTTTGCATACTTGTCTCAGTTGGGCCTGATTGAGGATATACAGGCAAAAATCAACATCTACATGTTGATTGGTTGCCTGCATCTCCTCTCCCTGCATCGTAGTAATGCCTCTACGCACTGTGTTTGGTTGCTAGCATTGATTGTGCTCATAGTAGTGCACGTTGTTTGGTTGCATACACGAGACATAATTAAGAGTTAACAACTACACATAACACACAATGTTACATTAGAGTGCCCCGGTGACAGCGGTGGGCGGTGGTCGCCGCGCCGCGACCGAGAACGGAGTCACGGGCGAGCGATCCCATCGGCGGCGCGGTGACCTAGTTGCTAGCATCGTCGCCGCAGAGATAGCCTGTGTGGAGTAATGAATAGGAGGGCGTTGAGGCAGAGGATGATGGAGAAAAATTGCAGAGTGCGCGTCATGGCGGTGTCAGTGTAGTAGGACGCGGAGGAGGAGGATGAAAAGAACGATGATGGCGACGACGTCAGTGTAGTAGGACGCGAGCTAGGAGGCCGAGAGGAACGATGCCGGCGATGGCTTCAGTGTAGCAGGACATGGGGGAGAATGCACACAGAAACGACAACGGCGTGAGTGTAGTAGGACATGGAAGAGGAGGTTGAGAGGAATGACGCCGGCGGTGGTGCTAGTGCAACAGCACGCGGGAGAGGAGGCCGAGAAGTGCGAAGCCGGCGGTAACGCCAGTGTAGCCGGACACGGAAGAGGAGATTGAGATTAAGGACTGGCATTAACACAAATCACACATATCTGTATATACTTTTCACGAGAAATAAGTTGGATCTACTCATCTACGATCGTCAAAACAAAAATGTGTGATACAAAAGTCATGTGAAACTATAAGATGAAGCTATCGGTCAAAGGAAATTTCAAACGGTCGACCGTGTGCAACGAATTTAACAAAATCAAAATAGCACCAAACATGAATATGAAATTGAACATTTACGGTCGACGAAACTATGAACCAATCGCAAAAATGAAATCATAACATCGATAAGCTTCTTTTTCATGTAGAGCTTATCTCGATTTGATACACCGTTGTGTAGATTAGAAGCGATTAATAGTGAACAAGGTTAGGAGTTAAACCAACAGACCACGTGCAAACTCATCTACACCTTTGCATGAGAACAAACGAGGTTGCATCCATTGAGCCACCCACGTGCACTCGCCTGCATCGCTTGGGCCTGGCTCGCGTAAAATGGCCAAATCGAGCATTCCCACGGATGCAGGCCCAATGGTGCTTTAAAGTCTGTACTATTCAGGCCCAACAGTGAATCCGGGCAACTAAACGGACCAAATTCTTCCTACGCGGGTCTGGCTGAGGTATATGCAGGCTACCAAACGCGTCACGATGTCTTGACTCCCGTAGTAGATAGGTAGGTTTTTAGTCCTCGCAGGTGCGATGTTTGGACGGATGTTGAAAGGATCGATATAGTTGACTAGAGGGGGGGGTGAATAGGCAACTAACAATTTTTAGTTTTCCTTTACCAATTTAAACTTTGCATAAAAGTAGGTTGTCTAGATATGCAACTAGGTGGGCAACCTATATGATTCAACAACAACAAGCACACAAGCAAGCAAGGGATATAACACAAATAAGCTTGCACAAGTAAAGGCACGAGATAACCAAGAGTAGAGCCGGTGAAGACAAGGATGTGTTACTGGAGTACCTTCCTTTTGAGGGGAAGTACGTCTTCGTTGGAGCGGTGTGGAGACACAATGCTCCCCAAGAAGCCACTAGGGCCACCGTATTCTCCTCACGCCCTCACACAATGCGAGATGCCGTGATTCCACTATTGGTGCCCTTAGAGGCGGCGACCGGACCTTTACAAAAAAGGTTGGCGCAATCTCCAGAACTTAATTGGAGGCTCCCAACAACACCACGAAGCTTCACCACAATGGAATATGGCTCCGCAGTGACCTCAACCGTCTAGGGTGCTCAAACACCCAAGAGTAACAAGATCCGCAAAGGATTAGTGGGGGGAATCAAATTTCTCTTGGTGGAAGTGTAGATCGGGGCCTTCTCAACCAATCCCTGGAAAATCAACAAGTTTGATTGGCTAGGGAGAGAGATCGGGCGAAAATGGAGCTTGGAGCAAAAATGGAGCTTAGGGATGGAAGAGGTGGTCAACTCGGAGAAGAAGACACCCCTTATATAGTGGAGGGACAAATCCAACCGTTATCCACCAACCCAGCCTGCGCAGCATGGTACTACCGCGCCAGGGCCGCGGTACTACCGCAAGGGCATGCGGTACTACCGCAGGGCCCCGCGGTACTACCGCCCGAGCAGCACAAACCGGGACAGCCCAAATGCACTGAAGCAGAGGGCGGTAGAACCGCTGGCGCGGTACTACCGCTCCCCCATGCGGTACTACCGCAAGGCAGGGGTGTTCCAGATTTCGGGAAGGCACAGACATATAAAAATACATCCGTGGCAACTTCCGCTGAGTTGGAGTCAATGCAAAAATCCGGCACGGTAGTACCGTAAGCCAGGAGCGGTACTACCGCGCGGGTGTGACGCCCCCGATTCAATCGTACACTAATCATACATACAAACGTGTACGATCAAGATCAAGGACTCATGGGAAGATATCACAACACAACTCTAAAATAAAATAAGTCATACAAGCATCATAATACAAGCCAGGGGCCTCGAGGGCTCGAATACAAGTGCTCGATCATAGACGAGTCAGCGGAAGCAACAATATCTAAGTACAAACATAAGTTAAACAAGTTGCCATAAGATGGCTAGCACAAACTGGGATACAGATCAAAAGAGGCGCAGGCCTCCTGCCTCGGATCCTCCTAAACTACTCCTGGTCGTCGTCAGCGGCCTGCACGTAGTAGTAGGCACCTCCGGTGTAGTAGGAGTCATCTTCGACGGTGGCGTCTGGCTCCTGGGCTCCAGCATCTGGTTGCGACAACCAGGTAGAATGGAAAGGGGGAAAAGAGGAAGAAAAGCAACCATGAGTACTCATCAAAAGTACTCGCAAGCAAGGATCTACACTACATATGCATGGGTATTTGTGTAAAGGGGCAATATCGGTGGACTGAACTGCAGAATGCTGGAATAAGAGGGGGATAGCTAGTCCTGTCGAAGACTATGCTTCTGGCAGCCTCCATCTTGCAGCATGTAGAAGAGAGTAGATGGTAAGTTCACGAAGTATCATCGCATAGCATAATCCTACCCGGCGATCCTCCCCTCCTCGCTCTGTGTGAGAGCGATCACCGGGTTATATCTGGCACTTGGAAGGGTGTGTTTTATTAAGTATCCGGTTCTAGTTGTCATAAGGTCAAGGTACAACTCTGGGTCGCCTGTTACCGTGGACACGGCTATTCGAATAGATCAACTTCCCTGCAGGGGTGCACCACATTACCCGACATGCTTGATCCCTCTGGCCGGGCACACTTTCCTGGGTCATGTCCGACCTCGGGAGATCAACACGTCGCAGCCCCACCTAGGCTCAACAGAGAGATCAGCACGCCGGTTTAAATCCTATGCACACAGGGGTCTAGGCCCATCGCCCATTGCACACCTGAACGTTGCGTACGCGGCCGAAAGCAGACCTAGCCCCCTTAATACAAGCGCGGGCTTACGGTCCAATGCGGCGCGCGCCGCTTAGTCGCTGACGTCAAAAAGAGCTTCGGCTGATACCACGACGCCGGTTGCCCATATCTTGTCCCACGTGGCGGTTAGTGCGTATAAGGTCAACTACCCAACTCAGATCAAATACCAAGATCTCGTTAAGCGTGTTATTATGAAGTAACCGCGAACGCCGACCAGGGCCAGGCCCACCTCTCACCTAGGTGGTCTCAACCTGCCCTGTCGCTCCGCCACAAAGTAACAGTCGGGGGCCGTCAGGAACCCAGGCCCACCTCTACCGGGATGGAGCCACCTGCCCCTTCAGGCCCCATCTCCGAACAGTATCATAAGTAATGTAACAGTATAAAGTATATAGCATATGCCCGTGATCACCTCCCGAGTGATCACGGCCCAGTAGTATAGCATGGCAAATGGACAAGAATGTAGGGCCACTGATGGAATACTAGCATCCTATACTAAGCATTTAGGATTGCAGGTAAGGGTAACAACTGTAGCAACAATGACAGGCTATGCAGCAGAATAGGATTAACCGAAAGCAGTAACATGCTACACTACTCTAATGCAAGCAGTAGAGAGAAGGAATAGGCGATATCTGGTGATCAAGGGGGGGGCTTGCCTGGAAGCTCAGCCGAGAAGGAGGGGTCGTCAACACCGTAGTCGTACTGGGTAGCAGCGGCGTCGGTCTCGGTGTCTAACAAGAGAAGAGGGGGAAGAAACAATAAATATAATGCAAACATAAGCATGAAGGTGCATGACATGACAATGCGCGGTGCTAGGTGTGCCCTAACGCGGTAGGAGGTGATACCGGCGAATGGGGGAAAACATCCGGGAAAATATCCCCGGTGTTTCGCGTTTTCGGACAGATGGACCGAAGGGGGAAAGTTGCATGTTTGCTATGCTAGGTGTGCGTGGCGGACGAACAGACTACGTATCCGGATTCGTCTCGTCGTTCTAAGCAACTTTCATGTAGAAACCATTTTCATCTGAGCTACGGTTTATTTTATATGAATTTTCAAAGTTTTAAATGATTTTTCGAATTAGCAGAATTGATTTAATCGAAAAGCATTTATGACGTCATCATGACGTCAGCGGTCAACCGTTGACTAGTCAAACTGACAGCTAGGTCCCACTGTCATTGACAGAGTTTAAATAATCAGAGTTAATTAGCTTAACTAAAAGATTAGGTTAATTAGATTCAATTAGTTTAGTTAACAGAATTAATTAACTTAAATTCACTAATTAATTAATTAATTAATAATTTATTTATTTATTTTAGATTCTTTTTTTTCTGGGGGGTGGGGCCCTGTTGTCAATGGCACAGGGGGTAAACAGGTGGGCTACCGGGTGTGGGTGCACGGGCGCCTGGACCCGGGGGCGCGCAGGCGCGAGCGCCCGGACTGGGCGCGGCCAGTCGGTGCCACGACGAGGGGAGGACGCCGGCGCGGCACCGGCCGGCGCCGACGTGGCAGTGGCGAGGCTGTGGTGATGCGGGCGGTGCCGGGGCGTCGGGACGGTGCGTCGAGGCGGACGAGGCGAGGCCGGGGCCCAGAGGAGGCGAGGGCGCGCACAGGCGGCTGCGGATGCGTGCCGGGGGGGGGGGCGAGCAGCACCGGGCACAGACGGCGGTAGATGGCGAGCGGGCGCGTGCTGGCGAGGGGAGGAGCTGTCGCTGCGGGGAGCGCGGGTCCTCGGCCAGGGGGCTTGCCCGGGGGCGGCGAGGAGCAGCCGGCGAGTGGTGAGGCCATCTGCAGGGGCGGCGGCGCAGGGCAGACGGCGCGGGGGCAGCGGGGAGCGGCGACGCACTGAGCCGGGCCTGGGCGGTCACGCGCGCAGGACGCGAGCGCGCGCGAGGTTGAGGGGGGCTTGCAGCAGGGGGTAAGCGGGTGTGGCAGAGGACAGGCAACGACGCAGCGGCAGGAGCAGCACGGGCGAGGCTGCACGGGAGCGCGGGCGTGCGTGGGCGGAAGAGCTCACGCGAGCGGGGAGGCGTGGAGCACGGGCGCAGCGAGCGGACGTCGGAAGACGGCGGGCGGTCGGTCACGTGCGCGTGCATACGGGGACGAGGGGTGAGAAGAGGCCGGAGGCCTCACCGGCGGTCGTGGGGTCAAGGGCAACGGGGCTCGGGGAGGAAGACGGGGACGACAGCGTTGACGAACACGGGAAGGCGCTCCAGCAAGGTGGCGGTGGTCGGCGATGGGCCAGGGCGGCACCGGGCGTCGGCGTCAGGGGGGAGCGATGGGATCGGGCTCCTCCCGATCCAGATCCTGACGAGGGGGGAAGGAGTGGTTCGAGGGGGAAGTGAGTTAGCGGTTAGGGTTCGGTCTGGGTTGGCCAGGGGTATAGGCCAGGGAGAGGGCCGGTTGGGCCAAGTAGGCCGGTTGGGTGGGATGGGCCGAGGCCCATGGGGAGCCGGTTTTTTTTCTTTTCTTTTCTTTTGTTTTTACTTTTTTCTGTTTTAGTTTTGTTTCCTATTATTTTAGTTTTAGTAAAATATGCACCTAGTATCTAAATTAGTATTTCAACTTAGTCCATAGTCACAAAAAGTCCAGTCGTCAAATAAATTAGTTTGACATTTTATTAATTACTATTTAAATAATTGTTTTTGCTGCTGTTTTATTCATTTAATATTATTTAAACATTTTATAAAGGTGTGGTTTCTCCACCATAATTACCTATGCAATATTTGGTTCACTCCGAACATTGTAGTTTTAATATTTGAAAACTTTTGTGGTTGCCTATTTTTAATTTAAATTCGAATCGGGTTCGAACTAACGCGAGATTAGCAACAGTAATTGAGGTGATGTGGCATCATTAGCAGAGGTTCACTGTAGCTTAAGTATCCGGGCGTCACAATTCTCCTCCACTACAAGAAATGTCGTCCCGAGATTTAAGAGGTGGAATAAAGGGGAAGGTCTGGTTACAAAATTCTGTCGAATCTTCTCGGTCTTGGTTGCTCTTCTCGAAGAGGTTGATCCCTTACATTGACGTCTTCATTTCTCTGTTTCAGGTCATCATGGTGAAGTCGTCCCTTTTCTTCGGGAACTCCAACGTACTTACGAATAGGTAAGGGGCAGCTCGACTACGACAGAATGCTTATGAGGGAAACAATCTGGGGTTAACCCATGAATGAGCATAAGATTATCTCTCGAGTTGAACATATAAAATACATCGAGGGTATGGTACGAAGGTACAATAAGAGGTTCCAAGCGGATAGATAGCTGCTCGAAGTCTGAACCAGAGTGAGAAAGGGGTTCAGAGCAGCGAGAGTAAGTATTGCGTCTGATACCAGAATAGAGCACTAGGAAGGTGGCCCGTGAATTAAATACGAAGCCAAGCGTGGGGAATAACCATTAGTAACAGGGTTGTACAGGAGAGTCAGGTTTCGATCCCGTGGAACTGTGAGTTATGGGCCCACCATGTGGTTAAAAGTAGGAAGGGCGTTGACATCTTGCACGGTCATGATAGCATGACATGTCAGAGGGTAGCCTATCAGTTATGTCGGCAACAATGTCGGTACCAAGGGCGAGGGACGAAGAGAACCATTTTCCTGCTCGTTGAACGAGGTGGACCAATAGGCAAAGTTCTCGTCCATCGGTGGCTACCAGAATGTCATCAAGAATAGTAACAGGGTTACACCAGACAGGAGGGTACACCGAGGTGTTTACATAAGCAGGGAAATATTACTGCTTATGTCATATAGGTCACAAGAAAGGTTAACCAAAACAATGGAAAGGAAAATGTGATTATTACATTAATCACACCAATGGAAAGGAAAAGGTGTTTATACTCAAGTATTAGAGTATATCTTTCGCAAGGAAAGGCAGAGCAAGATATTAAGGATAGGGCTCCAAGTATGTAACCATTTAGGTAAGGGGAGAGGAATTTCATGACATTACCCAAACAACGGTGTTTGAATAATTGAAAAAGGAAATTTAGCATGGTGCTTCAAAATGTTCTTATCGATGATCAGAGTACCACAGACATGCTTCGAGATAGCATTGACATGGTCATCAAGCAAAGGTCGGACTTTAGATACTCAAAGGATTCATCAGGAACAACTTATAGAATAAGTCTTACAATTTCCTCATGGATTTCCTCATGGAAGAATGGTTATCCTTCCTAAAAAGGAAGAATTATAACAATAGGTCCTTCGGCCGTGGGTGCTAGGTATGACGTCACCTTACCGGGCTATATAAATACAAATGTTATGACTCTTGGAAGATGCTCGAACCATCATATCCGACCGAGATTCGGATCAGGTTGGGGTCAGGATACCTCAGACTCAAGATGCCTGAGAAGAAAAAGGTGCGACACAAATTGACGAGAAGACATCGTACGATTCTTGGGAAATGAACTATGGAAGCGAGTTCCGAAACAAGAGTTCATCATTAAACCAAGGAGAGGATGAGGAGGTGGCTGATGGACTTAGCGACAATTCATCGAGATTAACAAAAGATGGATTTCCACAATTATGTGAACAAGGTGTCGGTGTGGAACGACACCTATGGGATCACAAGAATCCTTACTACGGTTGCCGGGGCGCGGGGTTGCGAGAAGAGCAGGATTAGTAACCAGCGCGAGGATCGTTTACCCAGGTTCGGGCCGCGAGGATGCGTAAAACCCTAGTCCTGCTTTGGTGGGTGTATTTCAGAGAGTTCTTGAGCTCTCGAACTAGCTGTGGTGAGTGTGTGGTTCGAAAGAGCCGAATCCTTCTCCAGTATGCCATGGGCCTCCTTTTATAGTTGAAAGGGGCTGCCACAGTGGCACATAAGAGGTGGAAAGGCGCACAGTGCTATGAGCTTATCGCTTGTATTACAGGACAAGTCGCATTTAATGTGCCGCTGAGGTGTCCCCTAGCTTTATCGGGGACGGGGGCGAGGCCCGTCCCGTCCGTCGCCGCTCCTCCTCGCTTCGACAAGCGCCCTAGCTAGCGATGCGTGCGGCGCCATGTAGGCAGGCAGGCAGCTGAGGTGGCGCGGTGGTAGGGTCTTCACGAAGATCTGCATGCTGCCACGCAGGCGCTTGATTAGTTGGCCTGGGAGCTGCATGTTGCTACGCAGGTGCCTGCCCAGCTGGTTGGGTTGGCAACTGCATGCGAACGGCGGTGGAAACTTGGTTGGTGCGGGCCTGATGGTGGCCCCGCTGGCGTCCTCGGTGAGGGCCTTGCCGGGTGGCCTGGCAAGGGTCTCGTCGTGGCGCGCTGTCGTCCGCAGCAAGGATCTTGCCGGGGGTCTTGTGGTTCCCCTCGGCAAGGATCTTGCTGAGGATCGCTGTCTTCTAATCCTCATCTGATCTTGAATATTCCTTGTCTTCACAAAGATCTGCATGCCACCACAGAGGTGCCTCCCGAGCCCTGGCCCAACGTGGTTGATGGTGTTTGGGGACATGGGCTCAAGGGTGGCTCGCTCTGTTGGTGTTTGGGGCGTGCTGCCCCGGCAAGGGTCTTGCCGGGGGAAACTGCTCCACCCCTCTGCTTCTTTGCGTCCTTGGTCTTGGCGTTGCTATGGCTGTCTTGGGCTTCGGTTTTACCTTGGTTCACCTCCCCTGTTCTGCTTGGTGTGACCGTGGGCGCGGCTCTGACTGCCCGTGCACAGGTAAAGGGGTACAAAGGTGCACCCCTTCTTTTGTACACCGACAGGAGCCCCCGGGCCAGGGCCACACATAAGCGCGACACGTTGTTGGGCCAGGCCCAAAACGGTGCGCGGGCAGGCGCGGCGGTTTTTACCGCGGTAAAACTTTTTGCGCGCTTCGCTTCCCACGACCCGCGCGCGGCGTGGAGGGGTGCGCGTGACGTGGGCGGCATGCGTGGGGTAGTTCCCGCACGCATGTGTCACATCGTAGTAAATGGGCAGCGCGACCCGCACCTTCCCAATAAAAAGGGGAAACCGTGGGCGCACTGTTCCTTTTACCCTTCGCGCAATCCCAATCTCGGAAGCCTCCGCTTGTCTTCCTCTTCTTCCCCAAGCTTCGCTCTCGCTCGCCCCCGTTGCGTTCCCGCTGCCTTCTGCCTTGCCCTTCTCTCCCAGCCGCCATGGTGCCGAAATCCGTCAAGGGCAAGGGCGTGGCCAAGAACGCCGGAGCGGCGGAGCCGCCGGAGAGTGCGCTGGCGGTGCAGCGGACGCAGTCCGCCTTCTTCGCCTCGACAGTTGACGTGTTCGAGCTCCGGGAATCCTTCAGGCCCCTGTGGGGGGTGAAGATGGGGGGAGAGAAGTCGGGGCATCCAGCCACACGTGTCATCCCCGCCAACTGCACCGAGGCTGCCCCAAATCGGTACCCCTTCTTTGTCGACTATTTTTCCTGCGGGCTTTGTCCTCCCTTCTCCAATTTCTTCAGCGACATCATGCACACCTTTGGCTTCCGCCTCTTGGATTTTACCCCGAATGCGGTGGCGTGTATGGCCCTTTTCGCGCACCTCTGCGAAGGCTTCGCCGGGGTGCACCCCAACACGGCGCTCTTTCGCCATTACTTCTCCCCTCGGATCCAACCAGGGGGTGCCATCTCCGGTTGCATCACCTGGATCCCAAGGTCCAAGGGGGCATATCCGGAGGGTGCCATGAAGGAGAGGTGGGAAGAATGGCAGGGCCGGTGGTGCTGGATCAAAGAGAAGGACCCGCCGGCGTTCTGCAAAGTTCACCGGGCGCCGTCAGTCCGTAGAAGCGATTGGAGCGATGTCGATGCCGACGACGAGAAGCTCATGGTCGCCACCACCAGGATCCTTCGGCTCACCAAGGCCGGGCTCACCCTTGAGATGATCGGGGCGGACTTCATCCGCCGCCGAATCGCTCCACTGCACAACAAGGGGAGGCCGGCCTGGCTCTTCACGAACCCCGCCGACATCATGCGGCTTCGCCCCGGCCTCGACCACAACTTCACAGTGATGGGGCATGCCCATTTCTTCCAGCGGCTCATCCAGCTCGATGTGGGCCACGATGGCGAGGTCGAGCGGACCGGCAAGGTCGCGAGGGCCGCCACGAAGGCCGGCAAGGTCTTCAAGGGGACTTTGTTCAAGCTGCCGGCGGGAGTGGTCCCGCTATGCAATAACTCGCGCCGGACCGTGATCATCGCCATGATGCCGGACTGCAACACGCACGGCCCCGACCCGAGTTGGAAGGAGCCGGAGGACGTCGAGGTGCAGCAGTTCTTCGACACTCTGCATGAGGGGTACATCAACGCCGACGCCGAGCGGCTGCTCATCCAGGACACCACCTAGGCGGAACTGGACTACATCGCCACCAGGGCGAGGGAGGCACAGCTTGCCGAGGAGGCCGACAGCGCTGGCGGTGTAGAGGACAAGGCCGCGACGGCCGCGGAGGAGGAGGAGCTCGCCCGGTGGGTAGCGGCCGCCGGGAAGCCAGCAGCGCCGGTACCGAGGCTCCTCTGGTTGAGGAAGCGGCCGACGAGTCATTGTCGGAGGAGGCCGGGGCTGTTGTCCCTCCGGCCATGGGGAGAGGGCGAGTCCTGCGACGAGCCACTTCCGGCGAGCCGGTGCGGTCCGCCAGGGCCGCGCGGCGGCCGAAGTCCCCGGAGGAGTCCACGCGCCAGACGAGGGCCGCGGCGGCGAAGAAGGTGGTGAAGGCTGCGGCAGTGAGGAAGAAGGCATCTGCTTCTTCTTCGTCCACGCGTCCGCAGACTCCGCCCTCCTCCCCTCCCCCGGCGGATGCCGACGCGGGGGTCACTTTTGACTACGGGTCCCTCAGCCCGAGGAGGAAGAGGAAGACAGCAGAGGAGGAGGCGGACGACGAGTAAGTATCTGGCTCTTCCCCGTCATCCCTGCCTCCTCAATCCGTGTCGTTTGTCTTGACTTGTTTTTATCTTGGCAGGGATGTGGAGACGCTGGCCCAAAGGGTGAAGAGGGCCAAGACCTCGGCGGGCGGCCAGCCCTCGGCCGCTACTTCAAGGGCGCCACTGGTGGTGCTGAGTAGCCCGGACAGCAGCCCCCGGTCCAGCCCCCAGCGTAAGCTCACTACCCTCCCCCTTGTCGACATGTGTCAGGGACAAGATACTTAGGTGCTGACCTTGCCGGGTATGCAGGAGGAGAGCGGCAGCAGGAGGAGCCGCAGAGGGCTACTCCCAACACGCCACCCCCATCGACCACGCCGCCTCGAAGGGCGTCCCCAGTAAGGGCGCCAAGCACCGAGCCCACGCACATGGAGGAGGAGAACTTGGGCGCTGGCGGCTTTGCCTCGACGCCAAATGTAGGCGGGGAGGGGACTTCTTTTTCCCAGCCTGGCACCGGTGCCGGTAAGTCGCTCGCCTCTTGTCCCTGTTCCTTTTTCTTTCTTGCTGACCCTTGGTCTTGGCCTTGCCTCACCCCCTTCTTCGGCGTCCAGATTCCTCCTCGGTGAACCCAGAGGACGTGGACGCCGTCATCGAGGATGTCGCCAAGGCCGCCGAGGCGGACGCCGAGAAGATCGCCGCCGAGGAGGCCGCCGAAGGCGCTGCTGAGGACGCCGCCAAGGGGCCTGCCGGGGGGGCTGGCAAGGCCACCGCTGAGGGGACCGGTGAAAGTGCAACTATCCCTGGGTGGTTTTCGTAATTCCTAACAACATATAGCTCATTGAGCTAATGCTATTCCAAGATAAATATTTCAGGAAAGCTCAATGTTTGGCATGGCATGGATTAGGAAGTGGACCCTTCAAAATGCTAAGGACAAAGGATTGGCTCAAGCTCAAAGCACAAGACTCTACATTTTCTATTTTAGTGATCCAAGATCACATTGAGTCTATAGGAAAAGCCAATACTATCAAGAAGGGATGAGGTGTTGCTTAATGAGGATCTTGCTCAAAATGCTTAGTGATATGCTCCAAAACCCTCCACTAATTTCTCATATCCACATATGTCCTAAACCAAAAAGTCCAACTCGGCCCCACCGAATCTTTCCATCCGGAGCCACCGAGTTCAGTTGACATAGCCACTGCCAGAAACCCTAATCAGTTCGGTCTCACCGATAGGGATTTCGGTCTCACCGAGATGGGATTGCAAACTCTCTGTTTCCCTTCGTAACGTTTCGGTCAAACCGAGATGAGCGATCTGTCCCACCGAGATTGCAATGCAAACGCTCTGTTTCCTTTTCGTAACGTTTCGGTCCAACCGAGATGAGCGAATCGGTCCCACCGAGTTTGCCTGACCAACTCTCTGTTTGGCTATTACCAAAATCGGTCTCACCGAGTTTGTGTAATCGGTCTCACCGAGATTACGTTATGCCCTAACCCTAATGACATCGGTCCCACCGAGTTGACATGTCGGTCCCACCGAGAATCCTAACATTCACATTTTGAACTAAATCGGTCCGACCGAGTTTAATGATTCGGTCCCACCGAGTTTGGTGATTTGTGTGTAACGGTTAGATTTTGTGTGGAGGCTATATATACCCCTCCACCCACTCTTCATTCGTAGAGAGAGCCATCAGAACATGCCTACACTTCCAATACGTATTTTCTGAGAAAGAACCACCTACACTTGTGTTGAGTTCAAGATATTCCATTCCAACCACATAAATCTTGATCTCTAGCCTTTCCCAAGTTGCTTTCCACTCAAATCTTCTTTCTACCAAATCCAATCCTATGAGAGAGAGTTGAGTGTTGGGGAGACTATCATTTGAAGCACAAGAGCAAGGAGTTCATCATCAACACACCATTTGTTACTTCTTGGAGAGTGGTGTCTCCTAGATTGGCTAGGTGTCACTTGGGAGCCTCCGAAAAGATTGTGGAGTTGAACCAAGGAGTTTGTAAGGGCAAGGAGATCGCCTACTTTGTGAAGATCTACCCTAGTGAGGCAAGTCCTTCGTGGGCGACGGCCATGGTGGGATAGACAAGGTTGTTGAAAGAACATGCAGTGCCCCCATGTTTGGTTTTGGTAATTGATGACAATCTCTATGGACTAATGGTTGCCTTGAGTTATATTTGAAGGTTTTGTCCATAGGCTTTTCTTTGGAGTACATGTGTTGGTTTCAAGGAGTTTATGTGTTGACCAAGGTGCTATTAAGGAATTATCCAAAGATTGGTCATGTGAGAGTTGAGCTTATTGCAAGCATGTCTTGAAGAAGAAGACTGTGTGATCATTCATGCTTACCTTCAAGGCATCATCCAAATGAAGAGAGTTGGAAAGATTCAAGGTTGATCAAGACTAAGTCAAGAGTGAATCAAGTTGATCAGCTCACAAAGCGTAGAAGATGTACCGAGAGGGATCAAGTGATCCCATGGTATGGTAAGCATTGTCCATTGCACTTTGTGTACTAACCCATGGTCTATGTGAGAGTTCTATGTGGGGTTAGGTACATGTCCATGGGCTTGCATCAAGAGGAAGATATCATACAACCCATGGAAAGGATGACATCAAGTAGTGATCATCATCAAGATTGTCGTGTGCAAGTTCAAGTGTAGCATCACGAAGATATCAAGTGCTTGAAGCTTGCCATCCATTGTGGTGTCAATGGACTTGTGAAGATGTGCCGAAGAGTGGCTCACCCATAGTGGAGTATGGGGGAGCAATCATCTAGTCTTCATCGACCCAACGCAATCAAGAAAGGTGGTCCAACTTGAGGGAGTCAAGATCGTCATCATCTAGCTCAAGTGGAGTTCATGCAAGGCAAAGGTTTTCCCTTGATAGGTTTATATTTTACCGGTCTCATGGTGATAGTTTGGAGACCGGGTTATAGGATCGATAGCCGTACTATCAAGGGGGGCTCTCAAGTGGTAGCTTGATCGTATCGTTAGTAGAGAGCTCAAACCATTGCATCCTTGCATCATGTTTCTTGGTTCTTGTTTGGTTCTCTTCGTGAGTCTTAGAGCATATGGTCATCTTGAGTTCATCGAAAACGGAGTTCGCATGCGTCTTCTATGATGTTTTCGGTGTTGGAGGTTTTACCGATCTTATTCGAGGAAGGGTTCTCACCATTTTCTCTTGGGCCTTTTCTAATTTGCTTCTTATTGTTATTTCTATCAGGATTGTGTTAGCCCTTGTCGCTAGCTTTCCAACAAACTTGGTTTCCTCGAATTCGGAGTCCGTTTGCAGAAGTTGTGGTACTTTTGGTGTTCTGAAAAGGCTGCATCAGTACTACCGCGGACAGGAGCAGATGTAATTTTTTACTACCGCTCTTGGGAGCGGTACTACCGCTTGGAGCAGTACTACCGCGGCTACTTCCATGATTACTTCCGCTCCGGACCAAAAACTCGTCACAAGTCCAGCGGTGGTAGGCACGGATGTATTTTTTTAGTACCGCTCACAAGCAGTAGTACCGCTACCCTTAGCGGTAGTACCGCTACCCCTAGCGGTAGTACCGTGAGGACGAGCGGTAGTAACGCTCTGTGCGGGCTGTGAGCATAATGGTTGGATTTTTCCCCACCTATAAAAGGGGGTCTTCTTCCCCAATGAACCTTATTCTTTGAGCTCATGTTCTTCCGCCATTGTTGACCTTCTTCGAGCTTGCTAACTCTCAATCCCTCCATGGATTCTTGCTAGTTTTTGAGGGAAAAGAGAGAGGAGATCTAGATCCACATTTCCACCAATCACTTTCTCCTCTATGTGAGGGGAACCCCTTGGATCTAGATCTTGGAGTTCTTGGTGTTCTCCTTCTTGTTCTTCCTCTCATTTTCCTCCCTAGCATTAGTTGCTTTGGTGGGATTTGAGAGAGAAGGACTTGGGCACTCCGTGTGCCCTTGCCATTGCATTTGGTGCATCGGTTTGAGTTCTCCACGTGATACGTGGAAGTTACAAGTTGAGAAGCTTATTACTCTTGGGTGCTTGGTACCCTTGAGCTTGTACCTCTTGGGTGCTTGGGCGCCCTAGACGGTTGGTGGTGTTCGGAGCTCAATCATTGTGGTGTAAAGCTCTGGGCAAGCGTCGGGGTCTCCAATTAGGTTGTGGAGATCGCCCCGAGAAATTTGACGGGTTTCGGTGACCTCCCCCAAGGGTTGCCAAAGTGTACGGGTTCGGTGACCGCCCTCAAGGGTCCCTTAGTGGAATCACGGCATCTTGCATTGTGCGAGGGCGTGAGGAGATTACGGTGGCCCTAGTGGCTTCTTGGGGAGCATTGTGCCTCCACACCGCTCCAAACGGAGATTAGCATCCGCAAGGGTGTGAACTTCGGGATACATCATCGTCTCCGCGTGCCTCGGTTATCTCTTACACGAGCTCTTTACTTATGCACTTTACTTTGTGATAGCCATATTGTTTCTTGTCATATATCTTGCTATCACCTAGTAGTTTATCTTGCTTAGCATAAGTTGTTGGTGCACATAGGTGAGCCTAGTTGTTGTAGGTTTTGTGCTTGACAAATTAACCGCTAGGTTTATTCCGCATTTGTTCAAGCCTAAACCGTAATTATTTTAAAGCGCCTATTCACCCCCCTCTAGGCGACATCCTCGATCTTTCAGTTGCTTCTTCATGGACCCTTCGTGGGTGGAGCCCTCCGTGGACTCGCGCAACCGTTATCCTTCGTGGGTTGAAGTCTCCATCAACGTGGACGTACGATAGCACCACCTATCGGAACCACGGATAAAAAATCTCCGTATCAACATTGCGTTTGCTCCCTCAAACTCATCCCTTTACCTTCATATGCAATTGTTTTACATTCCGCTGCTATACTCTTAGAATTGCATGTGTAGGTTGATTGCTTGACTTGTGCTAAGTTCCTAAAATCCGCCAAGAACTAAAATTAGGAAAAGGCTAGATTTTTATTTGGTCAAGTAGTCTAATCACCCCCCTCTAGACATACTTCCGATCCTACAAGTGGTATCAGAGCTTTGGTCTCCATTTGCTTTGATTTCCATAGCTTTTGGTGGTCATAGCCTTGGTTTCACAACCTAGGAGAGTATGGCGTCTAGCGAGGGAAATTACCACCGTAGAGGTCCTTACTTTGATGACACTAATTTTGCTAGTTGGAAGCATAAGATGAAAATGCATATTCTTGGACATAACCCCGCCGTTTGGGCTATTGTGTGTATTGGCTTGCAAGGTGAATTCTTTGATGGGAGGAAACCGAACCGTGAAGCTACCGCGGAAGAGTTGAAGATGCTACAATACAATGCTCAAGCTTGTGATATTCTCTTCAACAAATTGTGCCCCTAAGAATTCAACAAAATCAGCCGTCTTGAGAATGCAAAGGAAATTTGGGATACTTTGATTGATATGCACGAAGGCACCGACTCCGTCAAGGAATCCAAATTGGATGTGCTTCAAAGTCAACTTGACAAGTTCAAAATAAAGGATGATGAAGGTGTCGCTGAAATGTACTCTAGGCTTGCTCTCATCACCAATGAGATTGCCAGCTTAGGAAGTGAAGAGATGACCGACAAATTCATCATCAAGAATATCCTAAGAGCCTTGGATGGAAAATATGATACCGTGTGCACATTGATCCAAATGATGCCCAACTACAAAGATCTCAAGCCAACGGAAGTCATTGGAAGAACTGTTGCTCATGAGATGTCACTCAAGGATAAGGAAGAGCTTCACAACAAGTCAAGTGGTGCTTACAAAGCCTCATGTGATAATCCCACATCTTCAAGTGAGAAACAAACCTTCAATGAAGAATTGAGCTTAATGGTGAAGAACTTCAACAAGTTCTACAAAAGTAGAAGCAAAGAAAGAAGTTCCAAGTCAAGGTCCTACAATGACAAAAGATCTTCTAGTCGTGAGCGTAATTGCTACAATTGTGGAAGACCCGGACACTACTCCAATGAGTGTACGGCCCCCTACAAAAGAAGAGAAGATTCTCCCAAAAGAAGAAGTAGAAGAGAAGAATCACCACCAAGAGAAAGGAGGAGTAGAGATGATCATTATGAACGAAGACCCTCTCGGAGAAGCAAGGATTCGGAAAGAAAGGAAAAGTCATCAAGGAGATACACAAAAAGAAGACATCAAGCTCATGTTGGTGAATGGGTATCCGGCTCCGACTCCGACAATCACTCCGAAAGAAGTTATCACTCCGACTCCGAATATACTCAAGATGAAGGTGTTGCCGGTCTAGCACTTGTGTCAACCAACTCCTATGACGTATTTGACTCACCAAATGAAGGAATTGGAAGATGCTTCATGGCCAAAGGTCCAAAGCTTATTGAAGGGAATTATAGAGAAAGGTGTTTACAAGAGCCTTGCCAGAAGTAAGCAATTTGAGGAAATTGTACGCAAGCAAGGAAGACACCGGAAGAATCAAGGTGTTGGTTTTGAACGAAAGTTCAAGCCAATGGAGTTGAGTGGGAAGAAGATCAATACCCCAAGACGAAGTTTGTTCCTCAACAAGAGAAGTATGATCCTACTTACTTCAAGGGGACACAAGCTCAAGATGATCTTCCACCACAAGTCCACAAGCAAAAAGGCAAGGATAAGCTTCAATAGGAAATAGATGCATTTGAAGAAGCACCTAAGGCCTTGGTCAAGTGGGTTCCCAAGACTACATCAAGTTCCACTTCATCAAGTACAAATACGACTCCAAGGATTCCCATCAAGATGGTGTGGATCCAGAAGAAGAAGAACTAGAGAGTTCTTGAGGGTGACTCCGCCAACATACTTCACTCCTATCATTTTGGCAAGGACAAATGCAAACAACTTCCATATCTTGCACTAGTTCAAGGAGTCACAAACCCTCTTGTTGGTAAGACAAGGGACAAGGTAACCTAATGACTTCATGGACATCATCTTGTGTATGCGTCACTCGATGTCTATGGATATCCTTGTTTGTTCCTTGTGGGACTAACCCGTGTAGGTATTGAAAGTGCAACTCACTCCAAAGGATTGCTCCAAATGATCTACATCAACATTGAGCATCTACATCTTCAACACCTACATGAAGTCATCATCGACAAAACCCAAGGTTAGTTCATTCCCTTTAGGGGGGATATCACATCTAGGGGGAGCTTTACTCAAATCAATGAGCTAAAGCAACTCTAATGGTGTGAACACAACAATGCTTTATGTAAAAGTGGTAACCCCACTTGTGCTTAAACGATGAGTATGGCCCATGATCAAATGTTCTCGTTTGACTCCTAAGTCAATATACTCATATATAGATGACCTAGTCATCGCCAATTGCTTGATAGATGCTAGAATGTTTGTGCATGCTTTGACACATATTTCATTTGCCATTTTATTGTGTGAGCATGTTGGTTGCATATTTTACTCATTCGAGGACATCCATTTGTTGCTATGATTGTTTGGCTCTTTCTCTTTTGCCAAATGGATGGACAAGATTGCCTAAGAACACCCTCTAGTTATCTATGCTTTTCTCGTATCAAACTCTATTCATGCTACATCACAAAGTTTGATCAAGTCAGATTCGAACCACTCTGTGTGAAGAGCACTCGGAGATCCCGATTCGTCATAGACTTAAACCTCCAAAACCTCTTTGTGCATCTCGGTCTGACCGATTCATCCTTTTCGGTCCTACCGAGTCACCAAGTTGATCTAGGGTTTTCAATCTCGGTGCAACCGATTAGAACTTTTCGGTCACACCGAGTTGCAGTAACTGCTTGCAGTCTTGCATCTCGGTGCCACCGAGTCGTTCCACTCGGTCACACCGACAGGGTCAGGTTATATATACTGCTGGGTCAAAATTTGGAAATTTCTCCGAACCCCTTCACCCGCGCGTAACCTACTCTGCCTCCTCTGGTCTCTGGATCGTCCTCTCATCACCAGCAACCTCCTGCCGCTGGTCTCCGCCGCCGTCAACGGAAATCTGCTCCGCCGTTGCCGCCGTAGCAAGTTCGTCGCCGCACTAGGGTACGGACTTGATCATTGTGCTAATCTTTTACTCCGATTCTTAGCACATTGCTTTGCCATGTTTCTTGCCACAATTGAAATCATCCTGTCCAGTGAAAACGTCTCGTAGATTAGTTTTGATTTGAAAATTTAGGGTTAGGTCTCCGCCGAATTCATCTCGGGCCGCCGAGTTGTAGAAATCGGTCTCACCGATTTTGGCTTAGGCCAGAGCACACGCATTTTTGGTCCAACCGAAAACTGCAAATCGGTGTGACCAAGTTCGATTCTCTGTGAAACCCTAGCAGTCTCGGTACCACCAAACTGTGACTCGGTCTGACCGAGTTCACTAGTTTAGGTTCCAAAATCTGCTTCGGTGTCACCGATTTTACAAATCGGTACATCCGAAATGCTATCTGTGAAGAACTAAAACTAAGTTTTTAAGTCATCTGTTTTGCAAAAACTCATGTGCTTTGTGATGCTCATCTACTCTACCTCATCTATAACCTATTCACAGGGTCTGCTGATAGTTTGCCTGCAAGATGTCTGACCAAAGTGACAGCCAGAACAAGTCAGAGGAACAGGTTCAGTTAAGTGAGGGCACTAGTCCCTCTAGCAGCTATGATGATGGCAGCAGGAGCACTCCAAGCAACTTGCCAAAAGCTGCTACCAGAACAAGGAAGAAGAGAACTTCTGACTCTGAGGATGAAGACTATGTGGATGTTGAAGATGAAGCCACTTCTAAGAAGAAAGTTTTGAAGAAAGAGTATGGCTCAGTTGCTGCAAATAAGCCAGGTCTGAAAACAAAGAGGCCAGCAGGAAGACAGCCCATGTCTAAGCCAAGAAAAGTTGCCACAGGTGAAACTATGAAGTTCACCATTGAATCTGAAGAAGAAGCAGCTGGTGAGGATAAGAAGAAGAAGAGGGCCAGAACCACTACCGCTAGAGTTCTTGGGAAGCCCTCAATGGGGAAAGATTCTGAAGAAGAGGAAGAGGATGCTGCACCAGCACCCAAAGCTCAAAAGCTCATGGGAGATGCAATTAAGGCAGGGGCTGCTCCATCAAGCCCAAAGCTGCTCCCAAGGCTGCTGCTCCAGCTCCAAAGCCAAAACCCAAGAGGAGCACCAGGAACATCCCTGCTGAGGAGAAGAACAAGGCCCCAGTGCCTCAAGCTGCTGAAGAAGAAGAGGAAGATGATTCTGCTGTTTTGAGGAAGCTGAAGCCCAAGATCCCTGATCACAATGATGCACACCCAGTTGCAGAGAATATGAAAATCAGGAAGGATTCAGGATTGAGGCGATGGAGAGAGTCTGATCCATATGCCACCAGGAGAAGGACTGCTGTGGACTACGGATTCCACACTAAGGAACAGCAGGACTTCTATGAGACTGTTTTACTTGACAAGAAGCCCATAGTGTGTGACATGAGATGGGTTGATTGGAAATTCATCAAGTAGAACGAGGATCACTTCCCTGGTGTATATGACAGCTTCAAGGCATGTGGAGTTGATGAGTTTGTGGCTCAGAAGTTCACCAAGTGGAATGATGAGCTCATTATGCAGTTTTACTCCACTGCCCACTTCTATCCAGATGGAAGGATTGTGTGGATGTCTGAGGGTACTAGGTATCAGTCTACAGTTGAAGAATGGGCTCAATTTCAATGCTCCTGAGGAACATGAGGATGACTTGGATGTCTATGGCCAATATGTACAAAGAGATCCCTGATGATGCTTTGGGCACACATAAGTTTGGATCTGTACACTATTTGTTGTCTGGTCTGCCAACAATCAATTGGATTCTGAGGCACACACTTCTACCCAAGTCAGGTGATCACAAGATGAGCAGAGGACATGCTATCAACTTGCTGCACATATTTGATGTCCCACAGAAGTTCAAGGTTATGAGCCTGATTGTGGAAACAATCAAGAGGACTGCAGCTGATCAGAAGAGAAGTTGTGCATATGCCCCACACATCCAGGAGCTCATCAATTCAAAGATGGGCAAAGGCAAGTACATCTTGGACAAAGAGCATCTACCCATCTATCCTGAATTTGAGGACAACACAGTTGTCATGACTGAGAATGAACCATCATCTATGCAAGCACAAGAGAAGAAAGCCAAAGCTAAAGCTGAGAAGGCTGCAAAGATGCCAACTATGGAAGAGGCATCTTAGGTCTTCTTGAAGAGCAAGCAAGACCAGCTTGGATATCTGATCCAATCCACTCTGAGGATTGAGCAGGGCCTGGCCACCCTGAATAAGAACCAGGAAAGCTTGGAAAGGATTGTTGAGACAAAATTCTATGACCTTGATGTCAAGATCACAGAGATCCAAACTGCAATTGAGCAACTTCAGGAGGAAGTAGAGGAGAAGAAGGGCAAGTCTACCACAGATGCATTTGCTAGAGTGCCCAGAGGTCAGAGATCTGCTGTAGTGCCAGTGACAGACACTAGAGCTACAGCATCAGCACCAGCAGCTACAACTCCAGTTCCAACTCCAGCAGCTACTGCACCAACTCCAGCCACTTCATCAGAAGGTTTCGTCCTTGGCGTTCTCTCAACACCACCTCCCGAAGATCAAGCCTGAGAGTCGTTTAACACTATGCATTTTCAAACTTTTTGGTAACTTGTTGCCAATGCGGGAGAAAAATGTATAGATCATAGGCTTCGAGAGAGAGAGAGTGTTGGTTTTTATCTCACTTTGCACTCTTTTTGGTTGGTTTGAAACTTTACTGCGTGCTTGTGTGATACTACTTTATGCCCTTGTGAGATACTTATTTGGTCAAGTGTTTGATCATATGCTACCCTTAATGCTTGTTGGATAATGCTATCTTTCATATCCTATTATGATCATTCACTTTACTTGGTGATGAGTGCATGCTTTTAATCTCTATCATTTTGAGCGCTCCACCAAGATGTATGTGACATGGAAGAGTAACCCATGATCCTAATCGATTGTGCATTTGCATTCAAAAGCAAATCTTAAATAATGCACAAATTTAGGGGGAGCTCTTGCTTATCACATACTTCTCAAAGCGACGATGTTTTTCAATCTTATTTATCATTTGTCGAAGCTTTGATCTATATGTTGTCATCAATTACCAAAAAGGGGGAGATTGAAAGTGCAACTATCCCTGGGTGGTTTTGGTAATTCCTAACAACATATAGCTCATTGAGCTAATGCTATTCCAAGATAAATATTTCAGGAAAGCTCAATGTTTGGCATGGCATGGATTAGAAAGTGGACCCTTCAAAATGCTAAGGACAAAGGATTGGCTCAAGCTCAAAGCACAAGACTCTACATTTTCTATTTTAGTGATCCAAGATCACATTGAGTCTATAGGAAAAGCCAATACTATTAAGAAGGGATGAGGTGTTGCTTAATGAGGATCTTGCTCAAAATGCTTAGTGATATGCTCCAAAACCCTCCACTACTTTCTCATATCCACATATGTCCTAAACCAAAAAGTCCAACTCGGCCCCACCGATTCTTTCCATCCGGAGCCACCGAGTTCAGTTGACATAGCCACTGCCAGAAACCCTAATCAATTCGGTCTCACCGATAGGGATCTCGGTCTCACCGAGATGGGATTGCAAACTCTCTGTTTCCCTTCGTAACGTTTCGGTCAAACCGAGATGAGCGATCGGTCCCACCGAGATTGCAATGCAAACTCTCTGTTTCCTTTTCGTAACGTTTCGGTCCAACCGAGATGAGCGAATCGGTCCCACCGAGTTTGCCTGACCAACTCTCTGTTTGGCTATTACCAAAATCGGTCTCACCGAGTTTGTGTAATCGGTCTCACCGAGATTACGTTATGCCCTAACCCTAATGACATCGGTCCCACCGAGTTGACATGTCGGTCCCACCGAGAATCCTAACGTTCACATTTTGAACTAAATCGGTCCGATCGAGTTTAATGATTCGGTCCCACCGAGTTTGGTGATTTGTGTGTAACGGTTAGATTTTGTGTGGAGGCTATATATACCCCTCCACCCACTCTTCATTCGTGGAGAGAGCCATCAGAACATGCCTACACTTCCAATACATATTTTCTGAGAGAGAACCACCTACACTTGTGTTGAGTTCAAGATATTCCATTCCAACCACATAAATCTTGATCTCTAGCCTTCCCCAAGTTGCTTTCCACTCAAATCTTCTTTCTACCAAATCCAATCCTATGAGAGAGAGTTGAGTGTTGGGGAGACTATCATTTGAAGCACAAGAGCAAGGAGTTCATCATCAACACACCATTTGTTACTTCTTGGAGAGTGGTGTCTCCTAGATTGGCTAGGTGTCACTTGGGAGCCTCCGACAAGATTGTGGAGTTGAACCAAGGAGTTTGTAAGGGCAAGGAGATCGCCTACTTCGTGAAGATCTACCCTAGTGAGGCAAGTCCTTCGTGGGCGACGGCCATGGTGGGATATACAAGGTTGCTTCTTCGTGGACCCTTCGTGGGTGGAGCCCTCCGTGGACTCGCGCAACCGTTACCCTTCGTGGGTTGAAGTCTCCATCAACGTGGATGTACGATAGCACCACCTATCGGAACCACAGATAAAAAATCTCCGTGTCAACATTGCGTTTGCTCCCTCAAACTCATCCCTTTACCTTCATATGCAATTGTTTTACATTCCGCTGCTATACTCTTAGAATTGCCTGTGTAGATTGATTGCTTGACTTGTGCTAAGTTGCTAAAATCTGCCAAGAACTAAATTTGGGAAAAGGCTAGATTTTTATTTGGTCAAGTAGTCTAATCACCCCCCCTCTAGACATACTTCCGATCCTACAACAGGCAAGGGGCCTGCCGGGGAGGCCGAAAAGGGGCTTGCCGGGGAGGCCGGCAGGGCCGCTGCCGAGGAGGAGGAGGTGGCTGATGACCAGCCTTCCTCCTCCGCTGCTTCCGGCTCCGGCAAGTACCTGAGGGTGTGTGACGACTTATTCGTCCACCTTCTAGGTGTGTCGAGCACCAGGACACCCGTCGAGGGAGAGGTGTTCGACGACGAAGTGCTTGCCGCCACCGGGCTTGAGGTCGTCGATGAGCCGAGCGTTGGCGGCGACGGCTCGCAGGAAGAGAGGCTCCTCCACACCATGGGCGCCAGCTACCGGAAGCTCCAGGCGCTCCACCGCGCCCGCCTAGACAAAGCTAAGTCCAGGACGGTGGTGGTGGAGAAGGCAGAGGCGGACCTCCAGAAGCGCGTCGCCGAGACGCAGGACTAGTTCCGCCAGGCTCGCGATGAGCTGAAGGCCGCCCAGGGCGAGCTGGCCAAGCATGAAGTGGAGCTCACCATGAAGCTGGCCGACATCGAGAAGGCCCAGGAGACGGCGGCGGGCTTGGCCGCGGTAGCCGAGGCGGCCCGAACCCAGCACCAGGCCGCGCTGAACTCCCATGAGGAGGACCTCACCGCGCGCGAGGAGAAGCTTGCCGCCATGCTTCACGGCAAGGATGAAGAGGTGGGGAAGCTTGTCTTGCAGCGAACCAGTGAGCTGGAGCAGAGGCACAAAGAGGTGCTCGATGCCCAGGCCCAGGTTCACGCCGACAAGGTGAAGGAGCTGGAGGCGGAGCGGCGCGGGCTGAAGGAGCAGGCCCTGAAGCTGTCCCAGGAGAAGGACACGCTCAACAACGCCCTGACGGAGGCGCAGGGCGTGGCCGTCAGCAGGGCCGGGGAGCTCTCCGAGGCCAACAAGTCCGCCAAGGACCTAATGCTGAAGCTGGAGGGCCTCGAGGGGATGCTCACGGAGGCCAAAACCCGGGAGGGGATCCTGGCCAAGGAGCTGGAGACCGAGAAGCAGCTGCAGAAGAACGAGGCCGCCGAGCACAAGGACTTCAAGGAGGGCGTGAACAGCTGGATCGGCCGCCTCGAGGACGTCGCCGGCAGGATCACCGCGCAGTTGGCTACCATGGGGATGCCAAGCGTGAGGTACGCCCCGGAGCGCAGTGGGACCACCAACACCAAGTTGACCTTGTTCTTCGAGTGCGTTCTAGGGGCCCAGGAGCAGCTTCATGCCAATCGGGCGGCCTCGCTGGCCGACGAGGCCCGGAGGCTTTGCCAGGGTGCCATGAGCAAGGTTCTCACCAAGATGGCATACTGGTACCCCGACCTCGACTTCGACGCCGCGCTGGAGAGCTTGCCGGAAGGTACCGACCTGGCGCCGCTCAGGGAGCACATCAAGCCCATCATCAGCCATGTCGGCGGAATTCTGAGGGTGGGGGGCCAGCGCCGGGATTAGGCACCCCGTTTCTTATCGCCGTTGTAGGTTCACAACCAAGACAATCGCTATCTTTAGTTAGAACCGCAGCAACAAATCGATGTAATATAACTCTACAGCACTTTTAGTATCATGCATGTTATTTTCCTGTTCGATTTTCCTTTGTATGTCCACCCTACGTTAACTGGGTAGGTTTGCCGGCGCATAAACCCAGGGCGGCATCTTGGGGACAGGTCCCCAGTGGCCTGCCGGGTGTGCTTGCTGCCGGGCGAACCACCTTACCGCCCTTAGCGCGGCCGCCCGAACTGTCGAGTTTGACTCGAGTCAGAGTCGGGAGCGTTGCCAAGTGCGGAAGGCTACCCCGCCACTCTCGACGCGGCCGCTTTGAGCCGTTGAGCGGGCTCGAAACAGAACAAGGGCGTTGCCAATTGCGGGAGGGCCCCTTTGCGTGCAGGTTTCTCATACATAGGCAAGATCTCCGAGGACGATAACCTTATATATAAAAGAAAATAACTCAAAGCTCTGAATGACTTAGCTTCTCTGTTTCCGCACTAACGTCCTTCACATCCGCAGGCGGCGCCCCTTTCTCCTGGCCGTCTCTTTCCTGGGAGCTATGGCAACGAAGAACTGCTGGGCTAGCCACTAGACTAGATTCTCACAATTGCGGCCCCTACCTGGCGTGCCAAAGATGTCGGTGTGAAACGACACCTATGGGATCACAAGAATCCCTACTACGGTTGCCGGGGCGCGGGGTTGCGAGAAGAGCAGGATTAGTAACCAGCACGAGGATCGTTTACCCAGGTTCGGGCCGCGAGGATGCGTAAAACCCTAGTCCTGCTTTGGTGGGTGTATTTCAGAGAGTTCTTGAGCTCTCGAACTAGCTGTGGTGAGTGTGTGGTTCGAAAGAGCCGAATCCTTCTCCAGTATGCCATGGGCCTCCTTTTATAGTCGAAAGGGGCTGCCACAGTGGCACACAGGAGGTGGAAAGGCGCACAGTGCTATGAGCTTATCGCTCGTATTACAGGACAAGTCGCATTTAATGCGCCGCTGAGGTGTCCCCTAGCTTTATCGGGGACGGGGGCGAGGCCCGTCCCGTCCATCGCCGCTCCTCCTTGCTTTGACACGTGCCCTGGCCAGCGATGCGTGCGGCGCCATGTAGGTAGGCAGGCAGCTGAGGTGGCGCGGTGGTAGGGTCTTCACGAAGCTCTGCATGCCGCCACACAGGCGCTTGATGAGTTGGCCTGGGAGCTGCATGTTGCTACGCAGGTGCCTGCCCAGCTGGTTGGGTTGGCAGCTGCATGCGAACGGCGGTGGAAACTTGGTTGGTGCGGGCCTGACGGTGGCCCCCCTGGCGCCCTCGGTGAGGGCCTTGCCGGGTGGCCTGGCAAGGGTCTCGCCGTGGCGCACTATCGTCCCCGGCAAGGATCTTGCCGGGGGTCTTGTGGTCCCCTCGGCAAGGATCTTGCCGAGGATCGCTGTCTTCTAATCCTCATCTGATCTTGAATATTCCTTGTCTTCACAAAGATCTGCATGCCACCACAGAGGTGCCTCCCGAGCCCTGGACCAACATGGTTGATGGTGTTTGGGGACGTGGGCTCAAGGGTGTCTCGCTCTGTTGGTGTTTGGGGCGTGCTGCCCCGGCAAGGGTCTTGCCGGGGCCGCTGAGGCCGCCCCCGGCAAGGGTCTTGCCGGGGGAAACTGCTCCGCCCCTCTGCTTCTGTGCGTCCTTGGTCTTGGCGTTGCTCTGGCTGTCTTGGGCTTCGGTTTTACCTTGGTTCACCTCCCCTGTTCTGCTTGGTGTGACCGTGGGCGCGGCTCCGACTGCCCGTGCACAGGTAAAGGGGTACAAAGGTGCGCCCCTTCTTTTGTACACCGACACAAGGAGATAACATTTGTCAGATCAAATGGTATAATGATGTATGCTCGAGGAAAACATACACAATTAAACATTGGTTGAAAGGTGCATCCGATATGGGATGAGGTAGCATGATCAATGTTAGAATGGTGATTCGATAACCAATGGTCTAAGAATGAAATATTGACCATTAACATCAAAGCAATAGGGTTGCTAGAAGTTTTGAATTCGCACGTCATAATTCAATTGTCGGTTTTCCAGTTAGATTCAACACAGGGACCAAGGAACGAATGGAGATGGCAACTTGTATCAAGAATTCTTAAAGAGGTGGAACAATTCTCACAACATCCTCGACATACAGATGGTAATACTTCAAGGTAGAACACAATATAAGCTAGATAGCAAGGAAATCAAGGTACAACTCAGAACATGAACAAGTTTGTGTTGGGGGGAGGCAAGAATGTTTGTCGATGATAACACAATCCTCAAGGGGTAAGGATGGTATTTCTCATCACGAATTCGATTGATATCCTGTAAGAGCAAAGAATGTTGATGATGATCACGACACAATTGTCGAGAGATTTCATGAAGATGTAATCAATCAGCGATGACATCAAGTCAAAGGAATGATGAAGCGAAAGGTTATTGGAACCACGAGTACGACACAAACTCGAAATCAAGCTTGCTGTTCAAGGACAAATGGTATGACGAGGAAGATCGATGTAAGATTAGCTCACCGTTGAAATTTTTTGCTCCGGGAAGAAGGACCAGGTAGCACAGTTAAAATCGGCACGACAAGGATATAGCCAAGCAGGCTAGGAATGACGCGATCAAGTTCAAGCTCGTAAGTAATGAAGGTTACCAAGAGTTATTTAATCACGGTGTGGACTCGAGTCAGTTATCGGTGTCTTTGAGTGTTTAATAACTCAAAAGCCGTGAAAAATTGGAATCAGTGAGAATGTAGCACTTGATGAAGAACTCATAAGAAGTTATGCAGTTCCATGATAATCTTGAGATACCAGGGGGGTAATACTCGACGACAGATCAAAGTAGAGGTTGGACTAGGGTATTGCTCTGCAGAAGAGAAGTGCTCAAACTTGCACGAGAAATGGAATCAAGGAGAAACATGGTCGGAACCACATCCACAGATACAAGATGAACTTATAACAAGGGGATGATTATTTTAAGAGAAGCTTCCATGATAAGGTATACATCGTGTCCATGGGCATGAACACAGGGTTCAAGGTCGACTCCCACTTGTTCAACGCATAACCTTTCATTCACCTCTCGTATTTCGAAAATGACATTAGTTGTTGAAAGTTTTTACCTGATGCAATACCAGATAAGTATGACCCGTGAAATCTTTCGGGTTCACACAGATTAGGGAAGGCGTAGGTTCAACCCATCAGGGCATCTTAGGAACATATACCACAAACTTCGGAGTAAATAATACAAGCTCGAAAGTAGAGCATGTTTCACAAAGCAGAGGATACAATTTACCAAAGGCATTATATACCCATGGAAAGGCTCACAAGGTTATTCACTATGAAGGACATTGTCGGATAAATCCAACAAGGAACCGATGGTCCTCAAGGGATCTGATGTGAGCATCTGTACTCAACCAGAAGAAGATGAATGCAAGGAGATCTGATTATAGAAACAATTGACTAATTCAAAGCTCAAATACAAAAGAATTATGATTTCCAAATCAAGGGATCAGAAGCAACGCTCTGATCAAGGATGGATAAGTTGAGTAGGCTTAGGGGTACAATCGATGGCAATTTGATTGGTCGAGATCGAGCTCATGTTTAAAATGACGTCTGAGCCGAAAGGATGAATTCTAGGATCTGATTAAGGATTGCAACATTCGCAACTTATTGAATCAAGGGACCCAAGAAGATAAAGGAAAAGGACATCCATGAATATTGCTAGCCATTTGGAATTAACCAAAATGCAGGCAGACAAGCATTTTAAGAGCCATTGGCTAATGAGGGTTCTCGAAAGATCGGAAAGTATTTCAAAGAATTTTGTGAAACACATGAACAACTGGGGATGAGCGGATACTCGGTAAGAGCAAGGAATTATCCGTAGGGGTATTCAGGTGGCAAAGAACTACAAGGCAGTAGGCACAAAGTATCCTCGGAACAATAGAGAGAATTTTGATGTATCTTGTAATAACAAGATCAACTTGGGATGAATGTATGAATGACAAGTGTACGTGGTTATCCATAGAGGTTTATTGATGGATGGGAATTGCAAAAGCGATGGCACAAAGTCTCGAAAGAGTATCCGAGAGTAACTTCGAAATCTTCAGGTGCAGCCGGCGATCATCTGGACTGAAGGGCTCTCCGGGAGAAAGTGTTTTCGAGAACCTAAAGTTAGATTTTAGAAAATCATTTAACCCGAATAGAAGAGAGGTCAGAATCCTAGAGTATAGACGAGGAATAAAAGATCCTAATACCACCCAATGGCGACGTGGGCCCGTAAGCCACACAGCCATGTTAGTAAAAGTTTTGCAATGTCTAGACTCGACTTCGGCCAAGGAGTGTGGAAAGGGGATTCCTACAGGCAGTCGACTCTGATACCAACTTGTGACGCCCCCGATTCAATCGTACACTAATCATACACACAAACGTGTACGATCAAGATCAAGGACTCACGGGAAGATATCACAACACAACTCTAAAATAAAATAAGTCATACAAGCATCATAATACAAGCCAGGGGCCTCGAGGGCTCGAATACCAGTGCTCGATCATAGACGAGAAAGCGGAAGCAACAATATCTGAGTACAAACAAAAGTTAAACAAGTTGCCATAAGATGGCTAGCACAAACTAGGATACAGATCGAAAGAGGCGCAGGCCTCCTGCCTGGGATCCTCCTAAACTACTCCTGGTCGTCGTCAGCGGCCTACACGTAGTAGTAGGCACCTCCGGTGTAGTAGGAGTCGTCATCGACGGTGGCGGCTGGCTCCTGGGCTCCAGCATCTGGTTGCGACAACCAGGTAGACTGGAAAGGGGGAAAAGAGGAAGAAAAGCAACCGTGAGTACTCATCCAAAGTACTCGCAAGCAAGGATCTACACTACATATGCATGGGTATTTGTGTAAAGGGGCAATATCGGTGGACTGAACTGCAGAATGCCGGAATAAGAGGGGGATAGCTAGTCCTGTCGAAGACTACGCTTCTGGCAGCCTCCATCTTGCAGCATGTAGAAGAGAGTAGATGGTAAGTTCACGAAGTATCATCGCATAGCATAATCCTACCCGGCGATCCTCCCCTTGTCGCCCTGTGTGAGAGCGATCAACGGGTTATATCTGGCACTTGGAAGGGTGTGTTTTATTAAGTATCCGGTTCTAGTTGTCATAAGGTCAAGGTACAACTCCGGGTCGCCTGTTACCGTGGACACGGCTATTCGAATAGATCAACTTCCCTGCAAGGGTGCACCACATTACCCGAAACGCTCGATTCCTCTGGCCAGGCACACTTTCCTGGGTCATGTCCGGCCTCGGGAGATCAACACGTCACAGCCCCATCTAGGCTCAAGAGAGAGGTCAGCACGCCGGTCTAAATCCTATGCACGCAGGGGTCTGGGCCCATCGCCCATTGCACACCTGCACATTGCGTACACGGCCGGAAGCAGACCTAGCCCCCTTAATACAAGCGCGGGCTTACGGTCCAATGCGGCGCGCGCCGCTCGGTCGCTGACGTCAAAAAGAGCTTCGGCTGATACCACGACGCCGGTTGCCCATATCTTGTCCCACATGGCGGTTAGTGCGTATAAGGTCAATGACCCAACTCAGATCAAATACCAAGATCTCGTTAAGCGTGTTATTATGAAGTAACCGCGGACGCCGACCAGGGCCAGACCCACCTCTCACCTAGGTGGTGTCAACCTGCCCTGTCGCTCCGCCACAAAGTAACAGTCGGGGGCCGTCAGGAACCCAGGCCCACCTCTACCGGGATGGAGCCACCTGCCCCTTCAGGCCCCATCTCCGAACAGTATCATAAGTAATGTAACAGTATAAAGTATATAGCATATGCCCGTGATCACCTCCCGAGTGATCATGGCCCAGTAGTATAGCATGGCAGACAGACAAGAATGTAGGGCCACTGATGGAATAGTAGCATCCTATACTAAGCATTTAGGATTGCAGGTAAGGGTAACAATTGTAGCAACAATGACAGGCTATGCAGGAGAACAGGATTAACCGAAAGCAGTAACATGCTACACTACTCTAATGCAAGTAGTAGAGAGAAGGAATAGGCGATATCTGGTGATCAAGGGGGGGGGGGCTTGCCTGGAAGCTCAGCCGAGAAGGAGGGGTCGTCAACACCGTAGTCGTACTGGGTAGCAGCGGCGTCGGTCTCGGTGTCTAACGAGAGAAGAGGGGGAAGAAACAATAAATATAATGCAAACATAAGCATGACGGTGCATGACATGAGAATGCGCGGTGCTAGGTGTGCCCTAATGCGGTAGGAGGTGATACCGGCGATGGGGGGAAAACATCCCCGGTGTTTCACGTTTTCGGACAGATGGACCGGAGGGGGAAAGTTGCGTGTTTGCTATGCTAGGGGTGCGTGGCAAACGAACGGACTACTTATCCTGATTCGTCTCGTCGTTCTGAGCAACTTTCATGTAGAAAACATTTTTATCTGAGCTAGGGTTTATATTATATGAATTTTCAAAGTTTTAAATGAATTTTCAAATTAGCAGAATAGATTTAATCGAAAAGCATTTATGACATCATCATGATGACAGCGGTCAATTCTGACCGTTGACTAGTCAAACTGACAGCTAGGTCCTGCTGTCATTGACAGAGTTTAAATAATCAGAGTTATATAGCTTAACCAAAAGATTAGGTTAATTAGATTCAATTAGTTTAGTTAACAGAATTAATTAAATTAAATTCACTAATTAATTAATTAATAATTTATTCATTTTAGATTTGTTTTTTCTGGGGGGTGGGGCCCTTTGTCAATGGCATAGGGGGTAAACAGGTGGGCTACCGGGTGTGGGTGCACGGGCGCCTGGACCCGGGGGCGCGCAGGCGCGAGCGCCCGGACTGGGCGCGGCCAGTCGGTGCCACGGCGAGGGGAGGATGCCGGCGCGGCGCCGACGTGGTAGCGGCGAGGCCACGGCGGGGCGAGGCGGTGGTGATGCGGGCGGTGCTGGGGCGCTGGGACGGTGCATCAAGGCGGACGAGGCGAGGCTGGGGCGCAGAGAAGGCGAGGGCGCGCACAGGCGGCTGCGGATGCGTGCGGGGGGGGGGGCGAGCAGCACCGGGCACAAACGGCGGTAGATGGCGAGCGGGCGCGCGCTGGCGAGGGGAGGAGTTGTCGCTGCGGGGAGCGCGGGTCCGTGGCCAGGGGGCTTGCTCGGGGCGGCGAGGAGCAGCCGACGAGTGGCGAGGCCATCTGCAGGGGCGGCAGCGCAGGGCAGACGGCGCGGGGGCAGCGGGGAGCGGCGGCGCGGCGAGCCGGGCCTGGGCGGTCACGCGCGCAAGACACGTGCGTGCGCGAGGTGGAGGGGGGCTTGCAGCAGGGGGTGAGCGGGCGTGGCAGAGGACCGGCAACGACGCAGCGGCAGGAGCAGCGTGGGCGAGGCTGCACGCGAGCGCGGGCGTGCGTGGGCAGAAGAACTCGCGCGAGCGGGGAGGCGTGGAGCAGGGGCGCAGCGAGCGGACGGCGGAAGATGGCGGGCGATTGGTCGCGTGCGCGTGCATACGGGGACGAGGGGAGAGAAGAGGCCAGGGGTCTCACCGGCGGTCGTGGGGTCAAGGGCAGCGGGGCTCGGTGAGGAAGACAGGGACGACGGCGTTGACGGAGATGGGGAGGCGCTCCGGCAAGGTGGCGGTGGTCGGCGACGGGCCAGGGCGGCACCGGGCGTCGGCGTCGGGGGGACGATGGGATCGGGCTCCTCCCGATCCAGATCCAGACGAGGGGGAGGGGGGAGGAGTGGTTCGAGGGGGAAGTGGGTTAGCGGTTAGGGTTTGGGCCAGGGGTATAGGCCAGGTAAAGGGTTACGTCGATGCAAGTTTTTGACACTGATCCAGATGACTCTAAGTCTCAATCTGGATACATATTGAAAGTGGGAGCTATTAGCTAGAGTAGCTCCGTGCAGAGCATTGTAGACATAGAATTTGCAAAATACTTACGGATCTGAATGTGACAGACCCGTTGACTAAACTTCTCTCACAAGCAAAACATGATCACACCTTAGTACTCTTTGGGTGTTAATCACATAGCGATGTAAACTAGATTATTGACTCTAGTAAACCCTTTGGGTGTTGGTCACATGACGTTGTGATCTATGGGTGTTAATCACATGGTGATGTGAACTATTGGTGTTAAATCACATGGTGATGTGAACTAGATTATTGACTCTAGTGCAAGTGGGAGACTGAAGGAAATATGCCCTAGAGGCAATAATAAAGTTATTATTTATTTCCTTATTCTCATGATAAATGTTTATTATTCATGCTATAATTGTATTAATAGGAAACGTAGTACATGTGTGAATACATAGACAAACAGAGTGTCACTAGTATGCCTCTACTTGACTAGCTCGTTGATCAAAGATGGTTATGTTTCCTAGCCATAGACATGAGTTGTCATTTGATTAACGGGATCACATCATTAGGAGAATGATGTGATTGACTTGACCCATTCCGTTAGCTTAGCACTCGATCGTTTAGTATGTTGCTATTGCTTTCTTCATGACTTATACATGTTCCTATAACTATGAGATTATGCAACTCCCGTTTACCGGAGGAACACTTTGTGTGCTACCAAACGTCACAACATAACTGGGTGATTATAAAGGTGCTCTACAGGTGTCTCCGAAGGTACTTGTTGGGTTGGCGTATTTCGAGATTAGGATTTGTCACTCCGATTGTCGGAGAGGTATCTCTGGGCCCTCTCGGTAATGCACATCACTTAAGCCTTGCAAGCATTGCAACTAATGAGTTAGTTGTGGGATGATGTATTACGGAATGAGTAAAGAGACTTGCCGGCAACGAGATTGAACTAGGTATTGAGATACCGACGATCGAATCTCGGGCAAGTAACATACCGATGACAAAGGGAACAACGTATGTTGTTATGCGGTCTGACCGATAAAGATCTTCATAGAATATGTGGGAGCCAATATGAGCATCCAGGTTCCGCTATTGGTTATTGACCAGAGACGTGTCTTGGTCATGTCTACATAGTTCTCGAACCCGTAGGGTCCGCACGCTTAACGTTTCGATGACAGTTATATTATGAGTTTATATGTTTTGATGTACCGAAGGTTATTAGGAGTCCCGGATGTGATCACGGACATGACGAGGAGTCTCGAAATGGTCGAGACATGAAGATTGATATATTAGATGACTATATTCGGACACCGGAATGGTTTCGGGGGTTATCGGATATATACCGGAGTACCGGGGGGTTACCGGAACCCCTCGGAGGCTATTGGGCCTCATGGGTCCAATTGGTGGAAGAGGAGAGGCGGCCAAGGGGCAGCCGCGCGCCCCTCCCCCCAAGTCCGAATTGGACAAGGAGGGGGGCCCTCTCCTTTCCCCCTCTCTCCTTCCCTCTCCTCTCCTAGTCCAACAAGGAAGGGAGGGAGTTCTACTCCCGGTGGGAGTAGGACTCCTCCTGGCGCGCCTCCTCCCTGGCCGACCGCACCTTCCCCCTTGCTCCTTTATATACGGGGGCAGGGGGGCACCCCAAGGACACAACAATTGATCGTTTGATCTTTTAGCCGTGTGCGGTGCCCCCCTCCACCATAGTCCACCTCGATAATACTGTAGCGGTGCTTAGGCGAAGCCCTGCGTTGGTAGAACATCATCATCGTCACCACGCCGTCGTGCTGACGAAACTCTCCCTCAACACTCGGCTGGATCGAAGTTCGAGGGACGTCATCGGGCTAAACGTGTGCTGAACTCGGAGGTGTCATGCGTTCGGTACTTGATCGGTCGGATCGTGAAGACGTACGACTACATCAACCGCGTTGTGCTAACGCTTCCGCTTACGGTCTACGAGGGTACGTAGACAACACTCTCCCCTCTCATTGCTATGCATCACCATGATCTTGCGTGTGCGTAGTAAATTTTTCAAATTACTACATTACACAACAGTGGCATCCGAGCCTGATTTTATGCGTAGATGTCATATGCACGAGTAGAACACAAGTGAGTTGTGGGTGATATAAGTCATACTGCATACAAGCATGTCATACTTTGGTTCGGCGGTATTGTTGGATGAAGCGGCCCGGACCGACATTACGCGTACGCTTACGCGAGACTGGTTCTATCGACGTGCTTTGCACACAGGTGGCTGGCGGGTGTCAGTTTCTCCAACTTTAGTTGAACCGAGTGTGGCTACGCCCGGTCCTTGAGAAGGTTAAAACAACACTAACTTGATGAACTATCGTTGTGGTTTTGATGCGTAGGTAAGAACGGTTCTTGCTAAGCCCGTAGCAGCCACATAAAACTTGCAACAACAAAGTAGAGGACGTCTAACTTGTTTTTGCAGGGCATGTTGTGATGTGATATGGTCAAGACATGATGCTAAATTTTATTGTATGAGATGATCATGTTTTGTAACCGAGTTATCGGCAACTGGCAGGAGCCTTATGGTTGTCGCTTTATTGTATGCAATGCAATCGCCCTGTAATGCTTTACTTTATCACTAAGCGGTAGCGATAGTCGTAGAAGCATAAGATTGGCGAGATGAAAACGATGCTACGATGAAAATCAAGGTGTCGCGCCGATGACGATGGTGATCATGACGGTGCTTCGGAGATGGAGATCACAAGCACAAGATGATGATGGCCATATCATATCACTTATATTGATTGCATGTGATGTTTATCTTTTATGCATCTTATCTTGCTTTGATTGATGGTAGCATTATAAGATGATCCCTCACTAAATTATCGAAGTATAAGTGTTCTCCCTGAGTATGCACCGTTGCGAAAGTTCTTCGTGCTGAGACACCACGTGATGATCGGGTGTGATAGGCTCTACATTCAAATACAACGGGTGCAAAACAGTTCCACACACGGAATACTCAGGTGGAGACCGAAAGGTCGAGCGTGAATCATATAGTAGATATGATCAACATAGTGATGTTCACCATTGAAACTACTCCATCTCACGTGATGATCGGACATGGTTTAGTTGATATGGATCACGTGACCACTTAGAGGATTAGAGGGATGTCTATCTAAGTGGGAGTTCTTAAGTAATATGATTAATTGAACTTTAATTTATCATGAACTTAGTCCTGGTAGTATTAGCATATCTATGTTGTAGATCAATAGCTCGCGATGTTGCTCCCCGTTTAATTTTTATATGTTCCTAGAGAAAACTAAGTTGAAAGATGTTAGTAGAAATGATGCGGATTGGATTCGTGATCTGAGGTTTATCCTCATTGCTGCACAGAAGAATTATGTCCTTGATGCACCGCTAGGTGACAGAACTATTGCAGGAGCAGATGCAGGCATTTTGAACGTATTGACAAAAGCTCGGTATGATGACTACTTGATAGTTTAGTGCACCATGCTTTACGGCTTAGAACTGGGACTTCAAAAAAGTTTTGAACGCCACGGAGCATATAAGATGTTCCAAGAGTTGAAATTGGTATTTCATACTCATGCCCGAGTCGAGAGGTATGAGACCTCTGACAAGTACTTTGCCTACAAGATGGAGGAGAATAGCTCAACCGGTGAGCATGTGCTCAGATTGTCTGAGTACTACAATTGCTTGAATCAAGTGGGAGTTAATCTTCCAGATAAAATAGTGATTGACAGAGTTCTCTAGTCACTATCACCAAGTTATTAGAACTTCGTGATGAACTATAATATGCAAGGGATGACGAAAGTAATTCCCGAACTCTTCGCGATGCTGAAATCGACGAAGGTAGAAATCAAGAAAGAGCATCAAGTGTTGATGGTTAACAAGACCACTAGTTTCAAGTACAGGGACAAAGGGAAGAAAAGGGAACTTCAAGAAGAATGGCAAGCAAGTTGCTGCTCAAGTGAAAAAGCCCAAGTCTGGACCTAAGCCTGAAACTGAGTGCTTCTACTGCAAAGGGACTGGTCACTGGAAGCGGAACTGCCCCAAGTATTTGGTGGATAAGAAGGATGGCAAAGTGAACAAAGCTATATTTGATATACATGTTATTGATGTGTACTTTACTAGTGTTTATAGCAACCCCTCGGTATTTGATACTGGTTCAGTTGCTAAGAGTAGTAACTCAAAACGGGAGTTGCAGAATGAACAGAAACTAGTTAAGGGCGAGGTGACGATGTGTGTTGGAAGTAGTTCCAAGATTGATATGATCATCATCGCACACTCCCTATACTTTCGGGATTAGTGTTGAACCTAAATAAAGTGTTATTTGGTGTTTGCGTTGAGCATGAATATGATTTGATCATGTTTATTGCAATACGGTTATTCATTTAAGTTAGAGAATAATTGTTGTTCTGTTTACATGAATAAAACCTTCTATGGTCATACACCCAATGAAAATGGTTTGTTGGATCTCGATCGTGGTGATACACATTTTCATAATATTGAAGCCAAAAGATGCAAAGTTAATAATGATAGTGCAACTTATTTGTGGCACTGCCGTTTAGGTCATATTGGTGTAAAGCGCATGAAGAAACTCCATGTTGATGGGATTTTGGAATCACTTGATGCTTGCGAACCATGCCTTATGGGCAAGATGACTAAGACTCCGTTCTCCGGAACAATGAAGCGAGCAATTGACTTATTGGAAATGATACATACTGATGTATGCGGTCCGATGAGTGTTAAGGCTCGCGGCAAGTATCGTTATTTTCTGACCTTCACAGATGATTTGAGCAGATATGGGTATATCTACTTGATGAAATACAAGTCTGAAACATTTGAAAAGTTCAAAGAATATCAGAGTGAAGTGGAGAATCATCGTAACAAGAAAATAAAAGTTTCTACGATATGATCGCAGAGGTAAAATATTTGAGTTACGAGTTTGGCCTTCAATTAAAACAATGTGAAATAGTTTCACTACTCACGCCACCTCGAACACCACAGTGTAATGGTGTGTCCGAATGTCATAACCGTACTCTATTAGATATGGTGCGATCTATGATGTCTCTTACCGATCTACCACTATCGTTTTGGGGTTATGCATTAGAGACAGCTACATTCACGTTTAATAGGGCACCATCTAAATCCGTTGAGACGACACCGTATGAACTATGGTTTGGCAAGAAACCTAAGCTGTCGTTTCTTAAAAGTTTGAGGTTGCGATGCTTATGTGAAAAAGTTTCATCCTGATAAGCTCAAACCCAAATCGGAGAAATGTGTCTTCATAGGATACCCAAAGGAGACAGTTGGGTACACCTTCTATCACAGATCTGACGGCAAGACATTCGTTGATAAGAACGGATCCTTTCTAGAGAAGGAGTTTCTCTCAAAAGAAGTGAGTGGGAGGAAATTAGAACTTGATGAGATAACTGTACCTGCTCCCTTATTGGAAAGTAGTTTATCACAGAAAATTGTTCCTGTGATTCCTATACCAATTAGTGAGGAAGCTAATGATGATGATCATGTAACTTCAGATCAAGTTACTACCGAACCTCGTAGGTCAACCAGAATAAGATCTGCACCAGAGTGGTACGGTAATCCTGTTCTGGAGATCATGTTACTTGACCATGATGAACCTACGAACTATGAGGAAGCGATGATGAGCCAAGATTTCGCAAAATGGCTTGAGGCCATGAAATCTGAGATGGGACCCATGTATAAGAACAAAGTGTGGACTTTGGTTGACTTGCCCGATGATCGGCAAGCCATAGAAAATAAATGGATCTTCAAGAGGAAGACGGATGCTGGTAGTAGTGTTACTATCTACAAAGCTATAATTGTCGCAAAAGGTTTTCGACAAGTTCAAGGTGTTGACTATGATGAGAGTTTCTCACTCGTATCTATGCTTAAGTCTGTCCGAATCATGTTAGCAATTGCCGCATTTTATGATTATGAAGTTTGGCAAATGAATGTCAAAACTGCATTCCTGAATGGATTTCTGGAAGAAGAGTTGTATATGATGCAACCGGAAGGTTTTGTCAATCCAAAGGGAGCTAACAAAGTGTGCAAGCTCCAGCGATCCATTTATGGACTGGTGCAAGCCTCTCAGAGTTGGAATAAACACTTTGATAGTGTGATCAAAGCATATGGTTTTATACAGACTTTTGGAGAAGCATGTATTTACAAGAAAGTGAGTGAGAGCTCTGTAGCATTTCTGATATTATATGTGGATGACATATTGCTGGTTCGAAATGATATAGAATTTCTGGATAGCATAAATGGATACTTGAATAAGAGTTTTTCTATGAAGGACCTCGGTGAAACTACTTACATATTGAGCATCAAGATCTATAGAGATAGATCAAGACACTTGATAAGTTTTTTTCAATGAGTACATACCTTGACAAGATTTTGAAGTAGTTCAAAATGGAACAGTCAAAGAAATAGTACTTGCCTGTGTTACAAGGTGTGAAATTGAGTAAGACTCAAAGCCCGACCACGGCATAAGATAGAAAGAGAAAGAAAGTCATTCCCTATGCCTCAGCCATAGGTTCTACAAAGTATGCCATGCTGTGTACCAGAGCTATTGTATACCCTACCACTGAGTTTGGCAAGGGACCACAATAGTGATCTAGGAGTAGATCACTGGACAGCGGTCAAAATTATCCTTAGTGGAATAAGGACATGTTTCTCGATTATGGAGGTGAAAAAAAGGTTAGTCGTAAAGGGTTACGTCGATGCAAGTTTTTGACACTGATCCAGATGACTCTAAGTCTCAATCTGGATACATATTGAAAGTGGGAGCTATTAGCTAGAGTAGCTCTGTGCAGAGCATTGTAGACATAGAATTTGCAAAGTACTTACGGATCTGAATGTGACAGACCCGTTGACTAAACTTCTCTCACAAGCAAAACATGATCACACCTTAGTACTCTTTGGGTGTTAATCACATAGCGATGTGAACTAGATTATTGACTCTAGTAAACCCTTTGGGTGTTGGTCACATGACGATGTGATCTATGGGTGTTAATCACATGGTGATGTGACTATTGGTGTTAAATCACATGGCGATGTGAACTAGATTATTGACTCTAGTGCAAGTGGGAGACTGAAGGAAATATGCCCTAGAGGCAATAATAAAGTTATTATTTATTTCCTTATTCTCATGATAAATGTTTGTTATTCATGCTATAGTTGTATTAACAGGAAACGTAATACATGTGTGAATACATAGACAAACAGAGTGTCACTAGTATGCCTCTACTTGACTAGCTCGTTGATCAAAGATGGTTATGTTTCCTAGCCATAGACATGAGTTGTCATTTGATTAACGGGATCACATCATTAGGAGAATGATGTGATTGACTTGACCCATTCCGTTAGCTTAGCACTCGATCGTTTAGTATGTTGCTATTGCTTTCTTCATGACTTATACATGTTCCTATGACTATGAGATTATGCAACTCCCGTTTACCGGAGGAACACTTTGTGTGCTACCAAACGTCACAACGTAACTTGGTGATTATAAAGGTGCTCTACAGGTGTCTCTGAAGGTACTTGTTGGGTTGGCGTATTTCGAGATTAGGATTTGTCACTCCGATTGTCGGAGAGGTATCTCTGGGCCCTCTCGGTAATGCACATCACTTAAGCCTTGCAAGCATTGCAACTAATGAGTTAGTTGTGGGATGATGTATTACGGAACGAGTAAAGAGACTTGCCGGTAACGAGATTGAACTAGGTATTGAGATACCGACGATCGAATCTCGGGCAAGTAACATACCGATGACAAAGGGAACAACGTATGTTGTTATGCGGTCTGACCGATAAAGATCTTCGTAGAATATGTGGGAGCCAATATGAGCATCCAGGTTCCGCTATTGGTTATTGACCGGAGACGTGTCTCGGTCATATCTACATAGTTCTCGAATCCGTAGGTCCGCACGCTTAACGTTTCGATGACAGTTATATTATGAGTTTATATGTTTTGATGTACCGAAGGTTGTTCGGAGTCCCGGATGTGATCACGGACATGACGAGGAGTCTCGAAATGGTCGAGACATGAAGATTGATATATTAGATGACTATATTCGGACACCGGAATGGTTTCGAGGGTTATCGGATATATACCGGAGTACCGGGGGGTTACCGGAACCCCCCGGAGGCTATTGGGCCTCATGGGCCCAATTGGTGGAAGAGGAGAGGCGGCCAAGGGGCAGCCGCGCACCCCTCCCCCCAAGTCCGAATTGGACAAGGAGGGGGGCCCTTTCCTTTCCCCCTCTCTCCTTCCCTCTCCTCTCCTAGTCCAACAAGGAAGGGAGGGAGTCCTACTCCCGGTGGGAGTAGGACTCCTCCTGGCGTGCCTCTTCCCTGGCCGGCCGCACCTCCCCCCTTGCTCCTTTATATACGGGGGCAGGGGGCACCCCAAGGACACAACAATTGATCGTTTGATATTTTAGCCGTGTGCGGTGCCCCCCCTCCACCATAGTCCACCTCGATAATACTGTAGCGGTGCTTAGGCGAAGCCCTGCGTCGGTAGAACATCATCATCGTCACCACGCTGTCGTACTGACGAAACACTCCCTCAACACTCGGCTGGATCGGAGTTCGAGGGACGTCATCGGGCTGAACGTGTGCTGAACTGGGAGGTGCCGTGCGTTCAGTACTTGATCGGTCGGATCATGAAGACGTACGACTACATCAACCGTGTTGTGCTAACACTTCCGCTTACGGTCTACGAGGGTACGTAGACAACACTATCCCCTCTCGTTGCTATGCATCACCATGATCTTGCGTGTGCGTAGGAAATTTTTGAAATTACTACATTACACAACAGTACCGGGGCTCGGAGCGGCAGTAGAGCTTTAGTACCGCGTCTCGCACGGTAGTACCGCACCTGAGATGCAGTAGTACCGTACGAGCGGTAGTACCGCACCTGAGATGCGGTAGTACCGCACGGCGTCAGATCCGAATCAACTAAATCTGAGAACAACCGTGACAACGAGGCAGTACTACGGTTGATCAAATCTACCACGGGGCAACAAAACAAGTACAATCTCTACGCATCACTACTCCCCTACATCCCACTCTTGCGAAGATTTGGCCTAAAATCTCAAGAACAACATGCATCTCCCCAAAAACCTAGAAGCGAAAGAACGAACAAAAGAGAGAGGGATTTGGGGAGAAACCTTATTCCATGGCAAGAGGAAGTGGTGGGGAACGATCCCACCGGTCGGAATCCGAGGAGAGCCGCCGGAGACGGAGATCTGGCGAGGGTCTCCGGCGCCATTCTTGAGCGAGAGAGATAGACGGCATGGAGAGAAACAGACAAATGGGTATGGGGGAGTTGGAACCCCCCCTTGATACGTCTCCAACGTATCTATAATTTTTGATTGTTCCATGCTATTATATATTCTGTTTTGGATGTTTAATGGGCTTATTTATACACTTTTATATTATTTTTGGGACTAACCTATTAACCGGAGGCCCAGCCCAAATTGATGTTATTTTGCCTATTTCAGTGTTTCGCAGAAAAAGGATATCAAACGGAGTCCAAACGGAATGAAACCTTCGGGAGCGTGATTTTTGGAACAAACGTGATCCAGAGGACTTGGAGTGGACGTCAAGCAACCAACGAGGCGGCCACGAGGCAGGGGGCGCGCCCACCCACACCAGGCCCGCCCTCCATCCTCGTGGGCCCCTCGTGGCTCCACCGACCTAGTTCTTCCTCCTATATATACCTACGTACCCCCAAACCATCGAAGAGCACCACGAAAACCTAATTCCACCGTCGCAACCTTCTGTACCCGTGAGATCCCATCTTGGGGACTTTTCCGGCGTCCTGCCAGAGGGGGCATCAATCACGGAGGGCTTGTACATCAACACCATAGCCTCTCCGATGATGTGTGAGTAGTTTACCTCAGACCTTCGGGTCCATAGTTATTAGCTAGATGGCTTCTTCTCTCTCTTTGGATCTCAATACAAAGTTCTCCTCGATTCTCTTGGAGATCTATTCGATGTAATCTTCTTTTGAGGTGTGTTTGTCGAGATCCGATGAATTGTGGGTTTATGATCCAGATTATCTATGAACAATATTTGAATCTTCTCTTAATTCTTTTATGTATGATTGGTTATCTTTGCAAGTCTATCCTTGCTTTTATGCCTAGCTAGGGGCGTTAAACGATAGCGCTTGTTGGGAGGCAACCCAATTTTATTTTAGTTTTTTTGCCTTTTGGTTATGTTTAGGAATAAATCTTTGATATAGCCTCTGGTTAGATTGGTTTTTGTGTTTTAATTAGTGTTTGTGCCAAGTTAAACCTATAGGATCTTCTTGGATAATAGTTATTTGATCTTGCTGAAAATTCCAGAAACTTTCTGTTCACAAAAACAATTGTTAAAAATCACCAGAACGAGATAAAATACTGATTCCAATTGCAGGAGATCAATAAACAAATTATCTAGGGCTTCCTATTTTGGTAGAAGTTTTGTAGTTCCATAAGTTTGCGTTAGTTACATATTACTACAGACTGTTCTGTTTTTGACAGATTCTGTTTTTCGTGTGTTGTTTGCTTATTTTGATGAATCTATGGCTATTAAAAGAGCTTATAAACCATAGAGAAGTTGATACAGTAGGTTTAACACCAATATAAATAAAGAATGAGTTCATTACAGTACCTTGAAGTGGTGTTTTGTTCTCTTTCGCTAACGGAGCTCACGATATTTTCTGTTAAGTTTTGTGTTGTGAAGTTTTCAAGTTTTGGGTGAAGATTTGATGGATTATGGAATAAGGAATGGCAAGAGCCTAAGCTTGGGGATGCCCAAGGCACCCCAAGGTAAATCCAAGGACACCAAAAATCCAAAGCTTGGGGATGCCCCGGAAGGCATCCCCTCTTTCGTCCTCATCCATCGGTAACTTTACTTGGAGCTATATTTTTATTCACCACATGATATGTGTTTTGCTTGGAGCGTCTTGTATGATTTGAGTCTTTGTTTGTTAGTTTGCCACAATCATCCTTGCTGTACACACCTTTTGAGAGAGACACACATGATTCGGAATTTGTTAGAATACTCTATGTGCTTCACTTATATCTTTGGAGCTATATAGTTTTTGCTCTAGTGCTTCACATATATCTTTTAGAGCACGGCAGTGGTTGTATTTTATAGAAATTATTGATCTCTCATGCTTCACTTATATTATTTTGAGAGTCTTAAACAGCATGGTAATTTGCTTTAGTTGTGAAATTAATCTTCCATATTGAGTTTATTGAATATCATGAGAAGTTAGATACTTGATAAGTGTTTTGAGATATAAAGGTGGTAATATTAGAGTGTGCTAGTTGAGTAATTGTGAAATTGATAAATACTTGTGTTAAAGTTGGAAAGTCCCGTAGCATGCACGTATGGTAAAAGTTGTGTGACAATTTTGACACATAGGTGTTCTTTTATTGCTTTCCTTATGAGTGGCGGTCGGGGACGAGCGATGGTCTTTTCCTACCAATCTATCCCTCTAGGGGCATGCGTAGTAGTACTTTGCTTCGAGGGCTAATAAACTTTTGCAATAAGTATATGAGTTCTTTATGACTAATGTGAGTCCATGGATTATACGCACTCTCAACCTTCCACAATTTTCTAGCCTCTACGGTACCGTGCATTGCCCTTTCTCACCTTGAGAGTTGGTGCAAACTTCGCCCGTGCATCCAAACCCTGTGATATGATACGCTCTATCACACATAAGCCTCCTTATATCTTCCTCAAAACAGCCACCATACCTACCTATCATGGCATTTCCATAGCCATTCCAAGATATATTGCCATGCAACTTTCCACCGTTCTGTTTATTATGACACGCTTCATCATTGTCATATTGCTTTGCATGATCATGTAGTTGACATCGTATTTTGTGGCAAAGCCACAATTCGTAATTTTTTCATACATGTCACTCTTGATTCATCGCATATCCCGGTACACCGCCGGAGGCATTCACATAGAGTCATATTTTGTTCTAAGTATTGAGTTGTAATTGTTGAGTTGTAAATAATAAAAGTGTGATGAACATCATTATTAGAGCATTGTCCCATGTGAGGAAAGGATGATGGAGACTATGATTCCCCCACAAGTCGGGATGAGATTCCGGACTAAATAAAAAAAGGGAGTGAAGGCCAAAGAAAAAAAAAGAAGGCCCAAAAAAGAGAAAAAATGAGAGAAAAAGAGAGAAGGGATAATGCTACTATCCTTTTTCCACACTTGTGCTCCAAAGTAGCACCGTGATCTTCATGATAGAGAGTCTCCTATGTTGTCACTTTCATATACTAGTGGGAATTTTTCATTATAGAACTTGGCTTGTATATTCCAATGATGGGCTTCCTCAAAATGCCTTAGGTCTTCGTGAGCAAGCAAGTTGGATGCACACCCACTTAGTTTCTTTTGTTGAGATTTCATATATTTATAGCTCTAGTGCATCCGTTGCATGGCAATCCCTACTCCTCTCATTGACATCAATCGATGGGCATCGCCATAGCCTATTGATTAGCCGCATCAATGTGAGACTTTCTACCTTTTTTGTCTTCTCTCATAACCCCCATCATTATACTTTACTCCACCCATAGTGCTATATCCATGGCTTGCGCTCATGTATTGCGTAAGAGTTGAAAAGGCTAAAGCGCGTTAAAAAGTATGAACCAATTGCTCAGCTTGTCATCGGGGTTATGCATGATGAGAACATTTGTGTGACAATATTGAAACATAGCCTAACTATATGATTTTGTAGGGATAAGCTTTCTTTGGCTATGTTATTTTGATAAGACATAATTGCTTGGTTAGCATGTTTGAAGTATTATTGTTTTTATGTCAACATCAAACTTTTATCTTGAATCTGCCGGATCTAAATATTCACGCCACAACAAAAAGATTTACATTGAGAATTATGCTAAGAAGCATTCCACATCAAAAATTATGTTTTTATCATTTACCTACTCGAGGACGAGCGGGAATTAAGCTTGGGGATGCTTGATACGTCTCCAACGTATCTATAATTTTGATTGTTCCATGCTATTATATATTCAGTTTTGGATGTTTAATGGGATTATTTATACACTTTTATATTATTTTTGGTACTAACCTATTAACCGGAGGCCCAGCCCAAATTGCTGTTATTTTGCCTATTTCAGTGTTTCGCAGAAAAAGGATATCAAACGGAGTCCAAATGGAATGAAACCTTCGGGAGCGTGATTTTTGGAACAAACATGATCCAGAGGACTTGGAGTGGACATCAAGCAACCAACGAGGCGGCCACGAGGTAGGGGGGTGCGCCCACCCCCACCAGGCGCGCCCTCCACCCTCGTGGGCCCCTTGTGGCTCCACCGACCTACTTCTTCCTCCTATATATACCTACGTACCCCCAAACCATTGAAGAGCACCATGAAAACCTAATTCCACCGCCGCAACCTTCTGTACCCGTGAGATCCCATCTTGGGGCCTTTTCCAGCGTCCTGCCGGAGGGGGCATCGATCACGGAGGGCTTCTACATCAACACCATAGCCTCTCCGATGATGTGTGAGTAGTTTACCTCAGACCTTCGGGTCCATAGTTATTAGCTAGATGGCTTCTTCTCTCTCTTTGGATCTCAATACAAAGTTCTCCTCGATTCTCTTGGAGATATATTCGATGTAATCTTCTTTTGCGGTGTGTTTGTCGAGATCCGATGAATTGTGGGTTTATGATCCAGATTATCTATGAACTATATTTGAATCTTCTCTGAATTCTTTTATGTATGATTGGTTATCTTTGCAAGTCTCTTCGAATTATCAGTTTGGTTTGGCCTACTAGATTGATCTTTCTTGCAATGGGAGAAGTGCTTAGCTTTGGGTTCAATCTTGCGGTGCTCAATCCCAGTGACAGTAGGGGAAACGACACGTATTGTATTATTGCCATCAAGGATAAAAAGATGGGGTTTATATCATATTGCATTAGTTTATCCCTCTACATCATGTCATCTTGCTTAAAGCGTTACTCCATTCTTATGAACTTAATACTCTAGATGCATGCTGGATAGCGGTCGATGTGTGGAGTAATAATAGTAGATGCAGGCAGGAGTCGGTCTACTTGTCACGGACGTGATGCCTATATACATGATCATACCTAGATATTCTCATAACTATGCTCAATTCTATCAATTGCTCAACAGTAATTCGTCACCCACCGTAATACTTATGCTCTTGAGAGAAGCCACTAGTGAAACCTATGGCCCCCGGGTCTATTTTCCATCATAGTAATTTCCCGTTATTTCCATTACTGTTTACTTTGCTTTCTTTACGTTTACTCTTTATCATAAAAATACCAAAAATATTATCTTATCATCTCTATCAGATCTCACTCTCGTAAGTGATCGTGAAGGGATTGACAACCCCTTTATCGCGTTGGTTGCGAGGTTCTTATTTGTTTGTGTAGGTACAAGGGACTTGAGCGTGTCCTCCTACTGGATTGATACCTTGGTTCTCAAAAACTGAGGGAAATACTTACGGTACTTTACTGCATCACCCTTTCGTCTTCAAGGGAAAACCAACGCAGTGCTCAAGAGGTAGCAAGAAGGATTTCTGGCGCCATTGTCGGGGAGGTGTGCGCCAAGTCAAGTCAAGATTTGACTCCCAACAACAAGCCATTTTTGGTGCCGTTGCCGAGTCTACACAAGTCAAGACATACCAAGTACCCATCACAAACTCTTATCCCTCGCATTACATTATTTGCCATTTGCCTCTCGTTTTCCTCTCCCCCACTTCACCCTTGCCATTTTATTCGCCCTTTCTTTTTCGCTTACTTCGTCGTTATGGCTAGTCCTTTATCTACTCATTTGTCTCCCGAGAATGAAGTTCTTAATTTCAAACAAAGGGAGGGAGAAAATCTAAAAGATGCTTGGTATAGGATTTGCAATGCTCAAAATAAATCTGCTAGAAAGCAATCTACTTGCGTTCTTCTTCGCAATTTTTATGTAGGCGTCACGCCTTGGAATAGATATATTCTTGATACCATTACTGGAGGAAATTTCTTGGGAAGCCATACTTTTGATTCTTATAATGCTATGATAGATTTGTTTGGCCCACTGCCTCTTTTGGTTAATGGAACTATTTTAACTTTGGAACATGTGATGCAACGGCTTGAAATTATTGAAAATAAAGTTGCCACCGTAGAGTTGATTGAAAATTTGGATAGAAATATCCACAACCAAACTACCCAATACGGATCTAAGGTAGGAGTTGCTCTTAAATTTTTTAAAGAAAAGGAACCTATGGTTAATGAGAAAATAGATCAAGATTCCACTAGAATTGATAAAATTGAGGATATTATTACCAACCTATGATCTTCCTTTTCTTCCGTGAAAAACACTCCTTCTAATGCTAAGATTGCTAAATTGATGTATGTTCCTAAAAATAAGGGTGAAACTTCTAGTAAGGGAAATTCTGATCTCAAATCCATAAGTGTCCACCCCAACTTTCTTGCTATCCTTAAGGAACCTTTTGCTACAAATGATTTTCTCGATTTTGTGCCTAGGAGTTTAATAATTTATAAAAAGAAAGGGCCTTTGCAAAGCAAACTTCAAGCGAACGGACACACCAAATCGCTGACACACAGGACATGACACACAAGCTCGACGCGACGAAAGGAAGACAAGAGACAACAAGGACTAAAAAACTCAACACAACCTCTCTAGAGAGAGGGCGGTGGCCGGAGCCACCTATGTTTGAGTCAATTGGTATGGCACCGCGAAGAATTATCCTTGGGCCCATGACCAAAACTTGTCTTTGAAGCACAAGTACCATCAACAATGGCTAATGTGAAAGAGTTGATCAATTTATGCATAATGGGGGGAGGAAGAGTTCATTGAGAGAACAACACTCCCCCTATGTCCATGCCTACACCTAAACAAGATAACAAGTTGAGTATGGTGGGGTATGTAAGGGTTCAAGCAACATTGCTCGAATCAATGATATTTAGCTCATGCCTTAACTCGCGAAATCTTGCTTCATCCAAGGGCTTCGTGAAAATATCTGCAAGGTTATCATGAGTGTTGACGTAGTTGAGCTCAATCCCCCCTCACCTAATGTGATCCCGGATGAAGTGATACCGAATCTCAATATGCTTCGTCTTGAAGTGTTGCACCGGGTTGAGAGAAATCTTGATGGCGCTTTCATTGTCACACCAAAGAGGCACTTTGTCACAAATGACACCGTAATCCTTTAAAGTTTGCCTCATCCAAAGAAGTTGCGCACAACAGCTACCGGCGGCCACATACTCCGCTTCGGTGGACGAGAGAGACACGCAACTCTGCTTCTTGGAAGACCAACTTACCAAAGAGCAACCAAGAAACTGGCACCCTCCGGAAGTGGACTTCCTATCCACTTTGTCTCCCGCCCAATCGGAATCCGAATATCCTGCAAGCTTGAAGTTTTCACCTCTTGGATACCATAAGCCAAAGTTTGAGGTATGAGCCAAATATCGAAAGATTCGCTTGACCGCCACAAAGTGGCTTTCCTTAGGTGCGGCTTGAAACCGTGCACAAATTCCCACACTCAACATGATATCCGGTCTAGATGCACAAAGGTAAAGCAAGGAGCCAATCATGGAGCGATATACCTTTTGATCCACCGCTTTACCATTGGGATCAATGTCAAGTTGGCACTTGGTGGGCATTGGAGTGGAAGCTGGCTTGACATCACTTAGCTTGAATCTCTTTAGCATGTCTTGAGTATATTTGGCTTGGTTGATGAAGGTTCCTTCTCTTCTTTGCTTGACTTCGAATCCAAGGAAAAACTTCAACTCTCCCATCAAAGACATCTTGAACTTAGAGGTCATGAGAGCGGCAAATTCCTCATTGAAAGCTTTGTTAGGGGAACCGAAGATAATATCATCAACATATAGTTGGCACACAAACAACTCCCCTTTGACCTTCTTAGTAAAAAGAGTGGGATCGATTTGCCCAACTTCAAATCCACGATCTTGCAACAACTCGGTAAGGTGGTCATACCACGCACGTGGGGCTTGCTTAAGGCCATAGAGTGCCTTATCGAGTTGATACACATGATCGGGGAATTAGGGATCCTCGAACCCGGGGGGTTGCTTGACATATACCAACTCATTAATAGGACCATTAAGAAAGGCACTCTTCACATCCATTTGTTGTAACTTAAAGTTATGATGGGAAGCATAAGCAATCAACAAACGAATGGATTCAAGGCAAGCAACGGGAGCAAAGGTTTCACCATAGTCGATACCCTCGACTTGGGAGTAGCCTTGTGCTACCAATCTTGCCTTGTTGCGAATGATGGTCCCATGAGCATCTTGCTTGTTCTTGAATATCCACTTGGTTCCAATAACATTGTGGTTCCCCGTTGGCCTTGGCACAAATCTCCACACCTTGTTGTACTCGAAGTTGTTGAGTTCTTCATGCATGGCATTGAGCCAATCCGGATCTTCGAGCGCCTCATAGACCTTTTGGGGTTCAACACAAGAGACAAACGCGTGATGTTCACAATAGTTTGCCAATTGTCTACGAGTGCTTACCCCCTTTTGAATGCTTCCAAGCACATTCTTCATGAGATGACCCTTGGTGGAGAGCTTGGATGCAATCTTGGCGGCACGACGCTCCAATTCCTCCTCAGGGGTGAGTCGAGGAGAGGTCACTTGATCATCTTGAGCGTCGTCTTGAGCTTGTTCTTGATCTCGAGGAAGTTCTTTATCTTGAACTTGCTCGGAGGAGAGAACTTGACCTTGGGCATCACTTGATGTTTCAACACCATCTTGAGATTGATCTTGCCGTTGGTCTTGTTCTTGAGGTTGAGGGCCTTCACTTTGTTCTTCGGAAGCGTGTGGGCCTTGGGTTGGTGATGGCTCCACTTGAGTGGAGCATTGTCCTTCTCCTTCGGCCACAAGGGGTTCCTCAATGGGTAGGATAAAACCAACTCCCATTCTTTTTATGGCTTGAGGAGGAATTTCATCACCTACATCACAAGTGCCACTTTGCTCCACTTGGGAGCCGTTATTCTCATCAAACTCCACGTTACACGTCTCCTCAATAAGTCCCGTGGACTTATTGAGGACATGGTAAGCATGAGAGTTTGTAGCATAACCAACAAATATGCCCTCATAGGCTCTAGCCTCAAATTTAGACAAGCGAACACCTTTCTTGAGAATGAAACACTTACACCCGAACACTCGAAAGTACTTGAGGTTGGGATTGTTACTGGTGAGTATCTCATATGGAGTCTTGTTCAAGCCTTTGCGGAGATAGAGCCGATTTGATGCATGACAAGCGGTGTTGATGGCTTCGGCCCAAAAGTTGTAAGGAGACTTGAACTCCGCCATCATGGTCCTTGCCGCATCCACCAACGTCCGGTTCTTCCTCTCCGCTACACCATTTTGTTGAGGGGTGTAAGGTGCGGAAAATTGATGCTTTATCCCCTCATCACTAAGAAACTCATCCAAGGTGTAGTTCTTGAACTCGGTGCCGTTGTCACTTCTTATTGTCAATATCTTTGCATTGTGTTGACGTTGGGCTTCATTTGCAAAGTCAATGACGGTTTGTTGGGTCTCGCTCTTCCTCTTGAAGAAATATAGCCAAGTGTATCTTGAAAAGTCATCCACAATCACCAAGCAATACTTTCTACCCCCAAGGCTATCAAAGGATGGAGGCCCAAAGAGATCCAAATGAAGGAGCTCCAAAGGCCTCTTCGAGTAAATGATAGTCGTGGGAGGGTGAGCCTTTTCATGTAGCTTTCCTTCGAAACAAGTACTGCAAGCACGATCTTTAGCAAAACTAACATTTGTTAGTCCACGGACATGGTCCCCTTTGAGAAGACTTTGCAAAGATCTCATATTGACATGGGCTAAACGGCGATGCCAAAGCCATCCCACGTCAACTTTAGCCATTAGGCACGTCGCGGTCTTAGTGGGTCGCTCCAAAAAGTTAATCACATAGAGACCGTTCTCGACATGCCCAACAAAGGCTACTTTAAGAGTCTTGCTCACAAGAGGGCCACGGTATCAACATCAAAGAAAGTGGCAAAGCCCATGAGTGCAAGTTGTCGAACGGAAAGTAAATTGTATGCAAGGGACTCAACAAGCATGACCTTCTCGATCGTGAGATCATGAGAAATGACAACCTTGCCAAGTCCCAATACCTTAGAGGACGAGGCATCACCCCACTCGACATTGGTGGGCATAGATGGAATCTTGTGAACATCTACAAGAAATTATTAGTTGCTCCACTATCGAGCAACCATGATCCCCCACCGAAAGCAAACACCTACAAGAAATCAATGCTTGGTTTTAGGTACCCATTTTGTAATGGGTCCTTTGATGTTAGTAACAAGGGTCTTAGGAACCCAAATAGACCATTCAATGTACTCATAAGAAGAACCAACAAATTTGGCATAAACATGTCCATCACTAGCACGGCATAACACATAAGAAGGGTTAAAGTCGCCGGCTTGGTTAGGAGGGGTAGCATTGCCCTTCTTAGCATCACTACCCTTCACATTGTTCTTATTCTTCTTCTTCTTAGAAGCACCCTCTCCCTCCTTCACAAAAGTTTGCTTGAGAGGGGGAGGTCGTTTGGCCTTGTCATCCTTCTTATTGTTCTTGGACTTGGGTGTGAACCCAATTCCTTCCTTAGCCACAACTTCCTTTTGATTGCTCAAAAGGTTGTTGAGATTCTTCTCACCTTGTATGCACGACACAATGCCTTTCTCAAGTTGCTTCTTCAACTTTGCATTCTCCTCAACAAGATGCACATGCTCACAACACGGGTTAGTAGCATTTGCATTATCAATTAAAACCATATGAGGAAAGGTGGCTTTCTCCTTGGTGAGCTTTACTTGGAGTTGATCATGAGACTCTTTGAGGCTAGCATGAGCACCCTTCAAGACCTTGTGAGCCTTGTCAATTAAATCAAACTCCTCTTTGAGTCTAGCAAGATCAACCCCAAGCTTGGCCTTCTCAGAGTTTAGCACACGAGATACAACAAGATCATGATCAAGATCTTTCTTTAATTTAGCGTGGTCATCGTTGTATGACTCTTCAAGAGCCAAACGAATACCTCGCTCTTCCTCAAGACATTGGAAAGATCCAAAATCTCATCAGCATAGTCACGACTATGCCCTTCCATCTTAGAGATGGTATCTTCGTGAGCCTCGATCATGTCATTGGCTTCACCAAGTTGTTCCAAGAGAGCAACGAAGTGCTTCTTGGATTTACCCTTCAGCTTACTCATAAAAGACTCAAATTCATTCTCCTCCACATTAGACCCGTCATGTTCATCAATGCAATCCATCAAAGAAGGATTATTAATGATGGTAGTTTTGATGTTGGGGGTTACCTTGTTGGTGGCTTTAGCCATGAGGCACTTGGCGGTGATGTTCTCATTGGGTGAGTCGAAGAGAGACATCCGTGGAGTTGTTGCAATGGCAATGGAGGCCACGACAACCGACTCACCGTCTTCATCATCATCATCTCATTGTACTCTTCTTGTGCCACCAGCCCCTTGGGTGGAGTCTTCTTGGTGAAGTTGCTCTTGTTGGGGAAAGACTTGGCCTTGTCCTTTCGGATGAGCTTGCCACCATTGTCTTCCCTCTTCTCATAAGGACATTCCGCAACAAAATGGCTTACATTGCCACAATTATAGCAAGTCCTCACTCGTTGCTTGACCTTCGCTCCACTTGAGTTGTTCTTGTTGAAGTTGGGCCTTGTGTTCTTCTTACTCCAAAATTGCCTTGAAGCAAGAGCCATGTGTTCATGATAAGCATACTTTGTATCTTCGGGATTGCTCTCCTCTTCTTCCTCTTCATCCTCTTCTTCCACACTAACATTGGCCTTCAATGCAAGGTTGGGCTTCTTTGCTCTTTGAGAACGTAACACCGCATTGTCGGCGGTCTTGTCCAAGATACTCATTGCCACGAACTCATCCAACACTTCACTTGAGGACAAGGTGTGAAAATCCGGCCTTTGACGAATGACGGACGACATGGCCTTGTGGTAAGGCATCATGGCCTTGAGGAATTTGCGCTTCATCCAATTGTCATCCGTATCCTTGCTCCCATGATCTCGGAGTGAGACCGCGAGAGTAGTTAATCTGCGATAAAGCTCACGAGGTTCTTCATCCTCTTTCATTGCAAACTCATTGGCTTCATCTTGCACCACTTCATAGTTGGAGCATTGAATGCTTGCGCTTCCCCTATAGAGCGAGACAACTTGGCGCCATGCATCCTTGGCCATGGAGAAGGGCCGGAGATGAGCAAGATCTTCGGGTGGGATTGCATCTTGGATGACGAAGAGAGCATTCTCATTGAATTGATTATCCGCGGCTTCTCTGTGGCACCCCGGCTCAGAGCAACCGGTTTACCATGCATTGCCAACCCAGAGACCATGTCTTCTGGCAACACACAACATCTTGGTACAGAAAACGACCGCTTTATTGATGCTAGCGGATCAAAGTTTATATTACAACAGGTAGCGAGGCCAAGCGGCACACACGGTGCGGCTGAACAATATGTACATTATTTAGTGAACATAAATGGGCCTCGATCATAACAACTACGCGGCAACGGAACAACGTCGTAGCGGAACTCCATAGCAAAGGGACACCAATGTGGACACGATCTAGACTTGGACAACACTCCTTTCCAACGAGACTTTCCTGAAATCGGGCATGACACGCCAGGTCAGTACGTTGAATGTACTTTCAAGCTCACAACAAACATAAACATAATGACAAACAATATCATGATAATTAACAAATTATTAATAATGCAACAAGATAGCCAACATGCTGTGATCATGCTCTTGAGAGAAAAATCTCTCGGACTGGCGTACCAACGGTGATCGCTCTTGGATCACAAACGTACCAACCTCAAGGTCTTAACTAGGGATATCTCGTGATCTTTCCGGCGACCACAACCACGACAAATATTTGGCCTCAAACAGTGATCCTTCCGGCAATCACAACCACGACCAACATTGGTCTAAAACAACAAGATGACCTTTCCGCCATCATCAACAGTGCAACATTCATAACTTAGTGTGCAAGAATTATTAAACGTTGACCCATGGTGTGACCTACTTTCGAGCGTGTCCGTAACCGTGGACTTGGCTATCGATAGATTAATACACTCTGCAGAGGTAGTGCACTGTAACCACACCACAGAACCCATGGCCTTGCACTCCCATTCGGGTGGACTAACGGCATTCCGACAAAACCCCTCCATTGCCATGACACTCTCCCGGCCACTTCGACTCACTCCCCACTGGGCTAGTCCTGGGTGGCCCCGTGTCTACCAAAGACACAACGACCACCGTCATGGCCAAAACATAAGCTGTCCCACATGGGGACACGGTACCAAAATCTCAACAACGGGCACACAAGGTTATGTCTGCTTACCAGGCCAGGGTACCGCACGCCCATAACCTTCCCTCGTTTGAGGCACCGACCAGAGGCATGACAACGGACCGAATAAAAGCCTTCCCATAAAGGCAAATGTGGTTGCATTGGGAAAAACTCGTTTCAGTGGCACCATGACCCGGTCAACGATGTATTCAAGTTCAGTTATTATCAGGTTCAACTTAAAGTGAAAATAACCGGTGTCATAGTATGCCATGAAATGCAACACTAACATATGCATCACATATCAACGGAAATGAATGGGTCAACTATATCCACACTAAGCATCAACAACTCATGACACTTCTCTGGTTAGGATTAGACCTTACTTTAAACAGAATCTTTTTAGCAAATTTATCATTTTTCTCATGCATGAAAAATAACTCCATATAATTATTTATATCCATAACTATATCTTACAAAAATTAATTCTTGTTTCTTTACCAACTTAGTTAGCTTAAACTTTCTGTAAATCAAGCATATTAACTTAAACAAGCAACTAACAGAATATAAATAACATAATAGTGATTTAAATGCATGGATTAAATCATTCATTCAAGTAGGAAAATCACAAATATTGTAATGGCACCATGAAAATGTTGTTGTGGCTTGCCTTAGTGCAGATGAGGTTCACAAGCCTCCTGGTGATCCTCAAGACAAGCCTCACCCTCTGAAAATATTTATAAACACAAAAAGAAAACATCAAGAACCCTTCTAAAATTCACCAGAAAATCTAGACAGCAGGGAAAAATCCCATTTTTGGTGAGCTGCTAGATTTGTTTACAAAGAACACAATGCAAAAAGAATCAATTCATTTGGACTTATGGTTAAACAGTTTTGGCTGTTTGAAGCTCTCTGGAAAATATGATATTTGAATTTAAATAAAAACAGACTTGGGGGGTGACGTCGAAGGCGTAAAGCCTCGGGGCGCCACCACTCGTACCGCTTCGCGCGTGTACTGAGTGGCTGACTAGTGGCCCCCGCTAGTCAGGTGAGGGGGAGAGGGAGAAGGAAACAGAGGACGGGGCGGCTTCGCCGGAACACACGCCGGCGACGAGGGCTTCTTGGCCAAAACAAGAGGGAGGGATCGAGAGAGGAGACGGAAGCGCACCTGCCCGTACCCGTAGAGTAGCTAGGGGTGGTCGGACGGCGTTGGAATCAACCTCTCTAGCGAAGGCAGAGAGCGGAGGTCACCGGAGACAAAGACGACGGCGAAAAGAGGCGACTCAAGGGGCTCCAACCAGGCGGAACAGCACCACCGGAGAGTGGCGGAGGCCCTGGAAGGGTTGCCCAGGCCTGGGAGGGGCTGGAGCTACGGAGACGACCCGAGGGGTCGCCGGCGAGCTCGAGCTCGGGGACGGCGGCCCGCGGCCTGCCCGGCCGGGCTACGGCTATCTACGAGATTGTGGAGTGTGTGGGAGGCGTGGATGGTGCTCGAGGAGGCTGGGGAGGGCTCCATTTATAGCCGAGCGTCGGGGGGTTCAGGCTCCGCCGGTGGACACCTGGACACGGCGCTCGACAACAAACGGCGTCAGTGAGAGAGGGAGAAGGCGACGCAGCTCACGCGGGGACTGTGGGCGAACGGGGACGAGCACAGGGGCACTGGGGTGACGACGAGCACAGTGCGCACCGCACTGTTACGTTGGACGGACTGCGCCCGTGCTCGCTGCGGCGAGCTCTGGCCTCGGCGAGCACCAGGAGGGAGTTAAGAGAGCTTGGACGAAGATTGTGGCGAAGTTTGGCAAGCTTAGGCAGTCGGGGCAGCGAGCACGCGAGCAACAGAAGCTCGGGCGCGACGCAGAGCGCGTCGACACGCAGGTTGGCATCGTGTACATGCGTGGTCACCTCGTGAACTCTGCCCTCGGGCCGACCTAAGTCCAAATTTCATGTCTGGCTTGTTGTTCGTGGTAGTTTTGAAGATTACCACGCTTTGGTTTGGACCCAGACGCGGTAGGATAGATTTCAACTGCCTGGTAAGTTTCTGATCAGTAACTTTGAGAGCTTACTGTGGTCAAACGGCTGGGAGTTGAGGGCTGGGCTTTGGAGGCTAGCAATCATCTACTAAGGTGATGATGCACAAGAAAAATCAGCCACAAAGGAGCAAGTAAAATGGTAGTTGCTGTAGAAACCACCATTTCTGTCTAGAACAGAAAATATTTTCTATAGCAAAAATATTCCAAAAAGTGATGAAATATTTTTGCTCAGGAAGGTTCCCTAGGGTTCGAAGAATATTTGTGAATTTTCTAAGATTTTTGTGGGCAAGAAAAATTGGGGTTGCTTTGGAGCACATTGAGCTAGCTAGGGTTTAAGAGAGGGAAATGAATATTTTTCATTTAAGAAAAATATTCCATATATTATTTTGAGGTGAACCAGAGAGGGAATGATGGTTAGAGAGGGAAATGGGACACTTGGGTGAAAGCCAAGGGGTACCCAAGTGTTTAAGTCCATATGAAAAGATTCAAAACTCCAAATTTCAAATTCAAACCAACTGAAAATCAGGCAAAGAAAAGAGGGCAAAAACCAAGCTGTCACAGACCTCCCCCACTTAGAATGAATCTCGTCCTTGAGATTCGATTGCTTGGGAAAACCATTCTGGGTAATGTGCCTTTAGAAATTCTTCCCGTTCCCACGTTGATTCTGACTCTGTGTGATGCTCCCACCGAATCTTGTAGAACTTCCTTACTTTACTACGAGTGACCCTTTCCATCTGATCCAAAATTTTAACCGGTCTCTCTTCATATGTTAAGTCCTTTGCCAGCTCTATTTCAGTCATAGCAGTCTTTTTCTCAGGCGGCGATATGCATCGCCTCAACTGTGAAACATGAAACACGTTGTGCACGTCCGACAATTCAGGGGGTAGTTCCAACTGATATGCAACAGTACCCACTCGTGACATAACTGGAAATGGACCAATAAATCTGGGTGCCAACTTTCCACGAGTCTGGAATCTCTTGATTCCTTTCATAGGAGTGACTCGGAGGTATACGTGTTCTCCGGGTTCAAAACTGATCTGTCGGTGCTTTGCATCACAATAACTCTTCTGTCGAGATTTGGCCAATTGCAATCTGTCTTTGATTTCCTTAACTTGTTTCTCAGCTTCCATCATGAGATCTGTTCCAAAGATGCAGCTATCTCCAGTTTGAGACCAATTTAAAGGAGTGCGGCACTTACGGCCATACAAAGCCTCATATGGTGACATCTTTAGACTGGTCTGGAAGCTATTGTTGTAAGAGAACTCGGCATACGGCAGGCAGTCTTCCCATTTAGGTCCTTGGGCCAAAGCACAGGCTCGCGGCATATCTTCGAGTATTTGGTTTACCCGCTCTGTCTGTCCATCAGTCTGAGGATGATAAGCGGTACTGTATTTCAGCGCTGTCCCCAAGGCTTGATGGAGACGTGACCAAAAAGCGGAGGTAAAAAGTGAACCTCGGTCAGAAGTGATGGTTCGGGGTACTCCATGCAGACTGACTATTTTGGATACATACAGCTGTGCAAGTTGATCCGCTCGATATGTGGTTCTGATCGGGATAAAGTGAGCAACCTTGGTTAAGGTGTCCACTATGACCCAGATTGCATCATTGCCTCGCTGAGTCTTAGGTAGTCCTGTGATGAAATCCATGCAGACATCATCCCATTTCCATTGTGAAACTGGCAACAGTTGGAGAAGTCCGGCTGGCTTCTGATGCTCCGCCTTCACCTTGTTGCATATGTCGCAACAGGCCACAAAATAGGCAATGTCTTTCTTCATTCCATCCCACCAGAATATTTGTCGAAGGTCTTCATACATTTTCGTACCTCCAGGGTGAATGGAATACGAAGATTCGTGTGCTTCTGACAGGATTTTCTGCTTTAAATCCGCTTGATTGGGTACAAAAATCCTTCCACGGAAGCGGAGGGTACCAAATTGATCCTTCGAGAAATCTGAAGTCTGTCCTGCTACCATATTCTTGGCACGTTTCTGCAGGACGGTGTCAGCTGGCTGGGCCTTGCGGATCTCTTCCTCAAGTGTGGGGGCAACTTCCAAAATATTAGCAAGGTCGGCATCAACTATGACCAGGTTGAGCTGAGCAATCTCCTCTTGAAGTTCAGGAGGCAAGGATTTCAATATGACATTTAGGCTGCCAGGCTTTCGACTGAGTGCATCGGCAACCACGTTGGCCTTACCCGGGTGGTAATTTATTCCAAGATCGTAATCCTTGACTAACTCAAGCCATCTTCGTTGACGAAGATATAAATCTGGCTGAGTAAATATATACTTGAGACTTTTGTGATCGGTACAAATTTGGCACCTCTTCCCGATGAGATAGTGTCTCCAAATTTTTAGAGCATGAACCACCGCGGCCAATTCCAAATCATGAGTAGGATAATTTCCCTCGTGGGGTCGTAGATGTCGCGATGCATAGGCTACTACCTTGCTGTCTTGCATAAGTACGCATCCAGGTCCTTGTCTGGAGGCGTCACAGTACACATCAAAACTGCGGTAGATATCAAGAAGAGTCAACACGGGTGCAGTCGTCAGCCGTATCATTAGCTCATTGAAACTTTTCTCACAGTCCTTAGTCCATTCAAACTTCTTATCCTTTTTGAGTAGCTCCGTCATGGGTTTAGCAATCCTGGAAAATCCTTCAATGAAACGATGGTAATATCCGGCTAATCCAAGAAAACTCCGGATCTGAGATACGGTTGTGGGCGGCAACCAATCGAGCACATCCTTTACTTTGCTCGGGTCCACGGCTATACCTTCAGCGGATAGCACATCTCCAAGAAATTCAACTTGCTTGAGCCAAAATTCGCATTTACTGAATTTGGCGTATAGTTGATGGTCGCGGAGTCGTTGTAACACTGCTCGGAGGTGTTCTTTGTGATCTTCTTCACTTCTTGAGTAAATAAGTATGTCATCGATGAAGACTACTACGAACTTATCGAGGAAGTCCATGAATACTTTGTTCATCATATGCATGAAGAAGGCAGGGGCGTTGGTGAGACCAAAGGACATAACTGTATATTCATAAAGACCGTATCGAGTGGTGAATGCGGTCTTAGGAATATCTTCCTTTTTAATCTTGAGCTGATGATATCCTGTCCGTAGATCAATCTTGGAGAATACCTTGGCCCCACTGAGCTGATCAAACAAGTCATCAATCCTTGGCAGCGGATATTTGTTTTTGATGGTGACATCATTCAGCTGACGGTAATCCACACACATGTGGAGGCTGCCATCCTTTTTGTCCACGAAGATAGCAGGTGATCCCCATGGTGAAGAGCTGGGACGGATATATCCTTTCTGGAGCATTTCATCAAGCTGTTTCTTTAGCTCCACTAATTCTGATGAGGGCATCCGGTAATACTTCTTGTATAACGGTGGGGTTCCGGGCACAAGATCTATTGCAAACTCAAGCTCTCGATCTGGTGGCATGCCTGGCAGCTCTTCTGGAAATACATCAGGAAACTCACTGACCACAGGAATTAATTCCAATTCAGCCACAACGGTGAAGACCATTTCTTTCTTGGGTATGCTTCTACGAGCATAGAATTTGGTAGTCTGCCCCTTCTGACTGGTCAAAGTGACTTCTTGGGTCGCGCAATTTATGCATACTTGATATTGAGTCAGCCAATTCATACCCAAGATAACATCCAACTTAGCAGACTCAATAATTATCAAAGAAGTTGGAAAACAGACTCCGTTGATATTGACTTCCAGATTACGGCAGACCAGATTGCTCTTGATTAAGGATCCCGGGGTTTGTACCAGCATATTCTTTCCCAAAAGCGAACAAGGAAATTTGTTTTGGGCAACAAAACTCCAAGAAATAAAAGAGTGGGAAGCCCCAGAGTCAAATAAAATTACTGCAGGTATGTTATTAACAGAAAACATACCAATGACGACTTCGGGGTTCTCTTGGGCTTCATCGACGGAGAGGTGATGAACGTGCCCAGTGATGTTTTGCTGGTTCGGGCATGACTCCATAAAATTGACTTGTGGCCTGAATAGAGCATTCGCCTTGCTGTTCTTGGGACACTGTCTGGCATAATGTCCGGTTTGCCCACAACTGAAGCAAGAATTGTTGCGCTGGCGCTCCTCGTGCGCTGGGTTGGTCACGACATTCTTGACTTGGGTGGTAGTCTTGTTAACATTCTGTTGCTAATTGGGCTTGTATTCCACCTGAGTCTGCTGCCAGGTACGAGCCTTCTGCACGGGTTGCCCATCCTTCTTTGGCTCAAACTTGCGCTTGTGGTCGTTGTTAGTAGGCCTATTATCCGATACAAGCTTCTGCTCCCTTTCAGCAATGAAAGCCTTGTTCACCAGAGTTTGGAAATCTGGAAAATCAAACATACTGAGGGTACACCGGAGTTGCGGGTTTAATCCACCAAGAAATCTGTCAATCTTTCTTTCTTCAGTGGCCACGTCATATAGGGAGTAACGTGACAGATGATTGAATTTTTGCAAATATTCACCCATAGACTGATTTCCTTGGAGGAGCACGAGAAATTCATGCTGCTTAGTCTTCATAATTCTAGTAGGGATATGATATTTCCTGAACTGATCCTTGAATTTTGACCAGGTGATTTCTTCATCAGCAGGCCACATGGCTTTTATATTTTCCAACCATATGGCAGCAGTGCCTTCAAGATAATGAGTTGCAAATGGAACTTTATCATCTTCTTCAGTACGAGCAATATCAAGGTTCCTCTCAATGGTTCGCAGCCAATCGTCTGCATCCAAGGGATCAATAACCTGACTGAAACTGGGAGGCTTGGTCCTCTGAAAATCTGACAGCTTGGAGTGATGACCGTTCTGATTTCCATTCTGTCCAACCATAGCTTGCACACTTCTTAATATTTCAATAAGATCATTATTCCGTCTTTCCTCAAACATATGCAGAATTTGCTCAGTGGAGGGCAGATTTGGCGGTGGTGGAACGTACGGCTCGGGGGAGTGTCCTGCCTGTCGTGCGGAACGACGAACAGGAGTACCCTCGCAAACGTCGCTACTGCTGCCTCCCCGCGGCATCCTATTGTGGATTTTTCCCAAGAGAACGCAACCGAGATGAGAAACATTCAAAATGAATTGGGGAAAATCCAGCAACAAAAGCCCGAGAAAAACCAAAATGACGAAGAAAATATGGCGAATAAAATAGAGTTCCAACATAATTATACATAGACTCATACATGAAAGATAAACAACATGCCAGGTTCAACTACTCTCATACATGAAACGAAACCTCATGACTAGTACGACTACACTCGTACACCATCCTGACGACTACGAATACTCAGAAGCTCTACCGCTCTGCTGGTGCTGCGGGGTCCTCTCCTGAAGCGGACTCGGATCCTGAACTGACGAGGTTAACTGAGACCTCCGGGTTAAAGGTAACACGACGACGCTGCCTCGAGGGCTCTGCCTCAGGGGCAGGTGTAGGGTGAAGCATCGGGGCTACAGGAGTAGTGAGAAATGAAACCCACTCAGCAAGAGCACTGAGAGGATTCACGGTCGAGGCGCCCGAGCTACTCGGGGGAGTAACCGGTGAAACAGGGGAAATAGAACTGGCTGGAATATAAGGAGTAAATCCCAGGGAGGATGGAGCAGTGGCGGACCTAGTAGAGACTAAAGCAGAGGCTAAAGCAGTACGAGCGCGAGTCAGCTCTCGAGCCAGCTCGTGGATCATAAGATAGCTAGTGGTGATATAACGAGCAAGGTGGCTAGCAACACTATCAGACTCTGGATCAATGATAGGGAAACGGACACGACCGTTGTCGTGCAGAGAAGTATAGTAGTAGAAACCTGGGTGGTTCTGCATCCGGACCTCGTTGTAATGAAGCTCGACAAGGACCTTGAATGCAGCAAACTGGACAGCCTGGGAAGCGGTAGAAGCATAACCGCTCCGAGAGGTACGAGTGTAAGTGCTGGAATCGGAACTGGTGCGCAGAGTAACCACGGCGTTATACTCATACACTGAGTCAGCTAGATGCTCCCGGTACACACGATAGACTGGATCGTCACCGAGGGGGTACAGCCGATGCCACATGTTATGAAGGAGATGCGGCGACGTGAACGGCATCAGCTGCAACTGGCACGGATACGGCACCAGAGCCATCTACACTCACAACCATTAGTAGGTTAGCATAAAAATAAAACAAGTGCATGCAATGCAACAACCAGCTACAAATGCTACCAGCACTCAACTAAAACTCGTATCTAACGTCCAGTTAACACGTCATAGTCTAGCGTGGCCTACAGTCAGCGTAGCTCTGATACCAAGCGTTGTGGCACCCCGGCTCAGAGCAACCGGTTTACCATGCATTGCCAGCCCAGAGACCATGTCTTCTGACAACACACAACATCTTGGTACAGAAAACGACCGCTTTATTGATGCTAGCGGATCAAAGTTTATATTACAACAGGTAGCGAGGCCAAGCGGCACACACGGTGCGGCTGAACAATATGTACATTATTTAGTGAACATAAAGGGGCCTCGATCATAACAACTACGCGGCAGCGGAACTCCATAGCACAGGGACACTGATGTGGACACGATCTAGACTCGGACATCACTCCTTTCCAATGAGACTTTCCTGAAATCTGGCATGACACGCCAGGTCAGTACATTGAATGTACTTGCAAGCTCACAACAAACATAAACATAATGACAAACAATATCATGATAATTAACCAATTATTAATAATGCAACAAGATAGCCAACATGCTGTGATCATGCTCCTGAGAGAAAAATATCTCGGACTGGCTTACCAACGGTGATCGCTCTTGGATCACAAACGTACCAAGCTCAAGGTCTTAACTAGGGATATCTCGTGATCTTTCCGGCGACCACAACCACGACCAATATTTGGCCTCAAACGGTGATCCTTCTGGCGATCGCAACCACGACCAACACCTAGTCTAAAACAACAAGATGACCTTTCCACCATCATCAACAGTGCAACGTTCATAACTTAGTGTGCAAGATTTATTAAATGTTGACCCATGGTGTGACCTACTTTCGAGCGTGTCCGTAACTGTGGACTCGGCTATCGATAGATTAATACACTCTGCAGAGGTAGCACACTGTACCCACACCACGGAACCCATGGCCTCGCACTCCCATTCGGGTGGACCAACGGCATTCCGACGAAACCCCTCCATTGCCATGACACTCTCCCGGCCACTCCGACTCACTCCCCACTGGGCTAGTCCTGGGTGGCCCCGTGTCTACCAAAGACACAACGACCACCGTCGTGGCCAAAACATAAACTGTCCCACACGGGGACATGGTACCAAAATCTCAACAACGGGCACACAAGGTTATGTCTGCTTACCAGGCCAGGGTACCGCACGCCCATAACCTTCCCTCGTTGGAGGCATCGACCAGAGGCATGACAACGGACCGAATAAAAGCCTTCCCATAAAGGCAAATGTGGTTGCACTGGGAAAAACTCGTTTCAGTGGCACCATGACCTGGTCAACGGTGTATTCAAGTTGAGTTATTATCAGGTTCAACTTAAATTGAAAATAACCGGTGTCATAGTATGCCATGAAATGCAACACTAACATATGCATCACATATCAACGGAAATGACTGGGTCAACTATATCCACACTAAGCATCAACAACTCATGACACTTCTCTGGTTAGGATTAAACCTTACTTTAAACAGAATCTTTCTAGCAAATTTATCATTTTTTTCATGCATGAAAAATAACTCCATATAATTATTTATATCCATAACTATGTTACAAAAATTAATTCTAGTTTCTTTACCAACTTAGTTAGCTTTAAACTTTCTGTAAACCAAGCATATTAGCTTAAACCAGCAACTAACAGAATATAAATAACATAGTAGTGATTTAAATGCATGGATTAAATCATTCATTCAAGTAGGAAAATCACAAATATTGTAATGGCACCATGAAAATGTTGTTGTGGCTTGCCTTAGTGCAGATGAGGTTCACAAGCCTCCTGGTGATCCTCAAGACAAGCCTCACCCTCTGAAAATATTTATAAACACAAAAAGAAAACATCAAGAACCCTTCTGAAATTCACCAGAAGATCTAGACAGCAGGGAAAAATCCCTTTTTTGGTGAGCTGCTAGATTTCTTTACAAAGAACACAATGAAAAAGAATCAATTCATTTGGACTTATGGTTAAAGAGTTTTGGCTGTTTGAAGCTCTCTGGAAAATATGATATTTGAATTTAAATAAAAATAGACTGGGGGGGTGACTTCGAAGACGTAAAGCCTCGGGGTGCCACCACTCATACCGCTTTGCGCGCGTACTGAGTGGCTGACTAGCGGGCCCTGCCAGTCAGGTGAGGGGGAGAGGGAGAAGGAAACAGAGGACGGCGCGGCTTCACCAGAGCACACGCCGGCGACGAGGGCTTCTTGGCCAAAACAAGAGGGAGGGATCGAGAGAGGAGACGGAAGCGCACCTGCCCATACCCGTAGAGTAGCTAGGGGTGGTCGGACGGCGTCGGAATCAACCTCTCTAGCGGAGGCAGAGAGCGGAGGTCGCCGGAGACGAAGACGACGGCGAACAGAGGCGACTCGAGGGGCTCCAACCAGGCGGAACAGCACCACCGGAGAGTGGCGGAGGCCCTGGAAGGGTTGCCCAGGCCTGGGAGGGGCTGGAGCTATGGAGACGACCCGAGAGGATCACCGGTGAGCTCGAGCTCGGGGACGGCGGCCCGCGGCCTACCCGGCCGAGCTACGGCTATCTACGAGATTGTGGAGTGTGTGGGAGGCGTGGATGGTGCTCGAGGAAGCTGGGGAGGGCTCCATTTATAGCCGAGCATCGAGGGGGGTTCGGGCTCCGCCGGTGAACACCTAGACTCGGCGCCCGGTGACTAACAGCGTCAGTGAGAGGGGGAGAAGGCGACGCAGCTCACGAGGGGACTGTGGGCGAACGGGGACGAGCACAAGGGCACTGGGGTGATGACGAGCACAGTTCGCACCGCACTGTTACGTTGGTCGGACCACGCCCATGCTCGCTGCGGCGAGCTCCGGCGTCGGCGAGCGCCAAGAGGGAGTTAAGAGAGCTTGGACGAAGATTGTGGCGAAGTTTGGCAAGCTTAGGCAGTCGGGGCAGCGAGCACGCGAGCAACAGAAGCTCGGGCGCGACGCAGAGCGCGTCGACACGCAGGTTGGCATCGTGTACACGCGTGGTCACCGCGTGAACTCTGCCCTCTGGCCGACGTAAGTCCAAATTTCATGTCTGGCTTGTTGTTCGTGGTAGTTTTGAAGATTACCACGCTTTGGTTTGGACCCAGACGCAGTAGGATAGATTTCAACTGCCTGGTAAGTTTCTGATCAGTAACTTTGAGAGCTTACTGTGGTCAAACGGCTTGGAGTTGAGGGCTGGGCTTTGGAGGCTAGCAATCATCTACTAAGGTGATGATGCACAAGAAAAATCAGCCACAAAGGAGCAAGTAAAATGGTAGTTGCTGTAGAAACCACCATTTCTGTCCAGAACAGAAAATATTTTCTGTAGCAAAAATATTCCAAAAAGTGATGAAATATTTTTGCTCGGGAAGGTGCCCTAGGGTTCAAAGAATATTTGTGAATTTTCTCAGATTTTTGTGGGCAAGAAAAATTGGGGTTGCTTTGGAGCACATTGAGCTAGCTAGGGTTTAAGAGAAGGAAATGAATATTTTTCATTTAAGAAAAATATTCCATATTTTATTTTGAGGTGAACCAGAGAGGGAATGATGGTTAGAGAGGGAAATGGGACACTTAGGTGAATGCCAAGGGGTACCCAAGTGTTTAAGTCCATATGAAAAGATTCAAAACTCCAAATTTCAAATTCAAACCAACTGAAAATCAGGCAAAGAAAAGAGGGCAAAAACTAGGCTGTCACATTCTCTAGGATTGAATTTGCTTCGATCATGCGGATAAAAACCTTCTTCAATGATTCTCCAAAGATTAGTATTAACAAGGTTTAAATGACGCTTAAAGCGATAGACCCAAGAATCAAAGTCATCATTTTTCACAATCTTAGGGGGAGGACCGGCATGATTTAAATGAGTGGAGGGAATCGGTCCTCCATAAACAAGTGGAGGTTCCACATGGGCAAAGATGTCGGTGCCATTTTTACCACTAGAAGAAGGAGCCTTTTCACTAGTAGCTTCCCCCTTGTTGGAGTTAGCATCCGTCACCTTGTTAGTGGGATCACCCACTTTCATTGGTGTGGTGGGTAATTTAAGCCCTTCTATGAACTTATTAAACATGCTTTCAACCTCGGTCGTCATGGAGGTTTTCAATGTGTCCAAAGCCACATTGAATTCCTCGCGAGAGACCGCGGTTCCCCCATCGGCCCTAGACGAGACCGGATTCGCACCGGAGTGCTCCTCCACACCGTCTACGGTGTTAACCATACTCTTTGGACGACAAAGTCCTTAATAAAGAGACGAGGCTCTGATACCAATTGGAAGGATCGATATAGTTGACTAGAGGGGGGTGAATAGGCAACTAACAATTTTTATCTTTTCTTTACCAATTTAAACTTTGCATCAAAGTAGGTTGTCTAGATATGCAACTAGGTGGGTAACCTATATGATGCAACAACAACAAGCACACAAGCAAGCAAGGGATATAACACAAATATGCTTGCACAAGTAAAGGCACGAGATAACCAAGAGTGGAGCCGGTTAAGACGATGATGTGTTACCGGAGTTCCTTCCTTTTGAGGGGAAGTACGTCTCCGTTTGAGCGGTGTGGAGGCACAATTCTCCCCAAGAAGCCACTAGGGCCACCGTATTCTCCTCATGCCCTCACACAATGCGAGATGCCGTGATTCCACTATTGGTGCCCTTGGAGGCGGCGACCGAACCTTTACAAACAAGGTTGGGGCAATCTCCAGAACTTAATTGGAGGCTCCCAATGACACCACGAAGCTTCACCACAATGGAATATGGCTCCACGGTGACCTCAACCGTCTAGGGTGCTCAAACACCCAAGAGTAACAAGATCCGCAAGGGATTAGTGGGGGGAATCAAATTTCTCTTGGTGAAAGTGTAGACCGGGGCCTTCTCAACCAATCCCTAGAAATCAACAAGTTTGATTGGCTAGGGAGAGAGATCGGGCGAAAATGGAGCTTGGAGCAACAATGGAGCTTAGGGATGGAAGAGGTGGTCAACTCGGAGAAGAAGACACCCCTTATATAGTGGAGGGACAAATCCAACCGTTATCCACCAACCCAGCCTGCGCAGCACGGTACTACCGCGCCAGGGCCGCGGTACTATCGCAAGGGCATGCGGTACTACCGCAGGGCCCCACAGTACTACCGCCCGAGCAGCACAAACTGGGACAGCCCAAATGCACTGAAGCAGAGGGCGGTAGAATCGCTGGCGCGGTACTACCGCTCCCCCATGCGGTACTACCGCAAGGCAGGGATGTTCCAAATTTCGGGAAGGCACGGACATATAAAAATACATCCGTGGCAACTTCCGCTGAGTTGGAGTCAATGCAAAAATCCGGCACGGTAGTACCGTAAGCCAGGAGAGGTACTACCGCGCGGGTTGCGAATGTAAAAAATTACATCCGCTCCTACTGCCGCGTAAGATGCTGAGCCAGGCCAGAACGCACGGTACTACCGCGCATCGGGTGTGGTACTACCGCGTAGGGCGCGGATGTAAAAAATTACATCCGCCCCTACTACTGCAGCCGCAGCAGTGCCTGGTCTGGGGTCACGGTAGTACAGCTCCAAGGGAGCGGTACTACCGTGGGCGCTTGCGGTACTACCGTGCTAGGGCCCGGTACTACCGCAAGAGCCTGCGGTACTACTGCTCCTAGGAGCAGTACTACCGCATGCCCAAGCTCAGCAAACACGACAGTTTGCATAGACGCGAAAAGACGGAGGATGCTCCAAAGTGCCAAAGGAAAGGAGGTGCAAATGGAGTAGACATGTACGTGATGATTCCACCCAAACCTTTCCAAAGCGGACCCCCTCTTAATAGTACGGCTTTCCTATGACTCAAATCCACCGAAAAGAAACGTAGAGAAACGTCGTCTTTAATAGTCTTCGAGGGGTACCAAATCGTCTTGTGCGTAGTGATGAGATACCTGAAATACTCAACGCACACGATTAGTCTGCAAAAAGCATTGTCATCAATCACCAAAACAACTAAGGGATAAATATGCCCTTACAGATGTTGATGCTCCTTCTTCGAGTAAGTCTTTCGGGCTCCGATCCTCCTCAAGTTCGTCCCTTGGGACGGATAATAGAGCTCCGGCGTAGATTCCTGCCAGCTTCTTGGGGCGCGAGGTTAGGATTTCTCGTCGTGCGCACATAACAGCGATATTTGGTGTCAGGTTCTTCAGATCGATTTAAGGATTTAAAGACGATGATTGCGGCTCCAAGACGCTGGTCCTTAGTGGCGCGTGCACGAAGACTTCACAGCTATCATCGACAAGGTCAGACCGGCTCCGGTATGGGAGCGCTAGCGGAGGCAATTGTCGTTCGGTGGTTCATGGACCTCGATGTAATTTTTATTATGTGTGAGGTGCTTTGTACTTCCGGTGAATCTTTATAATAATTTTGATCCTTCTCGGGAAAATATAGAACCGTAAACAATTGAAGTTTGAATGAGTTGGCCTATGTTTAGAACATCTACAACCAGACTTTTTTTTCTAAAAATAAAATAAATCAATAGTCGGACCTTTTTTTGGAGGAGAAAGAATTGTATTACTCGGGACTCCTAAACGTTCGCGGACGCGTCCGGACATGCCAGCGGACAATGACATGTCACGCCTCGAATGTCCGATTCCACAACAGGGTACCTCATTAGTAAATCCGCAAAACCATACAACCACATGCATCGTAATTCGTAAACTACATCTATGTAATTTCACACATAGCGTCCGGCTACTGCATCGATACAATGGCATCGGACTATAAAAATTGGCATGTATATTACATATGAAGCTAAGAAGATCCTCCACGGCTATCGTTGCCCTTGGTGTCTTTGTCGCGCAAGCAACACTCGAAGACGTAAAATGGATCGAGCCGGATCTGCTCTCTGTCGCAGTTGTCCGACCTGTCACAGTCCTCCTTCTGCTCTATCGGGGGCAGTCCGGCCATGGCACAAACCACCTTGGTTTTGCTCTCGGGCGAGGGCATGTGTGCTCCTCATTTGCCGCTCCTCGATGATCCGGGCATGGATGACTTCCTCGTCCAAGGCATGCGTGGCCGCCTCCGCCTCCCACGCCCTCTGCCTCGCACGACAGGCACACCGCTCCCTATAATCATCACACGCCTCCACACCAGAGTTGGAGTGGCCGACGGACTTTACCGTGTCCGATATGGCTAGTCGGCTTAGGTGGGCTGGGTCATTGCTGTTGCTGCCACGCTGCACGCCAAGGTTTGTTGGGTCGCGCTAACTGGGTCGGTAGGGTAGACCCTTTTCCTTTTCCTTTTATTTCTTTTTCTCCTTTTTCTCTTTTTGTTTTGATTTCTGTTTTGAATTTCAAATTTATTTCAAAACCAAACTTGCTCTAAACCAACTCAGAATACTAATAGAAGATTAAACATTTAACTAGGGCCTATGGGGATTTATTTCTTGCCAAATAAAATATATAGCCCTATATGAAATATGCCAATTTATTTTTGAATTGATTCAAAAATCAAACTCACTACAACTATTTTGGGAGGCTCAAACTGGGGTTTAATAAAATAACTTTATGCCCAAAATAAATATTTAATTTGTCACCCCATTTTGAAATATCAATTTATTCCCTAAATTCCTTTAGGGTTCAATTTAATTTCCAAATTATTTTGGGGTTCCAAATAAATCCTAGGGGTTTACGGATATTCTTTACAACCCGAAATATCTAACAAAGGTCACAAGCATTATGTGAGCTCAATTTCTAGTTTTGATAAATAATCCCTAAACGAAAATTTAGGGTTCTTAATAATTACAAAAGTTTTCTTTGAACCACATTTCAGTCCAATAAAAAAATTCCTTTTAAAATTCTGAATAATACAAGCAATCACAATCCATTTTGAAAAGTTTTATTTTTCTTTGATTTTTTTAACATTCAGACTTGGGAAAAATCTAGAATGTGACAATTGAGAATAAGGACGTGCTATTGCATTTAGGCTTGCAATCACTTTTGTTTTGTTCACCTCGTAAATAGGATACTATTGTTATTTATAATAATTATCCACTCTAAAACCGACACACTATATTGGGAGGAAATAAGTACAAAAGTTAGTTTCTTCAAGCTAGATTTAATTCTAATGTAATTCTTAGTTATAAGTTATAACATTCAAAATATGGACAACATGTGACCAATGGTTTTAGCCCCTCTGTAAACTAATATAAGAGCGTTTAGATCACTAAAGTAGTAATCTATACGCTCTTATATTAGTTTACGGAGGGAGTACTAGATATAATTCATTTCATAAATATAGAACATGCTATTGCATGATTTTGTGAAATGACAAATTTGTTGTTTCAAATAATGGTCAGACAGTTGAAAGTATAGCCGGCATTTATGCACGGGCCATTCTACTAGTATTTTTAAATAATATGATGTATTTTTTAATTCCTATATGCCAGAGACAAAATACATAATCTTTTCTCGTAAAGACAGGGGGGAAATTTGCCTAAAAATGACAGGAGGGAAACTGGTTTTCAGTAGAGAAAAACAGGTTCGTGAATGTCGTATGGGCCATCGTATCACAGTCGTGTCCAATCACGTAACTGCTTGATTTAACTTGTCGTGGGTGAGTTGGGCCCCTTGGACTAGCAGTTGGTCTAACCATTTGGGCCCAAGGCCTCCTATTCCCTTGCCGGTCACAGTCCTGACCGCGCGTGTGACTGCAAGCTTGCTTTGTCACTGTTAGAGTAGTTATTATGGTATACGACTTCTAGTCCAAGTCAGTTTTGTACCCCTATCCCAAATCGGTTTGTACCCTCTTATATACTTTGTATGCCGCACCAAATCATCAATAAGCAACAGTTTTATTCAGCTTTCATGGTATCAGATACCGGTCCCAGGGTTTAGGGTATGGCTCCGCCAACGCCACCACCGCCGCCGCCGCCCGGCTACTTCGAGCGCCGGGCCGCACTCATCGCCAAGGCTGCCAATGCCGCGGCCGCTTCTCTCTCGGCCCTCACCATAGCTCCACAAAACTACCCTGCACCAATCCTCGCCGCACCAATATCTCTTGCTGACACAATCTCCGACGTCAGCCCCTACATCCCCATAATTCTTGATCTCGCCGCCCACAACTATTATCATTGGAGACATCTCTTCGATCTCCACCTCGGCCGCTGCAACCTGCGCTCGCATGTCGCCGCCAACTGTCTTCCCCGCCCCGACGATCCGCAATGGTTGAAAGACGATCTCGCAATCGTCCAGTGGCTCTACACCCGCATCACCACCGAGATCTTCAACATGCTCGATCACGACGGCGCCACCGCTGCCAACATCTGGCACTCCCTCCGTCAGCTCTTCCAAAGCAACACCGACGCTCGGAAAAATGCTCTCCACACCGAGCTTCGCAATATGGTGCAAGGAGACGCCCCGGTGAACCTGTTCTGCCAGCGCGTTAAGACCATTGGCGATGAGCTCCGCGAACTCGGCGATACAGTTAGCGACTCACAGCTAATCAATATCGTCGTCGTCGGCCTCAGCGAAGACTTTGACAAGCAAGCCTCGTTCATACCGATGATACGCCCCCCTCCTACCTTCGCTGAAGTACGTTCCTTGCTACAACTCGCGGCGGAAACACAAGCTCGCAAGGACTCTCGCCCCAAGGTCTTTCATGCTGCGGCTCGTCCTCCTCTGTCGTCTACACCAGCGCCGCCTTCCAGGCCGGCTCCTGCCGTCGGGCCGTCCGCATCGTCATCTGTTGAACCGCCCCCTGGCTGGCGTCCTAGTCCGAACTACCGCGGCAAAAACCCTATCTATAGGCCGCTGCCGACTCGTTCTGTTCCGCCTACGACATCACCAGCCCCGAGTCCTGCACCACCCACCAGTGCTTCATCTGCGGTTGCATGGCGGCCTCCTCATGATCCTTGGACGGGGCTTGTTCAAGCATGGCCCATGCCCTGGTCCGCTCCGTCCACCCTCGGTGCTCCGCCGGCATACTCAGGTGCCTGGCAACCCGGCCTTCGGCCGCCTACTGGTGCTCCCGGGGTTCTCAACCCCCGACAGCCGGCCAATGCCTATCACGCCGCCCCGACGTATGCTCCTTATGATCATTACAGCACCGACGGCGGTGCCTACTACACACCTCAGCCGGCCCTGCTCCCGACGCCACCCCCACCACAGCCGGCCAATGCCTACTACACTCCCCAGCCGGCCCTACTGCCTGTTGGAAATATGCCCTAGAGGCAATAATAAATTGGTTATTATTATATTTCCTTATTCATGATAATCGTTTATTATCCATGCTAGAATTGTATTGATAGGAAACTCAGATACATGTGTGGATACATAGACAACACCATGTCCCTAGTAAGCCTCTAGTTGACTAGCTCGTTGATCAATAGATGGTTACGGTTTCCTGACCATGGACATTGGATGTCGTTGATAACGGGATCACATCATTAGGAGAATGATGTGATGGACATGACCCAATCCTAAGCATAGCATAAAAGATCGTGTAGTTTCGTTTGCTAGAGCTTTTCCAATGTCAAGTATCTTTTCCTTAGACCATGAGATCGTGCAACTCCCGGATACCGTAGGAGTGCTTTGGGTGTGCCAAACGTCACAACGTAACTGGGTGACTATAAAGGTGCACTACGGGTATCTCCGAAAGTGTCTGTTGGGTTGGCACGGATCAAGACTGGGATTTGTCACTCCGTGTGACGGAGAGGTATCTCTGGGCCCACTCGGTAATGCATCATCATAATGAGCTCAATGTGACTAAGGCGTTAGTCACGGGATCATGCATTGCGGTACGAGTAAAGAGACTTGCCGGTAACGAGATTGAACAAGGTATTGGGATACCGACGATCGAATCTCGGGCAAGTAACATACCGTTTGACAAAGGGAATTGCATACGGGATTGATTGAATCCTCGACACCGTGGTTCATCCGATGAGATCATCGTGGAACATGTGGGAGCCAACATGGGTATCCAGATCCCGCTGTTGGTTATTGACCGGAGAGGCGTCTCGGTCATGTCTGCATGTCTCCCGAACCCGTAGGGTCTACACACTTAAGGTTCTGTGACGCTAGGGTTGTAGAGATATATGTATGCGGAAACCCGAAAGTTGTTCGGAGTCCCGGATGAGATCCCGGACGTCACGAGAGGTTCCGGAATGGTCCGGAGGTGAAGAATTATATATAGGAAGTCAAGTTTCGGCCACCGGGAAAGTTTCGGGGGTTACCGGTATTGTACCGGGACCACCGGAAGGGTCCCGGGGGTCCACCGGGTGGGGCCACCTATCCCGGAGGGCCCCATGGGCTGAAAGTGGAAGGGAACCAGCCCCTAGTGGGCTGGGAGCCCCCCATGGGCCTCCCCCCTGCGCCTAGGGTTGGGAACCCTAGGGTGGGGGGACTTCCCCCTTGCCTTGGGGGGCAAGGCACCCCTTTCCACCCCTTAGCCGCCGCCCCCCCAACCCTAGATGGGTTTTGGCCGGCCCCCCTCCCAAGGTGGCCTATATAAAGGGGGGTGGGGAGGGAGGGCAGCAACCCACAGCCTTGGGCACCTCCCTCCTCCCCTGCAACACCTCTCTCTCTCTCTCGCAGAAGCTTGGCGAAGCCGTGCCGGAGACCCGCTACATCCACCACCACGCCGTCGTGCTGCTGGATCTCCATCAACCTCTCCTTCCCCCTTGCTGGATCAAGAAGGAGGAGACGTCGCTGCACCGTACGTGTGTTGAACGCGGAGGTGCCGTCCGTTCGGCACTCGGTCATCGGTGATTTGGATCACGGCGAGTACGACTCCGTCATCCACGTTCATTGGAATGCTTCCGCTCGAGATCTACAAGGGTATGTAGATGCACTCCTTTCCCCTCGTTGCTAGTAGACTCCATAGATGCATCTTGGTGAGCGTAGGAATTTTTTTAAATTATGCTACGATCCCAACAGTGGTATCAGAGCCAGGCCTATGCGTAGTTACTATGCACGAGTAGAACACAAAGCAGTTGTGGGCGTTGAGTTTGCCAATTCTTCTTGCCGCTACTAGTCTTTTCTTGTTTCGGCGGCATTGTAGGATGAAGCGGCCCGGACCGACCTTACACGTACGCTTACGTGAGACAGGTTCCACCGACTGACATGCACTAGATGCATAAGGTGGCTAGCGGGTGTCTGTCTCTCCTACTTTAGTCGGAACGGATTCGATGAAAAGGGTCCTTATGAAGGGTAAATAGAAATTGGCAAATCACGTTGTGGTCATACGTAGGTAAGAAACGTTCTTGCTAGAAACCTACAAACCACGTAAAAACTTGCAACAACAATTAGAGGACGTCTAACTTGTTTTTGCAGCAAGTGCTATGTGATGTGATATGGCCAGAAGATGTGATGAATGATATATGTGATGTATGAGATTGATCATATTCTTGTAATAGGAATCACGACTTGCATGTCGATGAGTATGACAACCGGCAGGAGCCATAGGAGTTGTCTTTATTATTTTGTATGACCTGCGTGTCATTGAATAACGCCATGTAAATTACTTTACTTTGTTGCTAAACGCGTTAGCCATAGAAGTAGAAGTAATCGTTGGCGTGACGACTTCATGAAGACACAATGATGGAGATCATGATGATGGAGATCATGGTGTCATGCCGGTGACGAAGATGATCATGGTGCCCCGAAGATGGAGATCAAAGGAGCATGATGATATTGGCCATATCATGTCACTATTTGATTGCATGTGATGTTTATCATGTTTTTGCATCTTATTTGCTTAGAACGACGGTAGTAAGTAAGATGATCCCTTATAATAATTTCAAGAAAGTGTTCACCCTAACTGTGCACCGTTGCGAAGGTTCGTTGTTTCGAAGCACCACGTGATGATCGGGTGTGATAGATTCTAACGTTCGAATACAACGGGTGTTGACGAGCCTAGCATGTACAGACATGGCCTCGGAACACACGCAATACACTTAGGTTGACTTGACGAGCCTAGCATGTACAGACATGGCCTCGGAACACGGAGGACCGAAAGGTCGAGCATGAGTCGTATAGAAGATACGATCAACATGGAGATGTTCACCGATCTTGACTAGTCCGTCTCACGTGATGATCGGACACGGCCTAGTTAAACTCGGATCATGTTTCACTTAGATGACTAGAGGGATGTCTATCTGAGTGGGAGTTCATAATCAGATGAACTTCATTATCATGAACATAGTCAAAAAGGTATTTGCAAATTATGTCATAGCTTGCGCTTTAGTTCTACTGGTTAAGATATGTTCCTAGAGAAAATTTAGTTGAAAGTTGGTAGTAGCAATTATGCGGACTGGGTCCGTAAACTGAGGATTGTCCTCATTGCTGCACAGAAGGCTTATGTCCTTAATGCACCGCTCGGTGTGCTGAACCTCAGCGTCGTCTGTAGATGTTACGAAACATCTGACATACACGTTTTGATGACTACGTGATAGTTCAGTGCGGTTTAGAATTGTGGCACCAAAGACGTTTTTGAAACGTCGCAGAACATGTGAGATGTTCCGAAGACTGAAATTGGGATTTCAGACTAGTGCCCACGTCAAGAGGTATGAGACCTCTGACAAGTTTCTTAAGCCTGCAAACTAAGGGAGAAAAGCTCAATCGTTGAGCATGTGCTCAGATTGTCTGAGTGCCACAATCGCTTGAATCGAGTGGGAGTTAATCTCCCAGATGAGATAGTGATAGTTCTCCATAGTCACTGCCACCAAGCTAGTAGAGCTTCGTGATGAACTATAACATATCAAGGATAGTTATGATGATCCTTGAGCTATTCGCGATGTTTGACACCGCGAGAGTAGAAATCAAGAAGGAGCATCAATTGTTGATGGTTAGTAAAACCACTAGTTTAAGAAGGGCAAGGGCAAAAGGGATACTTCATGAAACAGCAAGTCGTTTGCTGCTCTAGTGAAGAATCCCAAGGTTGAACCCAAACCCGAGACTAAGTGCTTCTGTAATGAGAGGAACGGTCACTGAAGCAGTACTACCCTAGATACTTGGTAGATGAGAAGGCAGGCAAGGTCGACAGAAGTATATTGGATATACGTTATATGAATGTGTACTTTACTAGTACTCCTAGCAGCACCAGGGTATTAGATACCGGTTCGGTTGCTAAGTGTTAGTAACTCGAAATAAAAGCTGCGGAATAAACGGAGACTAGCTAAAGGTGAGATGACGATATGTGTTGGAAGTGTTTCCAAGGTTGATGTGATCAAGCATCGCATGCTCCCTCTACCATCGAGATTTGGTGTTTGCGTTGAGCATGATTGGATTATGTTTATCGCAATACGGTTATTCATTTAAGGAGAATAATGGTTACTCTGTTTATTTGAATAATACCTTCAATGGTCTTGCACCTGAAATGAATCTCGATCGCCAGTGATACACATGTTCGTGCCAAAAGATATAAGATAGTAATGATAGTACCACATACTTGTGGCACTGCCACTTGAGTCATATTGGTATAGAACGCATGAAGAAGCTCCATATAGATGGATCTTTGGACTCACTCGTTTTGAAAAGATTGAGACATGCGAACCATGTCTATTGGTATATATGCATGAAGAAACTCCATGCAGATGGATCGTTTGGACTCACTTGATTATGAATCACTTGAGACATGCAAATCATACCACATGGGCAAGATGACTGAAAGTCCTCGTTTTCAGTAAGATGGAACAAGAGAGCAACTTATTGGAAGTAATACATTTTGATGTACGCAGTCCAATGAGTGCTGAGGCATGCAGTGGATATCGTTATGTTCTTACTTCACAGATGATTTGAGTAGATGCTGAGTGTATTTACTTGATGAAACACTAGTCTGAATTATTGAAAGGTTCAAGTAATTTCAGAGTGAAGTTGAAGATCGTCGTGACAAGAGGATAAAATGTCTGTGATATGATCATAGAGATGAGTATCTGAGATACGAGTTTGGCACACAATTGAGACATTGTGGAAAGTGTTTCACAATTAATACCGCCTGGAACACCATAGTGTGATGGTGTGTCCGAACATCATAACTGCACCCTATTGGATATGGTGCATACCATGATGTTTCTTATCAAATTACCACTATCGTTTATGGGTTAGGCATTAGAGACAACCGCATTCACTTTAAAAGGGGCACCACGCAATTCCGTTGAGACGACACCGTTTAGAGAAACCTAAGTTGTCGTTTCTTAAAAGTTTGGGGCTGCGATGCTTATGTGAAAAAGTTTCAGGCTGATAAGCTCGAACCCAAAGCGGATAAATGCATCTTCATAGAATACCCAAAACAGTTGGGTATACCTCCTATTTCAGATCTGGAAGCAAAAGTAATTGCTTCTAGAAACGAGTCCTTTCTCGAGGAAAAGTTTCTCTCGAAAGAATTGAGTGGGAGGATGGTGGAGACTTGATAAGGTTATTGAACCGTCGCTTCAACTAGTGTGTAGCAGGGCACAGGAAGTTGTTCCTGTGGCACCTACACCAATTGAAGTGGAAGCTTATGATAGTGATCATGAAACTTCGGATCAAGTCACTACCAAACCTCGTAGGACGACGAGGATGCGCACTACTTCAGAGTAATGCGTGATCCTGTCTTGGAAGTCATGTTGCTAGACAACAATGAACCTACGAGCTATGGAGAAGCGATGGTGGGCCCATATTCCGACGAATGGCTCGAGGCCATGAAATCCGAGATAGAATCCATGTATCAGAACAAAGCATGGACTTTGGTGAACTTGCCCGATGATCGGCAAGCCATTGAGATAAATGGATCTTTAAGAAGAAGACGGACATGGACGGTAATGTTACCGTCTATGAAGCTCGACTTGTGGCAAAGAGTATTTTCACAAGTTCAAGGAGTTGACTACGATGAGTTTTTCTCATCCGTAGCGATGCTTAGGTCCGTCGGAATCATGTTAGCATTAGCTGCATTTATGAAATCTGGCAGATGGATGTCAAAACAAGTTTCCTTACCAGTTTTCGTAAGGAAAGGTTGTATGTGATACAATCAGAAAGGTTTTGTCGAACCTAAGGATGCTAAAAGGTATGCTAGCTCCAGCGATCCTTCCATGGATTAGAGCAAGCATCTCGGAGTCAGAATATACGCTTTGATGGAGTGATCAAAGTTTTTGGGTTTATACAAAGTTTGTTAGAAACTTGTATTTACAATAAAGTGAGTGGGAGCGCTACAACATTTCTGATAAGTATATGTGAATGACATATTGTTAATCCGAAATGATGTAAAATTTCTGGAAAGCATAAAGGGTTGTTTGAAAGGAGTTTTTCAAAGGAAGACCTGGATAAAGCTGCTTACATATTGGGCATCAAGATCTATAGAGATAGATCAAGACGCCTGATGATACTTTCAAAAGACAGCACACCTTGACATGATTTTGAAAGAGTTCAAAATAGATCAGCAAAGAAGGAGTTCTTGGCTGTGTTACAAGGTGTGAGTATTGAGTAAGACTCAAGACCTGACCACAGCAGAAGATAGAGAAAGGACGAAGGTCGTCCCCTATGCTTTAGACGTAGGCTCTATAGTATGCTATGCTGTGTACCGCACATGTAGTGTGCCTTGCCATGAGTTGGTCAAGAGGGTACAATGGTGATCCGGGAAAGGATCTCATGACAGCGGTCGAACTTATCCTTAGTACCTAGTGGATTAAGGAATTTTCTCGATTATGGAGGTGGAAAGGAGTTCGTCGTAAAGGGTTACGTCGATGCGAACTTTGACACTAATCCGGATGACTCTGAGTAGTAAACCGGATTCGTATAGTAGAGCAATTATTTGAAATGGCTCCAAATAGCGCGTGGTAGCATCCACAAGATGACATAGATATTCGTAAAGCACACGGTTCTGAAAGGTTCAGACCCGTTGACTAATAACCTCTCTCACAAGCATAACATGATCAAACCAGAACACATTGAGTGTTAATCACATAGTGATGTGAACTAGATTGTTGACTCTAGTAAACTCTTTAGATGTTGGTCACATGGTGATGTGACCAGTGAGTGTTAATCACATGGTGATGTGAACTAGATTATTGACTCTAGTGCAAGTGGGAGACTGTTGGAAATATGCCCTAGAGGCAATAATAAATTGGTTATTATTATATTTCCTTATTCATGATAATCGTTTATTATCCATGCTAGAATTGTATTGATAGGAAACTCAGATACATGTGTGGATACATAGACAACACCATGTCCCTAGTAAGCCTCTAGTTGACTAGCTCGTTGATCAATAGATGGTTACGGTTTCCTGACCATGGACATTGGATGTCGTTGATAACGGGATCACATCATTAGGAGAATGATGTGATGGACAAGACCCAATCCTAAGCATAGCATAAAAGATCGTGTAGTTTCGTTTGCTAGAGCTTTTCCAATGTCAAGTATCTTTTCCTTAGACCATGAGATCGTGCAACTCCCGGATACCGTAGGAGTGCTTTGGGTGTGCCAAACGTCACAACGTAACTGGGTGACTATAAAGGTGCACTACGGGTATCTCCGAAAGTGTCTGTTGGGTTGGCACGGATCGAGACTGGGATTTGTCACTCCGTGTGACGGAGAGGTATCTCTGGGCCCACTCGGTAATGCATCATCATAATGAGCTCAATGTGACTAAGGCGTTAGTCACGGGATCATGCATTGCGGTACGAGTAAGGAGACTTGCCGGTAACGATATTGAACAAGGTATTGGGATACCGACGATCGAATCTCGGGCAAGTAACATACCGTTTGACAAAGGGAATTGCATACGGGATTGATTGAATCCTCGACACCGTGGTTCATCCGATGAGATCATCGTGGAACATGTGGGAGCCAACATGGGTATCCAGATCCCGCTGTTGGTTATTGACCGGAGAGGCGTCTCGGTCATGTCTGCATGTCTCCCGAACCCGTAGGGTCTACACACTTAAGGTTCTGTGACGCTAGGGTTGTAGAGATATATGTATGCGGAAACCCGAAAGTTGTTCGGAGTCCCGGATGAGATCTCGGACGTCACGAGAGGTTCCGGAATGGTCCGAAGGTGAAGAATTATATATAGGAAGTTAAGTTTCGGCCACCGGAAAAGTTTCGGGGGTTACCGGTATTGTACCGGGACCACCGGAAGGGTCCCGGGGGTCCACCGGGTGGGGCCACCTGTCCCGGAGGGCCCCATGGGCTGAAAGTGGAAGGGAACCAGCCCCTAGTGGGCTGGGCGCCCCCCCATGGGCCTCCTCCTGCACCTAGGGTTGGGAACCCTAGGGTGGGGGGACTTCCCCCTTGCCTTGGGGGGCAAGGCACCCCTTTCCACCCCTTGGCCGCCGCCCCCCCCCCAACCCTAGATGGGTTTTGGCCGCCCCCCCCTCCCAAGGGGGCCTATATAAAGGGGGGTGGGGAGGGAGGGCAGCAACCCACAGCCTTGGGCGCCTCCCTCCTCCCCTGCAACACCTCTCTCTCTCTCGCAGAAGCTTGGCGAAGCCCTGCCGGAGACCCGCTACATCCACCACCACGCCGTCGTGCTGCTGGATCTCCATCAACCTCTCCTTCCCCCTTGCTGGATCAAGAAGGAGGAGACATCGCTGCACCGTACGTGTGTTGAACGCGGAGGTGCCGTCCGTTCGGCACTCGGTCATCGGTGATTTAGATCACGGCGAGTACGACTCCGTCATCCACGTTCATTGGAACGCTTCCGCTCGCGATCTACAAGGGTATGTAGATGCACTCCTTTCCCCTCGTTGCTAGTAGACTCCATAGATGCATCTTGGTGAGCGTAGGAATTTTTTTAAATTATGCTACGATCCCCAACACTGCCTTCACCATCGTATCCGCCGGCACTGCTTCCGACGTCACCCTCACCTGCGACGCCGAGCTGGGATCAAGCTGCCTTTCTCCAGGCCATGAATAACTTTGCTGCACAAGGAAACTCAGGTACGGATTGGATCTTTGATTCAGGGGCCTCTAGTCATATGTCTGCATCTAGTAATTGGTTATCTTCTTGCACTAAATCTCCTTTCCCTTCCATTATCCTTGGAGATGGATCATCTATTCCTATATATTGTGTTGGTCAGGCTCAACTTCCCTCTTCCACCAAACCTCTTTTACTTCGCGATGTTCTAGTTGCACCCGCCCTCATTAAAAATCTTATCTCTGTTCGCCAATTTACTTGCGACAATCTAGTTTCGGCTGAATTTGACCCTTTTGGTCTATCTGTGAAGGATTACCTGACCAAGGCCGAGATCGCTCGCTTCAATAGCTCCGGTGATCTTTATTCTCTTAATGGAGTTCCTGCCGCCACCCCTCCAACATCCATGCTGGCCTCCGTCGATCTCTGGCATCGTCGCTTGGGCCATCCCAACCCCGCCGTCTTAGCTTCTATGCTTAGTGAATTTACCATACCATGTAATAGGGACTCTCATAATTCTGTGTTTTGCGAGTCTTGTCAATTAGGCAAACATGTGCGTCTTCCCTTTAGTTCCTCTAGTTCTTGTAGCACTTATCCCTTTGAATTAATACATTGTGATTTATGGACCTCTCCCATTGCAAGTGTTTCGGGTTTTAAATACCACCTTGTTATCCTAGATGATTTCACCCACTTTGCCTGGACTTTTCCTCTACGCAACAAATCCGAGGTCCATTCTCTTTTCCTTAATTTTCAACGCTATGTGTCTGTTCACTTCTTCCTCCCAATTCGCTTTATCCAATGTGACAATGGTCGCGAGTTTGATAACATTAAAAATCGTACTTTCTTCTTACAACATGGCATCCTGCTTAGGTTCTCATGTCCCTACACCTCCCCTCAAAATGGTAAAGCAGAACGCTCTCTTCGCACCCTCAATGATATAGTTCGCACTCTCCTCATTCAATCATCTATGCCTCCCAAGTTTTGGGCTGAAGCCCTACACATGGCCACCTTCCTTCTAAATATTCGACCTTCTAAAACTAAACCCAATACTGCTCCCTATTATTCCCTCTTTCTTTCCCACCCGACTACTCCGCGGTTCGTGTTTTCGGCTGTCTCTGTTTTCCCAATGCCTACGCCACTTCTGCAAATAAATTGTCACCACGCTCTATCCCATGTGCTTTTCTCGGCTTCTCTGACGAGCACAAAGGCTATCGCTGTCTCGACCTTCACACCGGACACGTTCATGTCTCTCGTCATGTCACGTTTGCTGAGCACATTTTTCCTTTCTCACAACGCACTACTACACCATCCAACACCCCTAGCTCCGCAAACACCCCCTCTCCCCGTCCTTTCCAACTATATACTCCCCTACCTGCCGAACACAACTTATCACCACCACCATTAACACCCACCATAGCCAATCCCAACCATACACTCACCCCACCCGAGACGTCCCCAACACCCCCGACCCCTGCTCCCTCCCCAACACCCCCGGCCCCTCCTCCCACTCCACCACCCAGCCCTGCTCCCACTCCACCACCCAGCCCTACTCCTTCGTCCGACTCTTCCGCTGCGCCGGACTCACCAGTACCCACCTTACCCCCTCGTGCTATTCCTACAGCAGCCCCGATTAATGATCATCGCATGCGTACTAGGGCCAAATCAGGATTTCATCAACCCCAAGACCGCCTAAACCTTCATACCTCCGTATCTCTCACTTCTCTTCCAAAGAATTACAAAACTGCTCTACTTGATCCCAATTGGGCCGCTGCCATGCAAGAAGAATATAATGCTTTACTTCAAAACAACACCTGGCAACTTGTTCCTCGTCCTCCCAATACAAATATTGTTTCTGGCAAATGGGTTTTTCGCCAAAAGTTCCACTCCGATGGGAGCCTCTCACGATATAAAGCCAGGTGGGTTTGTCGTGGCTTTTCTCAGCAACAAGGAATTGATTACGAAGAAACCTTCTCTCCTGTTGTTAAACCTAGCACCATTCGCACCGTTCTTAGTGTTGTTGTCTCCTCTTCATGGCCCATTCACCAACTTGATGTGAAAAATGCTTTCCTCCATGGTTCCCTTCAAGAAACTGTCTACTGCCAGCAACCTCTGGGTTTTGAAAATCCATCCTTTCCAACTCATGTATGTCTTCTTCAGAAATCTCTCTACGGTCTTAAACAGGCCCCACGAGCTTGGTTTCAACGCTTCTCCTCCTTCATTCAAACAATAGGCTTCACTCCATCTCTCTCCGACACCTCTCTTTTTGTGTATCATCAAACTTCTGACACTGCCTATTTACTTCTCTATGTAGATGATATCATTCTTACCGCCTCCTCTCAAAAGTTCTTAGATCATATTGTCTCTCTTCTTAGATCTGAATTTTCTATGACTGACCTAGGACTCCTTCATCATTTCTTAGGCATTGCTGTTGTTCGAGATTCCTCCAGCCTTTTTCTTTCCCAACGCCGGTATATTCTTGATCTTCTTAATCGTGCTGGTATGCTTGACTGTCAATCATCTCGCACTCCTGTCGATACTAGTTTTAAACTTTCGGCTACCGGTGAACCCTTTTCCGATCCTACTCTCTATCGTAGCCTAATAGGTGCTCTCCAATATCTCACCATTACTCGTCCTGAAATCTCTTTTGCTGTTCAACAAGCATGTCTCTATATGCATGATCCCCGGGTTCCTCACTATAATCATGTTAAACGCATTCGTCGGTATTTAAAAGGAACTCTCAATCATGGTCTCCACCTCAATAATTCTTCTCCAAACTCGCTTACCGCATACTCTGATGCAGACTGGGCTGGTTGTCCTGACACTCGAAGGTCCACTTCCGGTTTTTGTGTTTTTCTTGGTAACAATTTGATTTCTTGGTCTTCGAAAAGACAGGTTACAGTCTCACGTTCGTCGGCCGAGGCTGAGTATCGCGCTGTGGCACATGCCGTTGCAGATACAATCTGGATTCGGCAGTTACTCTCCGAGCTACATAGGCCTATTGAGCAGGCCACTATTGTCTACTGTGACAACATATCAGCAGTCTACATGACCAGCAATCCAGTTCAACACCGACGCACAAAGCATATTGAGATTGATATTCATTTTGTTCGTGAAAAGGTTGCTCTTGGTCAGGTTCGGGTGCTTCATGTTCCCTCTACGGCTCAGTTTGCTGACATTTTCACCAAGGCACTGCCAATAAGCCGTTTCAAGATATCTGTTTCAGTCTCAACGTCGTCGAGCCTGCCGTTGATATTGCGGGGGATGTTAGAGTAGTCATTATGATATACGACTTCTAGTCCAAGTCAGTTTTGTACCCCTACCCCAAGTCGGTTTGTACCCTCTTATATACTATGCCGCACCAAATCATCAATAAGCAATAGTTTTATTCAGCTTTCAGTCACCTTGTCTTTCTCTCTTTTATGCCAATGCGACTGAGAGGCATTTCTCAAACAAACAAAAGTGACTGTGAGGCGAGAGCGAGATGATACAAAAATGCCAATTTCTAAAAAGTTGTACTAAAGCAGCGATAATGAATATGGATGGGAGAGCCCTAGCATATGTTTACACGAGAAATTTACAACGCTGTGCGGATCGACTCTCTTGAGGTACGCACTACATCCTCCTCTGATCAAGCGGGATTATTTGTTACGTGGGCCAAAATAAATTATTACAGTACAAGGCTGCTACAAAATCGAGTAACATATACTACAGGAAAAAGGGAGATTGGTGCCGGGGAGGAGTTCACCACCGTCACCGTGGCATGTAAACCGTGTGGTGCAAAACGAAGAGCATATGGCTGGCGCTGCCTAGAGATTCACGTCTGGCGTTTACTGTTTCTGTTCATCCTTGAACTTTGGGCCGTTCGAGGCGGCCCTCGCGTAGGAAAAAAGAGTAATGGCTAGTTGGCTACAGACAGTGCTACAGGGCTACCGGCGTTGTTTACTCCGAGCGTCAGCCTCGAAAAGGAGAAAAGAAATGGCGCGCTCGGATCTATGCGGCGGCAAAGGTGAGAAACCAGGAATCAGTGCGTGCGTCCTCTTCCCCGTTCTTGCCATCTTGTTCCCTGGAAATGCCCTAATCATCCGTGCCCACATTGGGCCTCCGTCCGTCCCATCCAACCAACTGTAATCTTGTTCACCGGGACAAAGACTTGTGAGCTGTGACTTGTGATGTGAAACAAGCTTGCGGAGTAACCGAATTGATTAAAGGGTGTGTCTAGGGCTCAGTCGACTGAGACTTAACCAAGTCTCACTCAAGTGATATAGTATATGAGAAGAAAAAGAAAAAACTGAAAATAAATTTTTGTACGAATCTTAATGCAAGATCAATGGAATATAACATCGACTGAGACATAACGAAATCTAAGTCGACTGAGACTTAGCAAAACTGTTGATTAAATGCATACTACTACGAGTTTATGTACGGTGGCCAAGGCGATGTGGCCGCTCTCTTGCGTATCTGACTGGCACCTTTTGTGCCCTCAAGCCATGTACATGTACCGGGCGTCACGCTGCAGAAAAGACAAGAAGCGGACCAGGCTCAAGATACCGGGGAAGCACGCAAATTACAGGAGAATGCGAGATACTGTAAACAAGGCAGGGGAGCACGAGCCACCACTGGCTTGGCAGTTGGCGCCATGTGGGTTTCCTTTCTACGCGTACTGTTTCGCTTGGCCGGAGCACCCGCCGCAGTGGTCCATACATACACGCAGACGCAGTGCTCCGCAGCGGCGGTGTTTGTTTCGGCAGGCGACATCGTGCATCCAAAGGAGCGCCACGCTATAGCTCCCTTCACCTTCAGGACGGTCCCTAATGGCTAATGTATGCGAAGTACTCCAACGCAAAAAAGTAGAGTATTTCACACACAAAAAATATATTATGTGAAGTGCAGAAGCTTTTGTAGTTGCATGCCGCCGTATACTCCGGCTCCCCATTTCGTGGCGAAACAAATCGGAGGTGTTCAGCTCTGGTATCCCGGTGTCTCTGCAAGGTTGTCTAGTCTACTTGCATTCGCTCGGTCGCACGGCACGCGCGTGCTAGCGTCCCGCGATGCGTGTCGTTCAATGCGCTGCTACCCCCGCTCGATCCCTTTCTTTATTTCGACGGCACATTGCGTTGCAGTGTCTGGCATCTTCTCGCGCTGCTGCACAGAGCAAAGATGGGTCGTACGTACGGCTGGTTGAGTGCAAGATATTGATTGAAATGAAGTCCCCCGCCCCCTCTCCCTCACGTCGCCCGCCGAAACCCTAGCCTTGCTGCCGTCATCTCCCCCTCTCGACCTCCCCTCGCCACCGCCTGAGGCAGCCGCCGGCTTCGCCGGAGGCGCTGCTGATGAAGGTGGCAGCGGGGCCTCTCCTGCTGCCCCGCATCGCTCGCGGGGGGCCTCGGGACCCGGGGCGGCGGCCCCGACTGGATTGGCGCCACCGGATCCTCGGCGCACATGGTGGCGCAGGTGCGGGCCGGTGCCCTCAGCCGTGTGGACGACGAGTTATCCGGTGGATGCGAGCCAGGGTGTGGCGGCGGCGGCTTCGGCTTCGCGGCTTCAGATCTGGCCGCCTCCCACCCTCTGCCGCGGATGCGGCAAGTCCCTGCCCCCTCCCCAGCTTTGGCCTGCTCCGTCCTGGACGCCGGTTCTTCGCCGGGTGGGAGTGGTGACGGGACTATAGACAGTAGAAATCCCTAGCCAGCCCTGCTAGCTGTGACGGCGGCGACGCCCGCGGGCGCTGCGCACCTCCTTGGAGGCGTCTGTCAGGTATATCTTCCCCGCCCCTTCCTCCTTGTGCTTCCCGGGTGAAAACCCCAACGCTGTTGGGCGGCGGCGACGCCCGCGGGCGCTGCGCACCTCCTTGGAGGCGTCTGTCAGGTATATCTTCCCCGCCCCTTCCCCCTTGTGCTTCCCGGGTGAAAACCCCAACGCTGTTTGGCGGCGGCGACGCCCGCGGGCGCTGCGCACCTCCTTGGAGGCGTCTCTCAGGTATAATCTTCCCCGCCCCTTCCCCCTTGTGCTTCCCGGGTGAAAACCCCAACGCTGTTGGGCGGCGGCGACGCCCGCGGGGCGGTGCGCACCTCCTTGGAGGCATCTGTCAGGTATATCTTCCCCGCCCCTTCCCCCTTGTGCTTCCCGGGTGAAAACCCCAACGCCGTTGGGCGGCGGCAACGCCCGCGGGCGCTGCACACCTCCTTGGAGGATCAGGTATATCTTCCCCGCCCCTTCCCCCTTGTGCTTCCCGGGTGAAAACCCCAACGCTGTTGGGCGGCGGCGACGCCCTTGGCGCCGTATCCTTCTTGAAGGCGCTGCTTTGGGAGCAAGGTGAGAAGTTGGACTTCTCTGTGATGTGTGCGGTGGGTGTCGGCGGCAGCAACATAAACTCCAGCGGTGGTGTTGTCCCCCTGGTTCGGGCCATGTTTGAGTGCTCACCGTGTGGCTGTAGTGACCCTACTCCTGTGCCCGTGGCTACTGGAGAAGAGGGGATAGGGATTCCCTCCGGCAGTGTCACTCCAGCGAGCCGGTTGTGCAGAAGCTCCTCAATTTGATATTGGCCCTGGCTGTTGTTCCTTAGTTCATTCTGGCAGCTCTCCTCTTGCATGCCTGGGTCCTTGGTTTTTGGTGATGTTCTGCTCTAGGTGAGAAGTCGACGACAGGACGGGTCTGCCTGGTCCCAATAATGTGGCTGCCATCGGTGCCACTCATTCAGGTTCTAAGGTGAACATGTCCATTCATCGACGGTGTGGCGCCTTTCGAGCCAGGCGAGGACGCCGGGGCCTTCTTCGATGATGGATCTAGATGGTGGTGTTTTCGTCAGGGTCCCAGGTGTTGTGGCAACGGCTGCCCTTTCGGTCATCTGATCTTCCTCTCCTTCACCGGCATCTCCCTTCTCCTAGGCTTCGCGCGAGCAAGAGGCCTTGTCATCTTCAAGCTAGGTGCTTCTTGTTGATCTTATTTTTAGTTTGTTGTATGTCTGGCATGTGAGCTGCTTCCGGCGCCATTGTATCTTGCCTTTTTTCCCTCTTGTTTCTATTTGGTTCGATCGAGGTTGTAATCCTGGCCGGTTGATGGCTTTGTTAATTTAAAGCCGGGCTCTTCGCGTGCCTTCGTTCTAAAAAAAACGTACGGCTGGTTGGCTTAAGTAGATAGATGCTCCCTCCCTCACTCGGTCCCTGGTTCCTGTACATTTATCACTTCTACAGCGCTCTTGTTCACACTGTCTGTAAAGGCAGCTAGACAGCTCGTACTAGTAGTACGTATCGCAACACAATACCGGTACTACTACCAGTACCTTTTTCTTTGAGCGTTCGTCCTAGAAATAATTATGGGTGCAATATATGCACAGCACCGTATGCTGCATTTGCTACTGCCTTTGCTTTGCATCCATTTTTCCCATATACTGAAACCGAAGGCGCCACGCATAGAGTAGGTCAACACAGCCTTGTTCCTGCAGCTTGGCAACCGGCAATGGCAAAGCCATATACTCTACCTGACGCCGAGGGAGAGGTAGGATGAGGGATCGGCGTGAAGCATTGAAGCATCCATTCATTCAGGGATCACAGACCTTGGCGCGTACCGAGTTATGGAACTGCCCGGCGATCGAGCACGCTCAGAGCAGCCCCCCACCACGCCGCAGGCCACCAGGCACAGAACTCCCGTGATGCCACGAACCTGCCGGGGCGTCGATCTTAGCCGTCGGCGCGCGCGGCTCTGACCAATCCGGCGGCCGGCCTCGATTCCCTCTGGCAGCCAGCGTTTCCCTAGGATCCTTTGACCGGATAAAAAAACTCATGCGACCCCACCCACCGGCAGACGCCCCTTCGGTCTTCTCCCGAGCCTGGCTAATCTCCTTTTCTGCTCCGCTAATCCCGTATTCACATGGCACTTTATCATATCTTCACCCGGGCGAGGCGCTTAGCCGACGCGATTAGATCTAACAACCGGATAAAAGTTTGAATTGGTGAACCTTTTTTCGAGCTATGCCACTTTCATACGCATGGCTCACACGCGGACGGATGCGGGAGGGAGACGACTCGTTTTATTTTTGTTTCTTGCGGGGAGGGAGACGACTCGTTTTACCCTGGTTATTCTATCCGTGGATCATTGCATCTGAATCTGATCGTGAGCAGTACATGTTGGTGGTTGACTAGAATTTTCTATCCAACTTCAACTTGTGTTCACGTAGTACTAGCATAAACATTGCAGATAGTTGTATCAACCACTGACTATGCTTCTGATATTGCGTCATGGCATTGCGACCAACTGCCCTCTTCGTTCTTTTGAAGGAATTTAATTCAATTCATGTGATCGAATTGTAGAGAAAAAGAATGTCACCAACGGCCCTTCCATTTGCAATGGATGTTATGGATAGTAGTTTTCATAGATTCAAACATTTTGCGATTGCACCGAATAACTTACTCAAGAATGTGCGGAATACCCCAAATCCAAAAATTACAAGGGTATTGTTCAATGATAGAAAAAAGCTGTGTTCTAATTTTCTTTTTTCTTTTTTCATGCGGCTGTAAATAAAACAACAACTTGAATTCACCCAAATTGACAATGCATCAACAACTATCACCATCGGAAACGGGGCCAAGACACTTTTTTGACACGATAACTTGTCTGGCAAGGACCCCTTGAAATATTTACACCCTCGAGCTTTTCAAAATCGCCACCAAGAAGAACAGGATGGTCATGAAGGAGCTTCACTAGGATTGTTGTATTAGGGCCGCAACACACCGACATCCATCCACTCTGCTTTATGACTGTGAGCACGTTGAGACTCGTCGCTACGATCAACCTCGCTTCAAACAAAGATGACGCCATCGGGTGGAACTGGATAGAAAACGACAACTACTCGTCTACCTCTCCACATGTTGTCCAATTCTAGGGATCCTTCCCTAGGTTCATGTGATAAAGTTTTGATCAGTGCATGTGGAGCCCAAGTGCAAATTCTTTTCTTGGTTGGTGCTCCATGGAAGAATCTTCACGACTTACATGCGGGATATCCGTGGGTGGCCACACGATCCAAGATGTATGTTATGCTTACAAGGACCTAGAACTGCTAGGCATATCTGCATGGAATGCCCTTTTGAAAGGATCGATATGGTCGACTAGAGGTGGGTGATTAGGCGACTAATTGTTTTAATCTCTTTTGCAAATTTAGGCCCAACAATTAAAGTAGGCAGTCTAGATATGCAACTAGGTGGACAACCTATATGACAAGCACAACAAGCAACACAAGCAAGCAAGAGTAAACACACGGTAATAGCTTGCACAAAGTAAAGGACCGAAATAACCGCAAGTGGAGTCGACGGAGCAGATGATGTGTTTCTGAAGTTCCCTCCCTTTGGGGGAGGTATGTCTCCCTTGGAGGAGTGTGGAGGCACAATGCTTCCCAAGGGTCCCAAGAACTCATCATATTCTTCTCCACGCCCTCGCATAATGCAAGATGTGGTGAATCCACTAGCGGTCCTTGAAGGGAGTATCCGGGGCCTTTTCAAACAAGGTTAGGGCAATCTCCATAGCTAAATTGGAGGCTCATAACACCACCACGAAGTTTCACCACAATGGAATGTGGCTCCACAGTGACCTCTTCCGTCTAGTGTGTCCACACATCCAAGATTAACAAGTTGATTAAAAAAAGAGTCGGGGAACACAAATCGGTTTGGTAGGAATGTAGATCGGGTGAATCTCCTCCTATCCCCAAAGTATGAGAGAGTTTGGGTGGATGGGGAAGGAGATCTCGAGCGTTTGCTAGTTTGGCGAGGGGAAAAGCTCGAGGAAGATTAGGGTTGGAAGGAAGAATAAGAGGGGTATTTATAGCCCACGGAAGGAAGAGTCGTTGCACAGTCGCAACTCCTGCAATCGGACTAAAGGGGTCCGGGTACCCGGACCTTCCAGAGAAATTACACCCTAATCCGGAACCTGGGGGACAAAGTCCTCGGACACCCAAACAGATCAGGCGACAGGCGGGCAAGGGTGGCCAGGCTCCCAGAGGTTCAAGACCCCGGGCACCCGTACCGACCAGAGACATAAGCGAGACCCCGTGCACCTAAACTCCGTGACTCCCGGCACCCAGACAATCTTGAGGACGTGTTCAATATCTCCGGTGCCACTGGGCACCCGGACAAAAAGGGTTCCGGACACCCGGTCCTCTGGAGGTGGGTATTTCTCCGGTGATAAACTTCTTCCGATGGACATGGAATATATTGGGAAAGTTGTATGTGGAAAAATGTTTGAGTTCCCCACCTCCCTAATCTTCGCAACCCCTCTTAATAGTACGGATGTTCCTACGACTCAAAGAGTAACCAAAAAACTTTTTGAGCCAGCAAAGAACACCGTCTTTTGCCCTTTTTGAATAGGTTACCGATGTTCGTACACCAAATGTAGAAGCCAATGTCCTGACATAAACTTCATAACCGGCATTAGTTCTTACAAATCGTATTGTGATCAATAGCAAAATCATAAGTGAGTGACAATTGCACTTTCACCTTTCTCCAAAGTCGTATGGGGTCACGCTAAGGCATGGAAGGGCGAGATCATCCTGGACGCCCATGAAACTGTGCCAACGATAGGGATCTCCGAATGGTTGGACTTGACAGTAACCTCGGTGCCAAAGGAAAAGAAGTGGAGACGTAGTGGAATTCTTATTTACACCTTGTGGGACATCTGGGAAGGCGAAATCACCACATCTTCAGGGGTATGCTCTTGAACCACATTGAGGTGGTGTCTTTGGCTCTCAAGGATATCACACAGATGGAGACGGCTTTGCTCCGCCCCAGTAAAGTGAGGCATAGGTTAGGTGGACAATGTTTGTAGTCCTAAGTAAGTTTTTGGCAAGTACCCTTCAAAATATTCCAATTGTGTGCATATGACTTCTTCTTCTCCTTAATAAAAAGACAACACTCATGCCGGTTCCTAAAAAGAACGTGTCAAACCCGTCCAAGACAGGGATGTAGATGGGGTGTCATCCTGTGGAGACGGAACCATTAGGAGAAGAGATTGAGGCGGGCGATAAAGGGCTCGTCAATTGGGATGATGAAGCCAAGGAGCTTGTTGTGGTAGCAGGTGATGGCGGCTATGCAAAAAAGAGCATGAGTATGTAGCAGACAGGGCTAGTGTTGGGAGATATAAGTAATCATTTTACTTGAAATACGACTCATTTATATAGGAGAAAAGGTATACATAACATGATCAAGAGATCATCAACAAAAATTTAAGAGAATCTCAAGGTAGATGATAACAGGCCAATAATGTAATAAGCGCACACCTTTATCCAAAATGGCTATATGTACGAGTAGCCTTTCTGAAAAACTTGTTTATCCAAATTTAGTAATGTGGTGTCCGATAACTTTAAGGTAACCTCACCATTTTTAATAGAAATATAAGCATTTTAACGATTATTTGTAATGTATATCTTGCATATACAAACCACAAAATATGTTAAACATCACAACCTTTACACAAAGGATGCTCAAAGTGCATCTATTGCCCTCGTGATGGGTGTTAATGATCCATTACAAAGGATTAAGGGACTATGTTACTAAATATAAACATGTGCATAGTCCCAGATTTTTTTAAACTACTAGGTATTAACTCCTACAAATTTTATGTTGAAGGATGGCTTGAAGCTAGAAGACTAGAGATCTTTTTCTTGTCCCCTTTGGTTGAAGGCATCAGATTTAGTATATGAGAAGTCGTATTATAAGGATAGGTAGGATATCAAAAGCTAGGGGGTGAATCTTGTTAATTTAGAACCCAAAGCGAGTTCCACAATATATCATTTAATACATTTAATTTCACATCGATGTAATCGTAGCTCTCAGTGAAAGGATATCTTTTCCCCTGAGTGTGTTTTTGTAATAGTGACAAGTGATTAGGGGAATGATGTTTATTCAGTTGTAGTAACACAAAAGTGGAAAAGAAGTCAACATACTTACAATTCAGAGGGGTTAGATGATGATCAAGGAGCGGGGATCAATGCTTTATAACTTCCCAAGAGAGACAAAAAACCATGAGAATGTCTAATAGAAAAGTTGTGCAAGTGATATGTCTCCATCATATCTACCTTTCCAAACACTTTTTTTCTCTTATTTTGTCCTCTAATTTGCATGATTTGAATGAAACTAACCCGGGCTGACGCTGTTTTCAGTAGAACTACCTTGGTGTTGTTTTTTGTGCAGAAATAAAATTTCTCGGAATTGGTCAAAACTTCACGGAGATTTTTTATTGAATATATAAAAAATACTGGTGCAAAGATCTACCGGAGGGGGGCCATTAGCTGCCCACAAGGCAGGGGCTCACCTCCCCCTAGGGCGCGCCTGTCTGCCTTGTGGGGCCCATGGGTGTCCGTCTGACCTTATTCCAACTCCATATATACCCTCTTCCTGAGAGCAAAATCAGAGAGAAAGTTTCATTGCACTTTATGCTACAGAGCCGCCGCCTTCTTCTGTTCTTCATCGGGAGGGCAGATAGGAGTCCGTTCGGGGCTCCGGAGAGCGGGATTCATTGCCGTCGTCATCATTAACCCTTCTCCATCGACAATTCCATGATGCTCACCACCGGAGTGACTAATTCCTTCATAGGCTTGTTGGACAGTGATGGAGATGGATGAAATCCCTTATGTAGTCGAGTCAATTTGTTAGGGCTTGATCCCTAGTATCCACCATATTCTATGGTTGATGTTGCTATGACTTTGCTATGCTTAATGATTGTCACTAGGGCTTGAGTGCAATGATTTTAGATTTGAACCCATTATGGTTCCATCATTATATTTGAGTTCTTAATCCTATCTGCAAGTTATATGCACATGTTATTGTTTTGAACCGTAGACCCCATGGTGACAATATTTGAGATACTCTCCTGGAACAAATGTAATTCGAGGAGATCATGTATTTACTATGTGTTAATGCTTTGTTCCGGTTCTCTATTAAAAGGAGCGCCTTAATTACCAGTAGTTTCCATTAGGACCCCGCTACCACGGGACGGTAGGACAAAAGATGTCATGCAAGTACTTACTGCAAACACGTGTAATGAAATATGGAATACATGCATGCCTACATATGATTGATGAATTGGAGCTATTGTGTATGGCTCTAGGTTGTGGTTGTTACATATTGAATTTCATCCAAATATCCATCGCTAATCCAATGCTTACGCTTTGCTAATATTGTCTTTACTCAAGTTACTATTACTACTGTTGCTGCTAGTTTGTTACAAAACTGTTGTTACCGTTACTGCTACTATTGCTACCGCTACATCACTTCTATCAAGTTATTGTGCTACTAATAAATTGCTATAAGGAAGTGACTTCTTAGGTGTGGTTGAATTGACAACTCAACTGCTAAGGCTTATAAATATTCTTTGGCTCCCCTTGTGTCGAATCAATAAATTTGGGTGAAATATTACCCTCAAAGACTGTTGTGATCCCCTATACTTGTAGGTCATCAAGACTATTTTCTAGTGCCATTGCCAGGGAGCATAGCCCTATTTATTAAGTTCACTTGGGAGTTAAATATTTGCTGCAATATTCTTTATGAAGAATCTGAGAGACTCTAAGACCAAGATCATGCTCTCTACTACGAGAGGAGGTAAGGAACCGCCTACTCGATCCATGCTTGATTCACCTTTTGTTTCAAGTCAGCTTGCGACACCGCCACATGTTATTCAATCTGATATGTCGCAAGTAATTGATAATGCTTCTGCTATTGATTATACTCATGATGATGCTTCCACTATGCCTGCTAAATCTGTGCCACTTGCTGAATTACTTGATGCTCATATTGCTAAAGCTGAAGAATCTGAAGTTGAAGAAAGTCCTGAATCACATGCCACACCTAGCACTCCTGCTAGAACTAAGATGCTTGATATTACCGATGGTTACACTCTTCCTGAGGAGTCTACTAGAGAACTTATGGCTTATGATACTCCTAATGGCATAGAAGGTTTTATGGCTATAGTTAAAGGAAAGGCCATGAACAAAATATTGAAATATGATCCTAAGTTTGCAACTTCTCCTATTTTTCTTACGTATAATGATTATGAATTCTGTGTTGATCCTGAACTTATTACTTTGGTAGAATCTGATACTTTTCATGGTTATGAATCTGAAACAATTGTTGTACATCTCACTAAATTAAATGATACTGCCACCCTTTGCTCAAGAGGAAAGATTCGCTACTATTATATTCTTAAGTTGTTTCCTTTCTCATTAAAATGAGATGCTAAGAATGGTTCAATAATCTTGATCCTGGTTGTATGCGTAGTCCCCAGGATATAATCTATTACTTTACTGAAAAATATGCTCAAATCAAGTCTTCTATATAAAGAGAAAGGCATAACATTAACACAAGCTCTTGAATCACATAAAACAATTTTGACATAATTTATTTTATTGGAGCATGGTATAGTACGTATTCCTGGGTCTCCTAATTTCTGAGGTACTTTTCCGTCGAAAGATTAATTTGCAAGCTGATGTCTACTAGACAACTTGTTCTTGTAGACTCATGTTGGGCCTCCAAACATAGAGTTTTGTAGGACAGTAGCAAATTTCCCTCAAGTGGATGACCTAAGGTTTATCAATCCGTGGGAGGCGTAGGATGAAGATGGTCTCTCTCAAGCAACCCTACAACCAAATACAAGAAATATCTTGTGTCCCCAACACACCCAATACAATGGCAAATTGTATAGGTGCACTAGTTCGGCAAAGAGATGGTGATACAAGTGTAGTATAGATAGTAGATTTAGGTTTTTGTAATCTTAAAATATAAAAACATCAAGGTAGCAAGTAACAAAAGTGAGCACAGATGGTATTGCAATGCTTAAAAACAAGGCCTAGGGTTCATACTTTCGCTAGTGCAATCTCTCAACAGTGCTAACATAACTGAATCATATAACAATCCCTCAACATGCGACAAACAATCACTCCAAAGTTCTTATCTAGCGGAGAACATAAGATGAAATTGTTGTAGGGTACGAAACCACCTCAAAGTTATCCTTTCCGATCGATCTATTGAGTTATTCATATAAGTGTCACAAATAGTCCTAGAGTTTGTACTAGAATAACACCATGTGATACATATCGACCAACTCTAATGTCACCTCGAAATATTTCCTACTTGAATATTAGGACGAAAACGTGCATCAACCCCTATCCATAGATTACCCCAACGTCACCTCAGGAATCCGCGAGTTGAGTGCCAAAACATACATCAAGTGAATCAATATAATACCCCATTGTCACCACGGATATCCATATGCAAGACATACATCAAGTGTTCTCAAATCCAACAAAGTATTCAATCTGATAACAGTGAAACCTCAAAGGTAAAAACTCAATACATCACAACGAGATAGAGAGGGAGAAACACCATATGATCCAACTATATTAACAAAGCCCGCGGTACATCAAGATCATGCCAAATCAAGAACATGAGAGAGAGAGAGATCAAACACATAGCTACTAGTACATACCCTCAGCCCCGAGGGTGAACTACTCCCTCCCCATCATGGTGGCCGCCGGGATGATGAAGCTGGCCTCCGGTGATGATTTTTCCCTCTGGCAGGATGCCAAAACAGGGTCCTGATTGAGTTTTCGTGGATACTGAGGCTTGCGGCAACAGAACTTCTCGTCCAGGGTTCTTTTCGGAGGTTGGGGCATTTATAGGAATTTTTGGCGTCGGTCTCACGTCAAGGGGGTGCATGAGGCAGCAACAAGCTCGGGAGGCGTGCCCTAGGGGGCCCCAGGCTTGTCGTGCCCTCGTGGCTCTTCTGGTCTTTCCATGGAGCTTCGAGGGTGTCTTTTTGTCCATAGAAATCACCATAAATTTCTAGCCCATTAAGAGAACTTTTATTTCTGCACGAAAAACAACACCATGGTAGTTCTGCTGAAAACAACGCCAATTGTAGGATCGGAAGTATGTCTAGAGGGGGGGGGGGTGATTAGACTACTTGACCAAATAAAAATCTAGCCTTTTCCCAATTTTAGTTCTTGGCAGATTTTAGCAACTTAGCACAAGTCAAGCAATCAACCTACACATGCAATTCTAAGAGTATAGCAGGGGAATGTAAAACAATTGCATATAAAGGTAAAGGGATGAGTTTTAGGGCGCAAACGCAATGTTGACACAGAGATTTTTTATCCGTGGTTCCGATAGGTGGTGCTATCGTACATCCACGTTGATGGAGACTTCAACCCACGAAGGGTAACGGTTGCGCGAGTCCACGGAGGGCTCCACCCACGAAGGGTCCACGAAGAAGCAACCTTGTCTATCCCACCATGGCCTTCGCCCACGAAGGACTTGCCTCACTAGGGTAGATCTTCACGAAGTAGGCGATCTCCTTGCCCTTACAAACTCCTTGGTTCAACTCCACAATCTTGTAGGAGGCTCCCAAGTGACACCTAGCCAATCTAGGAGACACCACTCTCCAAGAAGTAACAAATGGTGTGTTGATGATGAACTCCTGGCTCTTGTGCTTCAAATGATAGTCTCCCCAACACTCAACTCTCTCTCATAGGATTGGATTTGGTAGAAAAAAGATTTGAGTGGAAAGCAACTTGGGGAAGGCTAGAGATCAAGATTCATGTGGTTGGAATGGAATATCTTGACCTCAACACAAGTGTAGGTGGTTCTCTCTCAGAAAATATGTATTGCAAGTGTAGGCATGTCCTGATGGCTCTCTCCATGAATGAAGAGTGGGTGGAGGGGTATATATAGCCTCCACACAAAATCTAACCGTTACACACAAATCGCCAAACTCGGTGGGACCGAATCCTTAAACTCGGTCGGACCGATTTAGTTCAAAATGTGAATGTTAGGATTCTCGGTGGGACCGACATGTCAACTCGGCGGGACCGATGTCATTAGGGTTAGGGCATAACGTAATCTCGGTGAGACCGATTACACAAACTCGGTGATACCGATTTTGGTAATAGCCAAACAGAGAGTTGGTCAGGCAAACTCGGTGGGACCAATTCGCTCATCTCGGTTGGACCGAAACGTTACGAAAAGGAAACAGAGAGTTTGCATTGCAATCTCGGTGGGACCGATCGCTCATCTCGGTTTGACCGAAACGTTACGAACGGAAACAGAGAGTTTGCAATCCCATCTCGGTGAGACCGAGATCCCTATTGGTGAGACCGAATTGATTGGGGTTTCTGGCAGTGGCTATGTCAACTGAACTCGGTGGCTCCGGATGTGAAACTTCGGTGGGGCCGAGTTGGACTTTTTGGTTTAGGACATATGTGGATATGAGAAAGTAGTGGAGGGTTTTGGAGCATATCACTAAGCATTTTGAGCAAGATCCTCATTAAGCAACACCTCATCCCTTCTTAATAGTATTGGGTTTTCCTATAGACTCAATGTGATCTTGGATCACTAAAATAGAAAATGTAGAGTCTTGTGCTTTGAGCTTGAGCCAATCCTTTGTCCTTAGCATTTTGAAGGGTGCACTTTCTAATCCATGCCATGCCAAACATTGAGCTTTCCTGAAATATTTATCTTGGAATAGCATTAGCTCAATGAGCTATATGTTGTTAGGAATTACCAAAACCACCCAGGGATAGTTGCACTTTCAATCTCCCCCTTTTTGGTACAACATATAGATAAAAGCTTCGACAAATGATAAATAAGATTGAAAAACATCGTCGCTTTGAGAAGTATGTGATAAGCAAGAGCTCCCCCTAAATTTGTGCATTATTTAAGATTTGCTTTTGAATGCAAATTCACAATCGATTAGGATCATGGGTTACTCTTCCATGTCACATACATCTTGGTGGAGCGCTCAAAATGATAGAGATTAAAAGCATGCACTCATCACCAAGCAAAGTGAATGATCATAATAGGATATGAAAGATAGCATAATCCAACAAGCATTAAGGGTAGCATATGATCAAACACTTGATCAAATAAGTATCTCACAAGGACACAAAGTAGTATCACACAAGCACGCAATAAAGTTTCAAACCAACCAAAATAAGTGCAAAGAGAGATAAAAACCAACACACTCTCTCTCGAAGCCTATGATCTATACATTTTTCTCCCCCTTTGGCAACAAGTTACCAAAAAGTAGTAAAATGCATAGTGCTAAATGACTCTCAGGCTTGATCTTCGGGAGGTGGTGTTGAGAGGACGCCAAGGACGAAAGCTTCTGATGAAGTGGCTGGAGCTGGTGGAGTAGCTGCTGGAGTTGGAACTGGAGCTGTAGCTGCTGGTGCTGATGCTGTGGCTCTAGTGTCTGTCACTAGCACTGCAGCAGATCTCTGTCCTCTGGGCACTCTAGCAAATGCATCTGTGGTAGACTTGCCCTTCTTCTCCTCTACTTCCTCCTGAAGTTGCTCAACTGCAGTTTGGATCTCTGTGATCTTGACATCAAGGTCATAGAATTTTGTCTCAACAATCCTTTCCAAGCTCTCCTGGTTCTTGGTCAGGTTGGCCAGGCCCTGCTCAATCCTCAGAGTGGATTGGATGAGATATCCAAGCTGGTCTTGCTTGCTCTTCAAGAAGACCTGAGATGCCTCTTCCACAGTTGGCATCTTTGCAGCCTTCTCAGCTTTAGCTTTGGCTTTCTTCTCTTGTGCTTGCACAGATGATGGTTCATTCTCAGTCAAAACAACTATGTTGTCCTCAAATTCAGGATAGATGGGTAGATGCTCTTTGTCCAAGATGTACTTGCCTTTGCCCATCTTTGAATTGATGAGCTCCTGGATGTGTGGGGCATATCCACAACTTCTCTTCTGATCAGCTGCAGTCCTCTTGATTGTTTCCACAATCAGGCTCATAACCTTGAACTTCTGTGGGACATCAAATATGTGCAGCAAGTTGATAGCATGTCCTCTGATCATCTTGTGATCACCTGACTTGGGTAGAAGTGTGTGCCTCAGAATCCAATTGATTGTTGGCAGACCAGACAACAAATAGTGTACAGATCCAAACTTATGTGTGCCCAAAGCATCATCAAGGATCTCTTTCTACATATTGGCCATAGAGTTGTGGTCTTTCTTCTTCTTGGCATAGACATCCAAGTCATCCTCATGTTCCTCACGAGCATTGATCAATTGAGCCCATTCTTCAACTGTAGACTGGTACCTAGTACCCTCAGACATCCACACAATCCTTCCATCTGGATGGAAGTGGGCAGTGGAGTAAAACTGCATAATGAGCTCATCATTCCACTTGGTGAACTTCTGAGCCACAAACTTATCAACTCCACATGCCTTGAAGCTGTCAAGCACACCAGGGAAGTGATCCTCATTTTCTTTAATGAATTCCCAATCAACCCATCTCATGTCACACACTATGGGCTTCTTGTCAAGCAAACCAGTCTCATAGAAGTCCTGTTGTTCCTTAGTGTGGAATCTGTAGTCCACAGCAGTCCTTCTCCTGGTGGCATATGGATCAGACTCTCTCCATAGCCTCAATCCTGAATCCTTACCGATTTTCATATTCTCTGCAACTGGGTGTGCATCATTGTGATCAGGGATCTTGGGCTTCAGCTTCCTCAAAACAACAGAATCATCTTCCTCTTCTTCTTCAGCAGCTTGAGGCACTAGGGCCTTGTTCTTCTCCTCAGCAGGGATGTTCCTGGTGCTCCTCTTGGGTTTTGGCTTTGGAGCTGGAGCAGCAGCCTTGGGAGCAGTTTTGGGCTTAGATGGAGCAGCCCCTGCCTTAATTGCATCTCCCATAAGCTTTTGAGCTTTGGGTGCTGGTGCTGCATCCTCTTCCTCTTCCTCTTTTTCAGAATCTCTCATCATTGATGGTTTACCAATAACTCTGGCAATGGTCTTCTTGACCCTTTCTTTCCTCTTCTTACCATCTCCAGTTTCCTTGGGTTCAAGTGTGAACTCCATTGTTTCTCCTGTGGCAACTTTTCTTGGCTTAGACATGGGTTGTCTTCCTGCTGGCATCTTAGTTTTCAGACCTGGCTTAGTTGCAGCAGCTGAGCCATACTCTTTCTTCAGCACTTTCTTCTTTGAGGTGGCTTCATCTTCAACAACCACATAATCTTCATCTTCAGAGTCAGAAGTCCTCTTCTTCCTTGTTCTGGTAGCAGCCTTTGGCAGATTGCTTGGAGTGCTCCTGCTGCCTTCATCATAGCTGCTAGAGGGACTAGTGCCCTCACTTAACTGAACCTGTTCCTCTAACTTGTTTTGGCTGTCACTTTGGTCAGACATCTTGCAAGTACACTGTCAGCAGACCCTGTGAATAGGTTATAGATGAGGTAGAGTAGATGAGCATCACAAAGTACATGAGTTTTTGCAAAACAGATGACTTAAAAAACTTAGTTTTAGTTCTTCACAGAAAGCTTTTCGGATCTACCGATTTGTAAACTCGGTGATACTGAAGCAGCTTTTGGAACCTGAACTAGTGAACTCGGTCAGACCGAGTCATAGTTTGGTGGTACCGAGATTGCTAGGGTTTCATAGAGAATTGAACTCGGTCACAACGATTTGCAATTTTCGGTCGGACCGAAAATGCGTGTGCTCTGGCCTAAGCCAAAATTGGTGAGACCGATTTCTACAACTCAGTCGGTCCGAGATGAATTCGGCGGAGACCTAACCCTAAAATTTTCAAATCAAAACTAATCTACGGGACGTTTTCGCTGGACAGGATGATTTCAATCATGGCAAGAAACATGGCAACGCAATGTGCTAAGAATCGGAGTTAAAGATTAGCACAATGATCAAGTCCGTAGCCTAGTGCGGCGACGAACTTGCTACGGTGGCAACGACAGAGAAGATTTCCGTTGACGGCGGCGGAGACCAGCGGCGGGAGGTCGCTGGTGATGAGAGGACGTCCGGAGACCAGAGGAGGTAGAGTAGGTTACGCGCGGGCGAAGGGGTTCGGAGAAATTTCCGAATTTTGACCCAGCGGTATATATAACCTGACCCTGTCGGTGTGACCGAGTGGAACGACTCGGTGGCACCGAGATGCAAAACTGCAAGCAGTTACTGCAACTCCGTGTGACCGAAAAGTTCTAATCGGTTGCACCGAGATTGAAAACCCTAGATCAACTTGGTGACTTGGTAGGACCGAAAAGGATGAATCGGTCAGACCGAGATGCACAAAGAGGTTTTGGAGGTTTAAGTCTATGACGAATCAGGATCTTCGAGTGCTCCTCACACAGAGTGGTTCGAATCTGACTTGATCAAACTTTGTGATGTAGCATGAATAGAGTTTGAGACGAGAAAAGCATAGATAGCTAGAGGGTGTTCTTAGGCATTCTTGTCCATCCATTTGGCAAAAAGAGAAAGAGCCAAACGATCAAAGCAATAAATGGATGTCCTCAAATGAGTAAAATATGCAACCAATATGTTCACACAATAAAATGGCAAATGAAATATGTGACAAAGCATGCACAAACATTCTAGCATCTATCAAGCAATTGGCGATGACTAGGTCATCTATATATGAGTATATTGACTTAGGAGTCAAATGAGAACATTTGATCATAGGTCATACTCATCGTTTAAGCACAAGTGGGGTTACCACTTTTACATAAAGCATTGTTGTGTTCACACCATTAGAGTTGCTTTAGCTCATTGATTTGAGTAAAGCTCCCCCTAGATGTGATATCCCCCCTAAAGGGAATGAACTAACCTTGGGTTTTGTCGATGATGACTTCATGTAGGTGTTGAAGATGTAGATGCTCAATGTTGATGTAGATCATTTGGAGAAATCCTTTGGAGTGAGTTGCACTTTCAATACCTACACGGGTTAGTCCCACAAGGAACAAACAAGGATATCCATAGACATAGAGTGACGCGTATACAAGATGATGTCCATGAAATCATTAGGTTACCTTGTCCCTTGTCTTACCAACAAGAGGGTTTGTGACTCCTTGAACTAGTGCAAGATATGGAAGTTGTTTGCACTTGTCCTTGCCAAAATGATAAGAGTGAAGTATGTTGGCAGAGTCACCCTCAAGAACTCTCTAGTTCTTGTTCTTCTGGATCCACACCATCTTGATGGGAACCCTTGGAGTCGTAGTTGTACTTGATGAAGTGGAACTTGATGTAGTCTTGGGAACCCACTTGACCAAGGCCTTAGGTGCTTCTTCAAATGCATCAATTTCCTCTTGAAGCTTGTCCTTGCCTTTTTGCTTGTGGTCTTGTGGTGGAAGATCATCTTGAGCTTGTGTTCCTTTGAAAGAAGTAGGATCATACTTCTCTTGTTGAGGAACAAACCTCGTCTTGGGGTATTAATCTTCTTCCCACTCAACTCCATTGGAATCGAACTTTCGTTCAAAACCAACACCTTGATTCTTCCGGTGTCTTCCTTGCTTGTGCACAATTTCCTCAAATTGCTTACTTCCGGCAAGACTCTTGTAAACACCTTTCTCTATGATTCCCTTCAATAAGCTATTTTCTTGCTCAAGTGTAACTTGGCTAAGAGAATCATTAGTGGAATCAAGAGAACTACTAGAAACATCAAAATTGGATTTAGCATGATTGTTGTTACTACTAGATGAAGAATCTTTCTTGTTCTTGTTGCTAGATTTAACTTGTGGCATGTAAGTAGACAAGAGTAAACGCTTGGCAATGTAAGAAGAACTTTTCTTGCGAAGATCATCATTGATTGCCTTTAAAAACTCATGCTCTTGCTCAATGTTGAGCTTTTCAAAGCGTAGCTTATCATGAGTCTTTAAAAGTTCTCGATGATTTTCCAAGGTAGTTTCATGAGCTAACTTAAGAGTGTTTAGTTCTTGAGTTAGACACTCAATCTCCTTCTTATCATCATCATTCGTTTTATCTTGATTAGCATGATTAATTGACGTTTCATCATAGTTTTCATCACTAGAGTTGTCAACAAGTAAATCATCATCACCTAGCAAATCATCTTCATCACTATTGAAATCAACATACCCGGGATGTGTTACCTTTGGACCTTTGACACAAGTGCTAGACCGGCAACACCTTCATCTTGAGTATATTCGGAGTCGGAGTGATAACTTCTTTCGGAGTGATTGTCGGAGTCGGAGCCGGAGCCGGATACCCATTCACCAACATGAGCTTGATGTCTTCTTTTTGTGTAGCTCCTTGATGACTTTTCCTTTCTTTCCGAATCCTTGCTTCTCCGAGAGGTTCTTCGTTCATAACGATCATCTCTACTCCTCCTTTCTCTTGGTGGTGATTCTTCTCTTCTACTCCTTCTTTTGGGAGAATCTTCTCTTCTTTTGTAGGGGGCCGTACACTCATTGGACTAGTGTCCGGGTCTTCCACAAGTGTAGCAATTACGCTCGCGACTAGAAGATCTTTTGTCATTGTAGGACCTTGACTTGGAGCTTCTTTCTTTGCTTCTATTCTTGTAGAACTTGTCGAAGTTCTTCACCATTAAGCTCAATTCTTCGTTGAAGGTTTGTTTCTCACTCGAAGATGTGGGAGTATCACATGAGGCTTTGTAAGCACCACTTGACATGTTGTGAAGCTCTTCCTTATCCTTGAGTGACATCTCATGAGCAACAATTCTTCCAATGACTTCCGTTGGCTTGAGATCTTTGTAATTGGGCATCATTTGGATCAATGTGCACACGGTATCATATTTTCCATCCAAGGCTCTTAGGATCTTCTTGATGATGAATTTGTCGGTCATCTCTTCACTTCCTAAGCTGGCAATCTCATTTGTGATGAGAGCAAGCCTAGAGTACATTTCAGCGACACCTTCACCATCCTTCATTTTGAACTTGTCAAGTTGACTTTGAAGCACATCCAATTTGGATTCCTTGATGGAGTCGGTACCTTCGTGCATATCAGTCAAAGTATCCCAAATTTCCTTTACATTCTCAAGACTGCTGATTTTGTTGAATTCTTCGGGGCACAATCCGTTGAAGAGAATATCACAAGCTTGAGCATTGTATTGTAGCATCTTCAACTCTTCCGCGGTAGCTTCACGGTTCGGTTCTCTCCCATCAAAGAATTCACCTTGCAAGCCAATACACACAATAGCCCAAACTGCGGGGTAATGTCCAAGAATATGCATTTTCATCTTATGCTTCCAACTAGCAAAGTTAGTACCATCAAAGTAAGGACCTCTGCGGTGGTAATTTCCCTCGCTAGACGCCATACTCTCCTAGGTTGTGAAACCAAGGCTATGACCACCAAAAGCTATGGAAATCAAAGCAAATGGAGACCAAGGCTCTGATACCACTTGTAGGATCGGAAGTATGTCTAGAGGGGGGGTGATTAGACTACTTGACCAAATAAAAATCTAGCCTTTTCCCAATTTTAGTTCTTGGCAGATTTTAGCAACTTAGCACAAGTCAAGCAATCAACCTACACATGCAATTCTAAGAGTATAGCAGCGGAATGTAAAACAATTGCATATGAAGGTAAAGGGATGAGTGTGAGGGAGCAAACACAATGTTGACACGGAGATTTTTTATCCGTGGTTCCGATAGGTGGTGCTATCGTACGTCCACGTTGATGGAGACTTCAACCCACGAAGGGTAACGGTTGCGCGTGTCCACGAAGAAGCAACCTTGTCTATCCCACCATGGCCGTCGCCCATGAAGGACTTGCCTCACTAGGGTAGATCTTCACGAAGTAGGCGATCTCCTTGCCCTTACAAACTCCTTGGTTCAACTCCACAATCTTGTCGGAGGCTCCCAAGTGACACCTAGCCAATCTAGGAGACACCACTCTCCAAGAAGTAACAAATGGTGTGTTGATGATGAACTCCTTGCTCTTATGCTTCAAATGATAGTCTTCCCAACACTCAACTCTCTCTCATAGGATTGGATTTGGTAGAAAGAAAATTTGAGTGGAAAGCAACTTGGGGAAGGCTAGAGATCAAGATTCATGTGGTTGGAATGGAATATCTTGACCTCAACACAAGTGTAGGTGGTTCTCTCTCAGAAAATATGTATTGGAAGTGTAGGCATGTTCTGATGGCTCTCTCCACGAATGAAGAGTGGGTGGAGGGGTATATATAGCCTCCACACAAAATCTAACCGTTACACACAAATCACCAAACTCGGTGGGATCGAATCCTTAAACTCGGTCGGACCGATTTAGTTCAAAATGTGAACGTTAGGATTCTCGGTGGGACCGACATGTCAACTCGGTGGGACCAATGTCATTAGGGTTAGGGCATAACGTAATCTCGGTGAGACCGATTACACAAACTCGGTGAGACCGATTTTGGTAATAGCCAAACAGAGAGTTGGTCACACAAACTCGGTGGGACCGATTCGCTCATCTCGGTTGGACCGAAACGTTACGAAAAGGAAACAGAGAGTTTGCATTGCAATCTCGGTGGGACCGATCGCTCATCTCGGTTTGACCAAAACGTTACGAACGGAAACAAAGAGTTTGCAATCCCATCTTGGTGAGACCGAGATCCCTATTGGTGAGACCAAATTGATTGGGGTTACTGGCAGTGGCTATGTCAACTGAACTCGGTGGCTCCGGATGTGAAACTTCGGTGGGGCCGAGTTGGACTTTTTGGTTTAGGACATATGTGGATATGAGAAAGTAGTGGAGGGTTTTGGAGCATATCACTAAGCATTTTGAGCAAGATCCTCATTAAGCAACACCTCATCCCTTCTTAATAGTATTGGGTTTTCCTATAGACTCAATGTGATCTTGGATCACTAAAATAGAAAATGTAGAGTCTTGTGCTTTGAGCTCGAGCCAATCCTTTGTCCTTAGCATTTTGAAGGGTGCACTTTCTAATCCATGCCATGCCAAACATTGAGCTTTCCTGAAATATTTATCTTGGAATAGCATTAGCTCAATGAGCTATATGTTGTTAGGAATTACCAAAACCAACCAGGGATAGTTGCACTTTCACCAATCCTAGTTGGTTCCATTCAAATCATACTAAAACCATATGAAATTTTTGTAAACATGGCATGAATAATTCATAAATTATAGATATGTTGGATACGTATTAGCATCCCCAGTCTTAGTTCCTGGTCGTCTTTGAGTAGGTAAATGATAAAAGAAATAATTTATGATGTGTGAATGCTAGCATAGTGCATAAGTTTATCAATGATAATTCCAAACAATTTTTCTAGCATCATTATATATCATAAAAAGTAGCTCATCTCATAAAACTTCTCATGATCAAGTAGCAAGCTATTCACATGTTAAAGTATAGACCATAAACTTTCTTGAAAACTAACAAACTATGTTCTCAGTCATCAAACAATTGCAATTCATCTTATTTCCAGGAAGGGTCTATGTAAGAGCTTTGATCTAGCAAATTCCACATACTCAACTATCATATAGTCTTCCTTGATTTCTTACACTCAAAGCATATTTTTAGAACAAATATCATCCATCGAACACAGAGAAAGATAGGGGCTTAATGTTTCGCCTCCCAACTTATTTATCATAGAGATAATTGTCAACAATAATAACTCATGATCACTTATATTCAACTGGATATATGTGTCTGGATCTTTCCGACCACATGATGCTTGCAAAGAGAAAAAATAAAAATGGAATAGAGAAGAACACTATTGACCCTTACATAAAATTAAATACATAAAGTAAAAGATAGGCCCTTTGTAGAGGGAAGCAGAGGTTGTCATGCGCTTTTTATTTTTGGATGTGCAAGCTCTTAATGCAAAGGAACGTCACTTTATATTGCCCCTTGTGATAGCAACCTTTATTATGCAGTCTGTCGCTTTTATTTCTTCACCATCACAAGTTCGTACAAAGCTTGTTTTCCCTTACAATAAAAGATCATATATATTTAGGAGAAATTCTTATTGCTTTTTGCACCGATGAAAACTTGAAGGATCTTATTCAATCATAAGTAGATATAGTGGACTCTCATGGCAAGAAACTGGGTTTAAGGGTTTTTGGTTGCACAAGTAGTATTTCTACTTAGTACAAAATTTTGGCTAGCAAGCACCACATGTTAGAGGATCCATGACAATATAACTTCTATGTGAATATAAACAAACATAACTTATTACTTTGTCTTCCTTGTCCAACATCAACTGCTTGATCAAGTTTGAAAATAATTAATGGGGGCTCACAATCATAGAAGATGTCCAAGATAGTATATTTATATGTGAAATCTCTCTTCCTTCAATTTTCATGAATTGTTCAAGTTACTAATGATGTGTTTATTAACTTTCAATAAATTTTACCACCTATACTTTTTATGTGAAGTCATTACTCCCCATGGGACAAGCATATGAAACATATATAATTTCAGATTTCTGATATTCAATTCATTCAGCAATTTACTCAAAGGATATAAGTGACGCACAAGAATAAATGAGAAACTACTCCAAAAGATATAAGTGAAGATCAATGAGTAGTCAAACAATTAAGTAGCTATGTGAGGACTCTCTCTCATTTTAGAATTTCAGATCTCAATATTTTAGTCAAAGAGCAAGCAAAACAAAATAAAATGACATTCCAAGAATAGCACACATCATGTGAAGAAGCAAAAACTTAGGCTCAACCGAGACCAGCCGATAATTATTTATGAAGAAAGGTGGGATGCCTACCAGGGCATCCCCAAGTTTAGATGCTTGAGACTTCTTAGAATAAATACTTGGTATGCCTTGGCCATTCCCAAGCTTGATCTCTTGTGTCTCCTTAATTATTCTCGTATCACGGTTTCTTTAGATCTTAAGAACTTCAACCATATAAAGCTCAACAAGAACTCGTGAGATAAGTTAGTATAAATCGATGCAAAAACCTTATCATTACCTACTGTAACAAATCTTTAAAATTATAATTAAATATTGTATACTAAATGTTGGAAATATGCCCTAGAGGCAATAATAAAATGGTTATTATTATATTTCCTTGTTCATGATAATTGTCTATTGTTCATGCTATAATTGTGTTATCCGGAAATCGTAATGCATGTGTGAATACATAGACCACAACATGTCCCTAGTGAGCCTCTAGTTGACTAGCTCGTTGATCGACAGATAGTCATGGTTTCCTGACTATGGACATTGGATGTCATTGATAACGGGATCACATCATTAGGAGAATGATGTGATGGACAAGACCCAATCCTAAGCATAGCGCAAAGATCGTGTAGTTCGTTTGCTAGAGCTTTTTCTAATGTCAAGTATCTTTTCCTTAGACCATGAGATCGTGTAACTCCCGGATGCCGTAGGAGTGCTTTGGGTGCACCAAACGTCACAACGTAACTGGGTGACTATAAAGGTACACTATAGGTATCTCTGAAAGTGTCTGTTGGGTTGACACGGATCGAGACTGGGATTTGTCACTCCTTATGACGGAGAGGTATCTCTGGGCCCACTCGGTAATGCATCATCATAATGAGCTCAATGTGACTAAGGAGTTAGCCACAGGATCATGCATTACGGTATGAGTAAAGAGACTTGCCGGTAACGAGATTGAACAAGGTATTGGGATACTGACGATCTAATCTCGGGCAAGTAACATACCGATTGACAAAGGGAATTGTATACGGGATTGATTGAATCCTCAACATCGTGGTTCATCCAATGAGATCATCGTGGAACATGTGGGAGCCAACATGGGTATCCAGATCCCGCTGTTGGTTATTGACCGGAGAGTCGTCTCGGTCATGTCTGCATGTCTCCCGAACCCGTATGGTCTACACACTTAAGGTTCGGTGACGCTAGGGTTGTAGAGATATTAGTATGCGGTAACCTGAAAGTTGTTCAGAGTCCCGGATGAGATCCCGGGCGTCACGAGGAGTTCCGGAATGGTCCGGAGGTGAAGAATTATATATAGGAAGTCCAGTTTCGGCCACCGGGAAAGTTTCGGGGGTCACCGGTATTGTACCGGGACCACCGGAAGGGTCCCGAGGGTCCACCGGGTGGGGCCACCTATCCCGGAGGGCCCCATGGGCTGAAGTGGGGAGGGGAACCAGCCACTGGTGGGCTGGTGCGCCCCCCTTGGGCCTCCCCTGCGCCTAGGGTTGGAAACCCTGGGGGTGGGGGGGCGCCCCACTTGGCTTGGGGGGCTAGCCACACCCTTGGCCGCCGCCCCCCTTGGAGATGGGATCTCCCAGGGCCGGCGCCCCCCAGGGACCCTATATAAAGGGGGGTGGGAGGGCAGCGGCACCCTAGCCCCTGGCGCCTCCCTCTCCCTCCCGCTTGCGCTTGGCGAAGCCCTGCCGGGATCCCGCTACTTCGACCACCACGCCGTCATGCTGCTGGATCTCCATCAACCTCTCCTTCCCCCTTGCTGGATCAAGAAGGAGGAGACGTCTTCCCAACCGTACGTGTGTTGAACGCGGAGGTGCCGTCCGTTCGACGCTCGGTCATCGATGATTTGGATCACGACGAGTACGACTCCATCAACCCCGTTCACTTGAACGCTTCCGCTCGCAATCTACAAGGGTATGTAGATGCACTCCTCTCTCTCGTTGCTAGATGACCCCATAGATTGATCTTGGTGATGCGTAGAAAATTTTAAATTTCTGCTACGATCCCCAACAGTGGCATCATGAGCTAGGTCTATGCGTAGTTTCTATGCACGAGTAGAACACAAACTTGTTGTGGGCATAGACGTTGTCAATTTTCTTGCCACTACTAGTCTTATCTTGTTTCGGCGGCATCGTGGGATGAAGCGGCCTGGACCGACCTTACACGTACGCTTACGTGAGACAGGTTCCACCGACTGACATGCACTAGTTGCATAAGGTGGCTAGCGGGTGTCTGTCTCTCCCACTTTAGTCGGAACGGATTCGATGAAAAGGGTCCTTATGAAGGGTAAATAGAAATTGGCATATCACATTGTGGTTTTGGCGTACGTAAGAAACGTTCTTGCTAAGAAACCTATAGCAGCCACGTAAAAACTTGCAACAACAATTAGAGGACGTCTAACTTGTTTTTGCAGCATATGCCTTGTGATGTGATATGGCCAAAAGGGTGTGATGAATGAAATATATGTGATGTATGAGATTGATCATGTTCTTGTAATAGGAATCACGACTTGCATGTCGATGAGTATGACAACTGGCAGGAGCCATAGGAGTTGTCTTTATTTTTTGTATGACCTGCGTGTCATTGAATAACGCCATGTAAATTACTTTACTTTATTGCTAAACGCGTTAGCCATAGAAGTAGAAGTAATCGTTGGCGTGACAACTTCATGGAGACACGATGATGGAGATCATGATGATGGACATCATGGTGTCATGCCGGTGACGAAGATGATCATGGCGCCCCGAAGATGGAGATTAAAAGGAGCAAAATGATATTGGCCATATCATGTCACTATTTGATTGCATGTGATGTTTATCATGTTTTACATCTTATTTGCTTAGAACGACGATAGCTTAAATAAGATGATCCCTCGCAATAATTTCAAGAAAGTGTTCCCCCTAACTATGCACCGTTGCGAAGGTTCGTTGTTTCGAAGCACCACGTGATGATCGGGTGTGATAGATTCTAACGTTCGCATACAACGGGTGTTGACGAGCCTAGCATGTACAGACATGGCCTCGGAACACACGCAATACACTTAGGTTGACTTGACGAGCCTAGCATGTACAGACATGGCCTCGGAACACGGAAGACCGAAAGGTCGAGCATGAGTCGTATAGAAGATACGATCAACATGAAGATGTTCACCGATGTTGACTAGTCCGTCTCACGTGATGATCGGACACGGCCTAGTTGACTCGGATCATGTTTCACTTAGATGACTAGAGGGATGTCTATCTGAGTGGGAGTTCATTGAATAATTTGATTAGATGAACTTAATTATCATGAACTTAGTCTAAAATCTTTACAATATGTCTTGTAGATCAAATGGCCCACGTTGCCCTCAACTTCAACGCGTTCCTAGAGAAAACCAAGCTGGAAAGATGATGGCAGCAACTATACGGACTGGGTCCGGAACCTGAGGATCATCCTCATAGCTGCCAAGAAAGATTATGTCCTAGAAGCACCGCTAGGTGACGCGCCCATCCCAGAGAACCAAGACGTTATGAACGCTTGGCAATCACGTGCTGATGATTACTCCCTCGTTCAGTGCGGCATGCTTTACAGCTTAGAACCGGGGCTCCATAAGCGTTTTGAGAAACACGAAGCATATGAGATGTTCAAAGAGCTAAAAATGGTTTTCCAAGCTCATGCCCGGGTCGAGAGATATGAAGTCTCCGACAAGTTCTTCAGTTGTAAAATGGAGGAAAATAGTTCTGTCAGTGAGCACATACTCAAAATGTCTGGGTTACACAACCGCTTGTCTCAGCTGGGAGTCCCGGATGACGCGGTCATTGACAGAATCCTTCAGTCGCTTCCACCGAGCTACAAGAGCTTTGTGATGAACTTCAATATGCAGGGAATGGAAAAGACCATTCCTGAGGTATATTCAATGCTGAAATCAGCGGAGGTGGAGATCAAAAAGGAACATCAAGTGTTGATGGTGAATAAAACCACTAAGTTCAAGAAAGGCAAGGGTAAGGAAAACTTCAAGAAAGACGGCAAGGGAGTTGCCGCGCCCGGTAAGCCAGTTGCCGGGAAGAAGCCAAGGAATGGACCCAAGCCTGAGACTGAGTGCTTTTATTGCAAGGGAAGTGGTCACTGGAAGCGGAACTGCCCCAAATACTTAGAGGACAAGAAGGCCGGCAACACTAAAGGTATATGTGATATACATGTAATTGATGTGTACCTTACCAGTACTCGTAGTAGCTCCTGGGTATTTGATACCGGTGCGGTTGCTCATATTTGTAACTCAAAACAGGAGCTGTGGAATAAGCGGAGACTGGCGAAGGACGAGGTGACGATGCGCGTCGGGAATGGTTCCAAGGTCGATGTGATCGCCGTCGGCACGCTACCTCTACATTTACCTACGGGATTAGTTTTAAACCTCAATAATTGTTATTTAGTGCCAACTTTGAGCATGAACATTGTATCAGGATCTCGATTAATGCGAGATGGCTACTCATTTAAATCCGAGAATAATGGTTGTTCTATTTATATGAGAGATATGTTTTATGGTCAAGCCCCGCTGGTCAATGGTTTATTCTTAATGAATCTCGAACGTGATGTTACACATATTCATAGTGTGAATACCAAAAGATGTAAAGTTGATAACGATAGTCCCACATACTTGTGGCACTGCCGCCTTGGTCACATTGGTGTGAAGCGCATGAAGAAGCTCCATGCAGATGGACTTTTGGAGTCTCTTGATTACGAATCATTTGACACGTGCGAACCATGCCTCATGGGTAAGATGACCAAGACTCCGTTCTCCGGAACAATGGAGCGAGCAACCAACTTATTGGAAATCATACATACCGATGTGTGCGGTCCAATGAGTGTTGAGGCTCGCGGTGTCTATCGTTATGTTCTCACTCTCACTGATGACTTGAGTAGATATGGGTATGTCTACCTAATGAAACACAAGTCTGAGACCTTTGAAAAGTTCAAGGAATTTCAGAATGAGGTGGAGAATCAACGTGACCGAAAGATAAAGTTCTTACGATCAGATCGTGGGGGAGAATATTTAAGTCACGAATTTGGTACGCACTTCAGGAAATGTGGAATCGTTTCACAACTCACGCCGCCTGGAACACCTCAGCGAAATGGTGTGTCCGAACGTCGTAATCGCACTCTATTGGATATGGTGCGATCTATGATGTCTCTTACCGATCTACCGCTCTCATTTTGGGGCTATGCTTTAGAGACTGCCGCATTCACTTTAAATAGGGCTCCGTCGAAATCCGTTGAGACGACACTGTATGAATTATGGTTTGGGAAGAAACCTAAGCTGTCGTTTCTAAAAGTTTGGGGATGCGATGCTTATGTCAAGAAACTTCAACCTGAAAAGCTCGAACCCAAATCGGAAAAATGCGTCTTCATAGGATACCCTAAGGAAACTATTGGGTATACCTTCTACCTCAGATCCGAAGGCAAGATCTTCGTTGCCAAGAACGGGTCCTTTCTGGAGAAAGAGTTTCTCTCGAAAGAAATAAGTGGGAGGAAAGTGGAACTTGATGAGGTGATAGTCACCCCTTCCGAACCGGAAAGTAGCGCAGCGCGGGAAGATGTTCCTGTGGTGCCTACACCGACTGGGGAGGAAGTTAATGATGATGATCATGAAGCTTCGGATCAAGTTACTGCTGAAATTCGTAGGTCCACAAGGACACATTCCGCACCAGAGTGGTACGGCAACCCTGTCCTGGAAATCATGTTGTTAGACAACGGTGAACCTTCGAACTATGAAGAAGCAATGGCGGGCCCAGATTCCGACAAATGGCTAGAAGCCATGAAATCCGAGATAGGATCCATGTATGAAAACGAAGTATGGACTTTGACTGACTTGCCCGATGATCGGCGAGCCATAGAAAATAAATGGATCTTTAAGAAGAAGACAGACGCGGATGGTAATGTGACCATCTATAAGGCTCGACTTGTCGCTAAGGGTTATCGACAAGTTCAAGGGGTTGACTACGATGAGACTTTCTCACCCGTAGCGAAGCTGAAGTCTGTCCGAATTATGTTAGCAATTGCCGCATTCTATGATTATGAGATATGTCAAATGGACGTCAAAACGACATTCCTTAAGGAAGAGTTGTATATGATGCAACCGGAAGGTTTTGTCGATCCTAAGAATGCTGACAAAGTATGCAAGCTCCAGCGCTCAATCTATGGGCTGGTGCAAGCATCTCGGAGTTGGAACATTCGCTTTGATGAGATGATCAAAGCGTTTGGGTTTACACAGACTTATGGAGAAGCCTGTGTTTACAAGAAAGTGAGTGGGAGCTCTGTAGCATTTCTCATATTATATGTGGATGACATACTATTGATGGGAAATGATATAGAATTCTTGGAAAGTATAAAGGCCTATTTGAATAAGTGTTTTTCAATGAAGGACCTTGGAGAAGCTGCTTATATATTAGGCATCAAGATCTATAGAGATAGATCAAGACGCCTCATTGGTCTTTCACAGAGTACGTACCTTGACAAGATATTGAAGAAGTTCAATATGGATCAGTCCAAGAAGGGGTTCTTGCCTGTATTGCAAGGTGTGCAATTGAGCACGGCTCAATGCCCGACCACGGCAGAAGATAGAGAAAAGATGAGTGTCATCCCCTATGCCTCGGCCATAGGGTCTATTATGTATGCCATGCTGTGTACCAGACCTGATGTAAACCTTGCCATAAGTTTGGTAGGAAGGTACCAAAGTAATCCCGGCATGGAACACTGGACAGCGGTCAAGAACATCCTGAAGTACCTGAAAAGGACTAAGGATATGTTTCTCGTTTATGGAGGTGACGAAGAGCTCGTCGTAAAGGGTTACGTCGATGCTAGCTTCGACACAGATCTGGATGACTCTAAGTCACAAACCGGATACGTGTATTTTTTGAATGGTGGGGCAGTAAGCTGGTGCAGTTGCAAGCAAAGCGTCGTGGTGGGATCTACATGTGAAGCAGAGTACATGGCGGCCTCAGAGGCAGCACAAGAAGCAATCTGGATAAAGGAGTTCATTACCAACCTAGGGGTGATTCCCAATGCGTCGGGCCCGATGACTCTCTTCTGTGACAACACTGGAGCTATCGCCCTTGCCAAGGAGCCCAAGTTTCACAGGAAGACCAGGCATATCAAGCGTCGCTTCAACTCCATTCGAGAAAATGTTCAAAATGGAGACATAGATATTTGTAAAGTACATACAGACCTGAATGTAGCAGATCCGTTGACTAAACCTCTCCCTAGAGCAAAACATGATCAACACCAGAACTCTATGGGTGTTCGATTCATCACAATGTAACTAGATTATTGAATCTGGTGCAAGTGGGAGACTGTTGGAAATATGCCCTAGAGGCAATAATAAAATGGTTATTATAATATTTCCTTGTTCATGATAATTGTCTATTGTTCATGCTATAATTGTGTTATCCGGAAATCGTAATGCATGTGTGAATACATAGACCACAACATGTCCCTAGTGAGCCTCTAGTTGACTAGCTCGTTGATCGACAGATAGTCATGGTTTCTTGACTATGGACATTGGATGTCATTGATAACGGGATCACATCATTAGGAGAATGATGTGATGGACAAGACCCAATCCTAAGCATAGGGCAAAGATCGTGTAGTTCGTTTGCTAGAGCTTTTTCCAATGTCAAGTATCTTTTCCTTAGACCATGAGATCGTGTAACTCCCGGATGCCGTAGGAGTGCTTCGGGTGCACCAAACGTCACAACGTAACTGGGTGACTATAAAGGTACACTACAGGTATCTCTGAAAGTGTCTGTTGGGTTGACACGGATCGAGACTGGGATTTGTCACTCCTTATGACGGAGAGGTATCTCTGGGCCCACTCGGTAATGCATCATCATAATGAGCTCAATGTGACTAAGGAGTTAGCCACGGGATCATGCATTACGGTACGAGTAAAGAGACTTGCCGGTAACGAGATTGAACAAGGTATTGGGATACCGACGATCGAATCTCGGGCAAGTAACATACCGATTGACAAAGGGAATTGTATACGGGATTGATTGAATCCTCGACATCGTGGTTCATCCGATGAGATCATCGTGGAACATGTGGGAGCCAACATGGGTATCCAGATCCCGCTGTTGGTTATTGACCGGAGAGTCGTCTCGGTCATGTCTGCATGTCTCCCGAACCCGTAGGGTCTACACACTTAAGGTTCGGTGACGCTAGGGTTGTAGAGATATTAGTATGCGGTAACCCGAAAGTTGTTCGGAGTCCTGGATGAGATCCTGGACGTCACGAGGAGTTCCGGAATGGTCCGGAGGTGAAGAATTATATATAGGAAGTCCAGTTTCGGCCACCGGGAAAGTTTCGGGGGTCACCGGTATTGTACCGGGACCACCGGAAGGGTCCCCGGGGTCCACCGGGTGGGGCCACCTATCCCGGAGGGCCCCATGGTCTGAAGTGGGGAGGGGAACCAGCCACTGGTGGCTGGTGCGCCCCCTTGGGCCTCCCCTGCGCCTAGGGTTGGAAACCCTGGGGGTGGGGGGAGCCCCACTTGGCTTGGGGGGCAAGCCACCCCCTTGGCCGCCGCCCCCTTGGAGATGGGATCTCCCAGGGCCAGCGCCCCCCAGGGACGCTATATAAAGGGGGGGGGGAGGGAGGGCAGCGGCACCCTAGCCCCTGGCGCCTCCCTCTCCCTCCCGTGACACCTCTCCCTCCCGCTTGCGCTTGGCGAAGCCCTGCCGGGATCCCGCTACTTCCACCACCACGCCGTCGTGCTGCTGGATCTCCATCTACCTCTCCTTCCCCCTTGCTAGATCAAGAAGGAGGAGACGTCTTCCCAACCGTACGTGTGTTGAACGCGGAGGTGCCGTCCGTTCGGCGCTCGGTCATCGGTGATTTGGATCACGACGAGTACGACTCCATCAACCCCGTTCACTTGAACGCTTCCGCTCGCGATCTACAAGGGTATGTAGATGCACTCCTCTCTCTCGTTGCTAGATGACTCCATAGATTGATCTTGGTGATGCGTAGAAAATTTTAAATTTCTGCTACGATCCCCAACACTAAATGCCTCTGCATATTTAATACTCTTATCCTCAAATAGAATCATTAGACAAGCAAACATACACAAACAATTCAATCATAACAGCAGTGTCTAACATGATAGTCTGTAATGGATGAAGAAGTATCCATACTTATTTAACTCAAAAAATTCTGAAAATTTACCACACTATAGAAAATTTATCATATCATATTGTGTCAAAATTTCAAGCTTTATCACATTTTGACTTTTCAAGAGAATTCACGCAATAACGGAGAACTTTCTGTTTTGAAACAGCAACTCATAGACTTCAAATCGAGGATGGTGAAGGCTATCCTTGACACTTTTATTGAAATAAAAGATACAAAACATTATTGTAAATAACAACAAGCAAATCTCAATAAAATAAAATGACACTCCAAGCAAAACACATATCATGTGACGAATAAAAATATAGCTCCAAGTGAGGTTACCGATAATGTTGAAGACAAAAGAGGTGATGCCTTCCGGAGCATCCCCAAGCTTAGTTGCTTGGGTATTCCTTGAAAAATACCTTGGGGTGCCTTGCGCATACCCAAGCTTAGGGTCTTTCCACTCCTTATTCTCCTCATATCGATATCTCACCCATAACTTGAAAACTTCAATCACACAAAACTTAACGGAACTTCGTGAGATAGGTTAGTATGATGAAGAGCAAATCATTCACTTGGGTACTGTCAAAGACAAGATTCATATTTGTTTCCACATAATGCCTGTGTACCTTATTATTTCCACAATTTATATTGACCAATATAAGGCATACAAACTAGAAAACAAGCAAACTATGCATTGAAAACATAATCTATCAAAAACAGAACAGTATGTAATGATCTCAACAATGACCATACTCCTGATACTGAAAAAATTCTGAAATATTAGGAAAACTTAGGCAATTTTTATGTCAGTCATGTGTTAAAACATCAGATGAAAAGCACATTCCAGTGAAATATATAAATTCCTGGACTGGGCAATTTTTTTTTTCTGTTTTTGCACAGAATCAAGTCAACTATCATCCACACTATCCTAAAGGCTTTACTTGGCACTTTATTGAAACAAAAGCTATTAAGCATGATTACTATAGTAGCTTAATCATGTGAACATGAAAAAACAGTAGTATTGGGTTGTCTCCCAACAAGCGCTCTTCTTAAATGCCTTTTTTAGCTAGGCATGATGATTTCAATGATGCTCGCGTAAAAGTAAAGAATTGAAACATAACGGGAGCATCATGAAGCATATGACTAGCACATTTAAGCCTAACCCACTTCCTATGCATAGGGATTTTGTGAGCAACAATTTATGGGAGTAAGAATCAACTAGCATAGGAAGGCAAAACAAGCAATACTTCAATACTTTCAACATAAAGAGAGGAAACTTGATATTAGTGACATATGTAGATGAATATGTTCCTCTCTCATAATAATTTTCAGTAGCATCAGAATGAATTCAACAATATAACTATCACATAAAGCCTTCTTTTCATGATTCACAAGCATAGAAATTTTATTACTATCCACATAAGAAAATTCCTTCTCATTCATAATAGTGGGAGTAAACGCAACAAAATAACTATCATGTGATACTTGATTGACATAATCAAATTGAACATTAAAATCATTATGACAAGTTTCAGGTTATCATTATTATTTATAGCATACATGTCATCACCATAATCATCATAGGTAGCAACTCTGTTGTCATAATCAATTGAAAGCTCTTCCAAAATAGTGGACTCATCATTAAATAAAGTCATGACCTCTCCAAATCCACTTTCATCATTGTAATAATCATAAATAGGAGGCATGTTATCATCATAACATTTTTCTCATCAAAACTTGGGGGACGAAAATACCATCTTCATCAAATATAGCATCCCCAAGCTTATGGCTTTGCATATCATTACCATCATGGATACAAGTGTAGTACGGATAGTAGATATTGGTTTTTGTAATCTGAGAATATGAAAACAGCAAGGTAGCAAGTAGCAAAAGTGAGCACAAACGGTATTGCAATGCTTAAAAACAAGGCCTAGGTTCATACTTTCGCTAGTGCAATCTCTCGAAAGTGCTAACATAATCGAATCATATAACAATCCCTCAACGCGTGACAAAGAATCACTCCAAAGTTCTTATCTAGCGGAGAACATAAGATGAAATTATTGTAGGGTACGAAACCACCTCAAAGTTATCCTTTCCGATCAATCTGTTGAGCTATTCCTATAACTGTCACAAACAACCCTAGAGTTCGTACTAGAATAACACCATATGATACGCATCAACCAACTCTAATATCAATCCAAGTTAGTTCCGTTCAAATCATACCCAAACCATATGAAATTATTGTAAACATGGCATGAATACTTCATAAATTATAGATATGTTGGAGACGTATCACAAGCATGGTGGAAATTTCAGCTTTTGGTATTTTTGTTTTATTAGTGACAATATCTTTCATATATTTAGAATATGGAGACATTTTCAAAATATCAGTCAATAGTGTTCACAAAAACACAAGTCTAAGCATTTCAACAAAGCGAAAAAGCCTTCTCATCTCTATATTTCATAGCCTTACTAGGGAATGGCATGGGTTTTTTTAACCCATGGCTCTCTTTCTTTAACATGTTTCCTAGCAATGAAATCCTTTGTATTATATATTTTATTTTTAGGAGGTGGGTTATCAAGATCAACTGCAGGTTCTATTTCTACATCCTTATCAGATTCTTTACTATTGTCTGGTTGAGCATCATTATAATCACCATTAGCATCATCATTATCACTAGGCAAATGTTCATTGTCAGAGTGTGTCTCAGCATCAGAAACATAAACATTATTAGGATTCATAGAAGGTTTTCCTACGATAGGTTCACTAGAAGAATGCAAAGTTTTATCCTTATTCTTATTCTTAAGTGAACTAGTTGCATCATTATTAATTCTCTAAGAGTCTTGCTCAATTCTTTTAGGATGACATTCAAAATACAGAGGATCCTGATTCATTTTACCTCCTCTAGTCACTACTCTAACAACATGATCATTCACTTTTTTTTGAGAACTCATTCACTTTATTATTCATTTCATTAAGCAAATCATTTTGTGACAGAGACTTGTTCTAGCCGAGTGTGAACCATAGATGCATGTTTACATAAGCCTTTAACATCATTCATCAGTTCACTCAAGCGTTCAATCATGTTAGCATTATGTTTTAGTTGATTGCTTACATAACTATTGAAGTTTTTTGCTTCACAACAAAGTTATCAAATCCAAGCATTGAATAGGAGATTTATTATATGGAATATCACCCTGATCAAATCTATAAAAGAGAGATTACCTCTACTACCTGTGCTCGGATATCAAGTCCATGTATTTATTCAATAGGTGGTAGATTCTTAACATCTTCAGATTTAATACCTTTCTCCTTCGTAGATTTCTTTGCTTCTTGCATATGTTTTGGACTGAGGAATAGAATAGCTCTCTGCTTAGGATTTGGCTAAGGTGGTGGTTCAGGAAGTGTCCAATCATCGACATTCCTCAATATATTATCTAGCAATTCTTGAGCGTGTCGAATAGTTTGTTCCCTGAAAACACAACCAACACAACTATCTAGGTAGTCCCTAGTAGCATCGGTTAGTCCATTATAAAAGATATCAAGTATTTCATTTTTCTTAAGTGGATGATCAAGCAAAGGATTAAGTAATTGGAGATGCCTCCCCCAAGCTTGAGGGAGATTCTCTTCTTCAAATTGCACAAAGTTATAAATTTCCTGTAAGGCAGCTTGTTTCTTATGAGCAGGAAAATGTTTTTTTAGAGAAGTAACATATCATCTCTTGGCGACTACGCACACAACCAGAAGAAATAATATTGAATCATTCTTTAGCATCACCCTTTAGTGAGGAAGGAACAACTTAAGAATATAATAATAGTGATTTTTTTCCTCTTGAGCAAATAGGATGGCAATGTCATTTAACTTAGTAAGATGTGCCACAAGAGTTTCAGATTCATAGCCATGAAAATGATTGAGCTCTACCAAAGTAATCAATTCAGGATCAACAGAGAATTCATAATCCTTATCAGTGACAAACATAGTAGAAGTAGCAAACTTAGGATCATATTTCATTCTCTCTATCATAACCTTTTCTTGCAGTTTACTCAGTAATTTCTTAAGATCATCTCTATCATTACAAGTAAGAAATTCGCTAGAAATCTCCCATTCCATAACATAACCCTAAGGTACTTTAGATAATTCAAATCTAGTAGGAGAGCTAGGAATAATAGGTGAATCATAATTTTGATTAGTTTCAGTAATCTCATGCTCTTTAGCTTTAGCAATTTGTTCATCAAAATTTTCATTTATAACAGAAGTAGTATCATCAATTACTTGTGACATATTAGAATGAATAGCAGGTGGTGCTGTCGGAAGCCTACTTAAAACATAAGGTGAATCAAGTGCAGAGTGGGATGGTAGTTCCTTACCTCCCCCTCTTCTTAGAGGGCACGATCCTGGTCTTAGCGTCTTTCAGATTATTCATAGTGATAACCAAATACGCAACTCCCAAGTAAACTTAATAAATAGAGCTATGGTCCCCGACAACGACGCTAGAAAAAGGTCTTGATAACCCACAAGTATAGGGGACCACGACAGTCTTCGCGGGTAGTATTTCACCCAATTTATAGATTCGACACAAGGGGAGCCAAAAAATATTTATAAGCCTTAGCAATTTAGTTGTCAATTCAACCACACCTGGAGAGCTAAATATCCGCAACAAAGTATTTAGTAGCACAATAGTTTTGATAGTAACAGTAACAGGAACAGTAGTAGCGGTAAGAGGAACAATAGCAATTTTGTAGTGATTGTAACATCAGTAGCAATGGTAGTAACTGAGCAAAGATCAATATGAGCAAAGCATAAGCATTGGATCAATGATGGATAGTTGTGTTGGATGAAATTCATCATGTAATGGTCACAACCTAGAGCGATACACAATAGCTCCAATTCACCAGTTCAATGTAGGCATGTATTTCGTATATAGTCATATGTGCTTATAATAAGAACTTGCATGACATCTTTTGTCCTACCCTCCCGTGGTAGCGGGGTCCATAAGGAAACTAGTGGATATTAAGGCCTCCTTTTAATAGAGTACAGGAACAAAGCATTAACACATATTGAATACATGAACTCCTCATACTACTGTCATCACCGGAGTGAATCCCAATTGTTGTCACCTTGGGGTCTACGGATCATAACACATAATAGGCGCGTATGATTTGCAAGATAGGATCCAAAACACACTTATATTCATGAATACATAATAGGTTTAGAACTAAAATCATGGCACTCGAGCCCTAGTGACAAGCATTAAGCATAGAAAATTCATAGCAACATCAATCTCAGAACATCGTGGATACTAGAGATCAAGCCCTAACAAATTGACTCGATCACATGATAAATCTCATCCAACTCCATCACCGCCCAGCAAGCCTATGAAGGAATTACTTTCCCAGCGGTGAGCATCATGGGATTGTTGGTAAAGAAGGGTTGATGATGACAACGGCGACGAATCCCCTTCTCCGGAGCCCCGAACAAACTCCAGATCAAACCTCCTAGTGATCAATATAGGAGGTGGCGGCGGCTCTGTATCGTAAAACATGATGATTCCTTCTCTCTGACTCTTTCTCTGCGAGATGGTATTTATGGAGTTGGAGATAGGGAAAACGGAGACTCGTGAGACCCATGAGCTCAGGTGGCAAGCACTAGGGGGAGGGGGCGCCACACGAGCTTGTGGCTCGGTGGTGGCCCCCCTCCAGCGGGTCTTTTTCCCAATAATTTTTATATATTTCAGAAATATTCTTCTTAAAATTTCGGCCCAATCCGAGAACTTCTATTTCTGCACAAAAACCAACACCATGGTAGTTCTGCTGAAAACAATGTCAGTCTAAGTTAGTTTCATTCAAATCATGCAAATTAGAGTCCAAAACAAGAGCAAAAGTATTTGGAAAAGTAGATACATTGGAGATGTATCAAGTACAATTTTTCTTCGCCTTCATTCTTCTTTGCTGCAGTCAATTTCTCTCGGATGCCACACGTAGCAATTGCTTTGACTGAGGAATATTTTTAGGTTCGTCTCCGACACACAATCTTCTCGGTAGTGAACTCTTTCAAGTTTAGCAATCTTCTAAGCTTCATAGATAACCCTCACAGAATTTTATATCAAACTTCTCCGTAGATTATAACAATCTTCTTGGTAGCAAACTATTTGAACTTTAGCAATCTTCTCTACTTTACAGATAATTCTCACATAAGTTTATGACAAACTTCTCCAAAGATTAAAGCAATCTTGTCGGTCGCAAACTCTTAAAGTTTAACAATCTTCTTTGCTTCGCAGATAACAATATCCTGAGTTTATAGCAAACTCCTCTGAACTCCAGGGACCTATTCTTTTGTGTGCACTAGCAAACACATTAGTCCCGAACTGTTTCTGATCAACAATTCCCAAAACTCCCAGGTCACTCAATGGCACCAACAAGTAATCACAATTTGAAGCTTAAGGAGGCTATAACCACAAGTGTTGGAGTTGAAGATGTATTCCTAAGTTCACTACTTGGGGGGTGGTAATCTTCTTTGGGAAGGTGGAGGCCAACAACACCCTCAACGGACATGAATGTCTTACTTAGGTGTTTGAGTGTGTAGGATCAAAAGTATGTCTAGAGGGGGGGGTGATTAGACAACTTGACCAAATAAAATTCTAGCCTTTTCCCAATTTTAAGTCTTGGCAGATTTTAGCAACTTAGCACTAGTCAAGCAATCAACCTACGCATGCAAGTCTATGAGTGTAGCAGCGGAATGTAAAACATTGCACATGAAGGTAAAGGGAGGAGTTTGGAGGGAGCAAACACAATGTAGACATGGAGATTTTTGGCGTGGTTCCGATAGGTGGTGCTATCGTACATCCACGTTGATGGAGACTTCAACCCACGAAGGGTAACGCCCACGAAGAAGCAACCTTGTCTATCCCACCATGGCCATCGCCCACGAAGGACTTGCCTCACTAGGGTAGATCTTCACGAAGTAGGCGATCTCCTTGCCCGTACAAACTCCTTGGTTCAACTCCACAATCTTGACGGAGGCTCCCAAGTGACACCTAACCAATCTAGGAGACACCACTCTCCAAAAGGTAATAGATGGTGTGTTGATGATGGAACTTCTTGCTCTTGTGCTTCAAATGATAGTCTCCCCAACACTCAACTCTCTCTCACAGATTTGGATTTGGTGGAAAGATGATTTGAGTGGAAAGCAACTTGGAGAAGGCTAGAGATCAAGATTCATATGGTTGGAATGGAATATCTTGGTCTCAACACATGAGTAGGTGGTTCTCTCTCAGAAAACATATGCTGGAAGTGTAGGCTTGTTCTGATGGCTCTCTCCATGAATGAAGAGTGGGTGGAGAGGTATATATAGCCTCCACACAAAATCTAACCGTTACACACAAATTGCCAAACTCGGTGGGACCGAATAATGAAACTCGGTCAGACCGATTTAGTTCAAAATGTGAACGTTAGGATTTTCGGTGGGACCGACATGTCAACTCGGTGGGACCGATTTCATTAGGGTTAGGGCATAACGTAATCTCGGTGAGACCGATTACACAAACTCGGCGGGACCGATTTTGGTAATAAGCTAACCAGAGAGTTGGTCAGGCAAACTCGGTGGGACCGATTCGCTCATCTCGGTGAGACCAAAATGTTATGAAGGGGAAACAGAGAGTTTGCATTGCGAACTCGGTGGGAACGATCGCTCATCTCTGTTGGACCGAAACATTACGAATGGAATATCTTGACCTCAACACAAGTGTAGGTGGTTCTCTCTCAGAAAATATGTATTGCAAGTGTAGGCATGTCCTGATGGCTCTCTCCATGAATGAAGAGTGGGTGGAGGGGTATATATAGCCTCCACACAAAATCTAACCGTTACACACAAATCGCCAAACTCGGTGGGACCGAATCCTTAAACTCGGTCGGACCGATTTAGTTCAAAATGTGAATGTTAGGATTCTCGGTGGGACCGACATGTCAACTCGGCGGGACCGATGTCATTAGGGTTAGGGCATAACGTAATCTCGGTGAGACCGATTACACAAACTCGGTGATACCGATTTTGGTAATAGCCAAACAGAGAGTTGGTCAGGCAAACTCGGTGGGACCAATTCGCTCATCTCGGTTGGACCGAAACGTTACGAAAAGGAAACAGAGAGTTTGCATTGCAATCTCGGTGGGACCGATCGCTCATCTCGGTTTGACCGAAACGTTACGAACGGAAACAGAGAGTTTGCAATCCCATCTCGGTGAGACCGAGATCCCTATCAGTGAGACCGAAGTGACTAGGGTTTGTGGCAGTGGCTATGTCAAGTGAACTCGGTGACGCCAGATAGAATGTTTCGGTGGGGCCGAGTTTGACTTTCGGTTTGGGACATATGTGGATATGAGAAAGTGGTTGAGGGGTTTTGGAGCATATCACTAAGCATTTTGAGCAAGCAACCCATTAAGCAACACCTCATCCCCTCTTAATAGTATTGGCTTTTCCTATGGACTCAATGTGATCTTGGATCACTAAAAGTAAAATGTAGAGTCTTGAGCTTTAGAGCTTGAGCCAATCTTTTGTCCTTAGCATTTTGAGGGGTCCACATTCCTAATCCATGCCATGCCAATCATTGAGCTTTCCTGAAATATTTATCTTGAAATAGCATTAGCTCAATGAGCTATATGTTGTTAGGAATTACCAAAACCACCCAGGGATAGTTGCACTTTCAATCTCCCCCTTTTTGGTAATTGATGACAACATATAGATCAAAGCTTCGACAAATGATCATAAGATTGAAATACATCGCCGCTTTGAGAAGTATGTGATAAGCAAGAGCTCCCCCTAAATTTGTGCATTATTTAAAATTTGCTTTTGAATGAAAATGCACAATCGATTAGGATCATGGGTTACTCTTCCGTGTCACATACATCTTGGTGGAGCGCTCAAAATGATGGAAATAAAAGCATGCACTCATCACCAAACAAAGTGAATGATCATATATGAGATATAAGAGATAATACCATCCAAGCAAGCATTAAAGTAGCATATGATCAAACACATGATCAAACATGTATCTCACACACAGACATAAAGTATGAACCAAGCACACAATAAAGTTCAACCAAAACAAGAGAGGCAAAGAAGCAAAACACTCTCTCGAAGCCTATGATCTATACATTTCTCCTCTTTTGGCAACAAGTTACCAAAAAGTTTGAAAATGCATAGTGCTATGCGTCTCCAGGCTTGGTCTTCGGGAGGTGGTGTAAAGAGAAATCCAAGGACGAAGGCATCAATTGATGTAGTTGGAGCTGGTGGAGTGGCTGTTGGAGGTGGCACTGAAGCTCTAGCTGCTGGTGCTGATGATGTAGCTCTAGTATCTGGTACTGGAACTGCGGCAGACCTCTGACCTCTAGGCACTCTGCGAAAAGCATCTGTAGTAGCCTTCCCCTTCTTCTCTTCTGCATCCTCCTGGAGCTGTGACTTTCAGATCAAGTTCATAGAACTTGGTCTCTATGATCCTCTCCAAGCTCTCCTGATTCTGAGTCAGGGTGGCCAAACCCTTCTCAATTCTCAAAGTAGATTGGATCAGATATGCTAGCTGATCTTGCTTTCTCTTCAAGAACACTTGAGATGCATCTTCAACACTTGGCATCTTTGCATCTTTTTCTGCCTTTGCTTTAGCTCTCTTCTCTTGTGCTTGTGCTGATGAAGGTTCATTCTCATTCATGACAACTTCATTATCTTCAAATTCTGGGAGCAAGGGTAAATGCTCTTTGTCCAACAAGTAAGTGCCTGTGCCCATCTTGGAGTTGATGAGCACCTAAATGTGTGGAGAATACCCACAAGATCTCTTCTGGTCAGCAGCTGTCCTCTTGATTGTCTCTATAATCAGACTCATGACCTTGAATTTTTGAGAGACATCAAAGATTTGCAGCAAGTAGATGGAATGTCCTCTTATCATCTTGTGATCTCCAGACTTGGGTAACAATGGATGCCTCAGGATGGTGTTGATAGTAGGCAGACCAGACAACAAATAATGCACAGATCCAAGCTTGTGTGTCTCCAAAGCTTTATCAGGGATCTCTTTGTACATATTTGCCATAGAGTTGTGGTCTTTCTTCTTCTTGGCATACACATCCAAATCATCCTCATGCTCTTCTGGGGCATTGATCAGCTTGGCCCATTCTTCAACAGTTGATTGGTACCTAGTACCTTCAGACATCCATACTATCCTTCCATCTGGATAGAAATGAGCAGTGGAGTAAAATTGCATGATCAGCTCATCATTCCATTTGGCGAGCTTCTGTCCAACGAACTTGTCAACTCCACAAGCTTTGAATCTGTCTTGTACACCTGGGAAGTGATCTTCATTCTCTTTGATATATTCCCAATCAACCCATCTCATGTCACAGACAATTGGCTTCTTGTCAAGCAGAATAGTCTCATAGAAATCTTGTAGTTCTTTAGTGTAAAACCTGTAGTTCACATCAGTTTTTCTCCTCACAGCATAGGGATCAGACTGTCTCCACAATCTCAATCCCACATCTTTCCTGATGTGCATGTCCTGAGCCACTGGATGAGTGTCATTGTGGTCTGGAATTTATTTTTGGCTTCAGTTTTCTCAGCACTAGGGCTTCTTCATCCTCTTCATCAACCTCGAGCATTGGGGCCTTCTTCTTCTCTTCAGCAGGAATGTTTCTGGTGCTTCTCTTGGGCTTAGTAGGCTTCTGAGCTTGAGCTGTTGCTTTGGGAGCAGTCTTGGGCTTTGATGGAGCAGCCCCTGACTTGATAGCATCTCCCATAAGCTTCTGAGATTTGGGTGCTGGAGCAACATCCTCTTCCTCTGAATCTCTTTCCATAGTTGATTTTCCAAGAACTTTTGCAGATGTGGTTCTTGCCCTCTTCTTCTGCTTGCCATCTCCAACTACCTCACCATCATCTGATTCTATTGTGAACTTCATGGTTTCTCCTGTTGGAACTTTTCTTGGCTTTGACATTGGGACTCTCTTTGCTGGTGCCTTCGTATGCAACTCTGGCTTAGTTGCAGCAGCTGTGCCATACTCTTTCTTCAACACTTTTTTCCTTGAGGTGGCCTCATCCTCAACAGCCACATAGTCCTCATCCTCAGAGTGTGAGGTTCTCTTCTTCCTTGATCTGGTGGCTGCCTTGGGCAAGTTACTTGGAGTGCTCCTGCTGCCCTCATCATTTCTACTTGAGGGACTAGTGCCCTCACTCAATTGCACTTTCTCTTCAGATCTATTCTGGCTATCAATTTGGTCAGACATCTTGGCAAACACACTGACAGCAAACCCTGTGAATAGATGTAGATGAGGTAGAGTAGATGAGCATCACAAAATGCAGAGTTTTTGCAAAACCGATGACTCAAAAACTTAGTTTTAGTTCTCCACAGAAAGCATTTCGGAGCTACCGATTTGTTAAACTCGGTGATACCGAAGCAACTTTTGGAACCTAAACTAGTGAACTCGGTCAAATCGAGTCACAGTTCGGTGACACCAATATTGCTAGGGTTTCACAGAGAGTCGAACTCGGTCGCACCGATTTGCAGTTTTCGGTCAGACCGAAAACGCATGTGCAATGGCCTAAGCCAAATCGGTGAGACCGATTTCTACAACTCGGTCGGTCCGAGATGAGTTCGGCGAAAACCTAACCCTAAATTTTCGAATCAAATCTAACCTAAAGGATGTTTTCTCCGGATATATTGTTTTCATACGTGGTAAAGATCATGGCAATACAATGTGCTACGAATCGGAGAAAGGAAATAGCACAAAGAGTCGAACCCATACCCTAGTTCGGTGGGAGTTCGCTACGGCGACAACGGCAAAGCAGAATTCCGTTGACGGTGATGGAAACCAGCGGCGGGAGGTCGCTGGCGGCGAGGAGACGATCCGGAGACCCGAGGAGGCAGAGAGGGACACGCGCGGGCTGAGGAGTTTGAAGAAATTTCCAAAATCTCACCTGTGGGTTTATATATCCCGACCCTGTCGGTGTGACCGAGTGGAACAACTCGGTGGCACCGAGATGCAGAATCGCAAGTGGTTACCGCAACTCGGTGTGACCGAAAAGTTCAAATCGGTTGCACCGAGATTAAAAACCTAGATCAACTTAGTGAACTCGGTGTGACCGAAGTGGATGACTCGGTCATACCGAAATGCACAAAGAGGTTTTGGAAGTTTAAGTCTATGATGAATCAGGGACTCTGAGTGCTCCTCACACAGAGTGGTTCGAATCTGACTTGATCAAACTTTGTGATGTAGCATGAATAGAGTTTGAGACGAGAAAAGCATAGATAGCTAGAGGGAGTTCTTAGGCATTCTTGTCCATCCATTTGGCAAAAGAGAAAAAGCCAAACAATCAAAGCAACAAATGGATGTCCTCGAATGAGTGAAATATGCAATCAACATGCTCACACAATAAAATAGCTAATAAAATATGTGACAAAGCATGCACAAACACTCTAGCATCTATCAAGCAATTGGCGATAACTAGGTCATCTATATATGAGTATATTGACTTAGGAGTCCAATGAGAACACTTGATCATAGGTCATACTCATCGTTTAAGCACAAGTGGGGTTACCACTTTTACATAAAGCATTGTTGTGTTCACACCATTAGAGTTGCTTTAGCTCAATTTGTTAGAGTAAAGCTCCCCTAGATGTGATATCCCCCATAAGAGGGATGAACTTACCTTGGGTTTTGTCGATGATGACTTCATGTAGGTGTTGAATATGTGGATGCTCAATGTTGATGTAGATCATTCGGAGCAATCCATTGGAGTGAGTTGCACTTTCCATACCTACATGGGTTAGTCCCACAAGGAACAAACAAGGATATCCATAGACATAGAGTGATGTTCATAAATGATGATGTCCATGAAAACATTAGGTTAGCTTGTCCCTTGTCTTACCAACAAGAGGGTTTGTGACTCCTTGAACTAGTACAAGATGTGGAAGTTGTTTGCACTCGTCCTTGCCAAAAGATATGAGTGAAGTATGTTGGCGGAGTCACCCTCAAGAACTCTCTAGTTCTTATTCTTTGGGATCCACATCATCTTGATGGGAATCCTTGGAGTTGTAGTCGTACTTGATGAAGTAGAACTTGATGTGGTCTTGGGAACCCACTTGACCAAGGCCTTGGGAGCTTCTTCAAATGCATCAATCTCCTCTTGAAGCTTGTCCTTGCCTTTTTGCTTGTGGTCTTGTGGTGGAAGATCATCTTGAGCTTGTGTTCCTTGGAAAGAAGTAGGATCATACTTCTCTTGTTGAGGAACAAACTTCGTCTTGGGGTATTGATCTTCTTCCCACTCAACTCCATTGGCATTGAACTTTCGGTCAAAACCAGCACCTTGATTCTTCCGGTGTCTTCCTTGCTTGCGTACAATTTCCTCAAATTGCTTACTTCGGAAAGGCTCTTGTAAACACCTTTCTCTATAATTCCCTTCAATAAGCTATTTTCTTGCTCAAGTGTAACTTGGCTAAGAGAATCATTAGTGGAATCAAGAGAACTACTAGAAGCAACAACATTGGATTTAGCATGATTATTGTTACTACTAGATGAAGAATCTTTCTTACTTTTGTTGCTAGATTTTACTTGTGGCATGTAAGTAGACAAGAGTAAATGCTTGGCAATGTAAGAAGAGCTTTTCTTGCGAAGATCGTCATTGATTGCTTTTAAGAACCCATGCTCTTGCTCAAGGTTGAGCTTTTCAGAGCGTAGCTTCTCATGAGTCTTTAAAAGCTCTCGATGATCTTCCAAGGTAGTTTCATGAGATAACTTAAGAGTGTTTAGTTCTTTAGTTAGACGCTCAATCTCCTTATTATCATCGTCATTCGTTTTATCTTGATTAGCATGATTAATATCAAGTTCATCATAGTTTTCATAACTAGAGTTGTCAACAAGTAAATCATCATCTCCTAGCAAATCATCTTCATCACTATTGAAATCAACATACTCGGGGTGTGATACATTTGGGCTTTAGCCATGAAGCATCTTCCAATTCCTTCATTTGGTGAGTCAAATATGTCGTAGGAGTTGGTTGACACAAGTGCTAGACCGGCAACACCTTCATCTTGATTATATTCGGAGTCGGAGTGATAACTTCTTTCGGAGTGATGGTCGGAGTCGGAGCCGGATACCCATTCACCAACATGAGCTTGATGTCTTCGTTTTGTGTAGCTCTTTGATGATTTGTCCTTCCTTTCCGAATCCTTGCTTCTCCGAGAGGTTCTTCGTTCATAACGATCATCTCTACTCCTTCTCTCTCTTGGTGGTGATTCTTCTCTTCTATTTCTTCTTTTGGATGAATCTTCTCTTCTTTTGTAGGGAGACGTACACTCATTGGAGTAGTGTCCGGGTCTTCCACAATTGTAGCAATTTCGTTCACGACTGGAAGATATTTTGTCATTGTAGGACCTTGACTTGGAACTTCTTTCCTTGCTTCTACCACTACAAAAAAATACACTTCCGTGATGATACGTGTTTCTCACAGTAGGTCACGTTTTCTGTCATGCATGTACATCCATGACAAATTTATGACAGAATCAAGATAGTCATGCCTGTGTTGTCGTAGAAGTGTGCCATGACGTTACCAAAATTATCATCACGGAAGTGTCCACTTCCATGACGATAAATCGCGCGTCACAGAAGTGCTTTCGTCAAGGGTGACCGGCACGTGGCATCCACCGTAACGAAACGCCGTTAAGCTATCGGGTCTGGTTTTGGATCCGATAACCCGTTAACAGCCCCGACCAATGGGGATCTTCCACGTGTAAAATCATCATTGGCTGGAGGAAACACGTGTCGGCTAACCGTTGGGACATATGTCATCCACTCATTGGACCCAAAGCGCCTGTGATACGTCGACACGTGGCACGACCCAACAGAGGTCCATTCCTGTGAAAAGGCCGGCCCGTTTGACTTGGTCAAAAGGTGGCGGGCCGGCCCACGGCAAGCCTGTTAACGACCTGTTCGCATATAGCCCATTTATATCCCGCTAATCCAGGGCCCGTTTACGGCCTATCCGAATTAGGCCCAGTAGCGTCATCTGCGCCGTCCAATATAATTCCAGCCCATTTTAACTTCCGGCCCATGTATGGCCCATGAAGTCTTTCGGCCCATATGAGGCCCTTAGTAACTCTCGGCCCATTAACGGCCCGGGGTAAAAATGGCCCGTAATGAACAGTGTATCACTTTATACCGATTAACAGCACGTGGTGAAACTGGCCCGTAGTGAACAGTGTATCACTTTATAGCCATTAACGGCCCATTATTCCGTTGGGCTGTTTCCAGCCCATATTATCTTTCGGTCTTCTCAGGGCCCATTTATTATTGGGCTCATTTCCAGCATTCGTTTACTTACGGCCCATTACTATCATTTTCTGCTTCTGGGCCAAATTCAGCCCATGGTTACAGTCGGCCCGTTTGTGGCCCTTCATAGCGTCATCAGATACGGCCGATTAACACCGGCCCGTTATGGTCGGCCCCTGAACGGACGATTTCAACTCTAGCCCATTTACGGCCATAATGTGGTCTGTTATTGGCCCATGTTTGGCCAACCGATCACACGGCCCGTAGAAGGCCCACTGATGATACGGCCCGTAGAAGTCCCATTGTGTCTATGGCCCGTATAAGGCCCATTGTGTCTACAACCCATATAAGGCCCATTGTTTCTACGCCGCAGAAGGCCCATTGTTTCTACGACCCTTAGAAGGCTCATTGTTTCTACGGCCCGTAGGAGGCCCATGTTAACTACAGTAAATATGTAGCCCATGGTTATTGTGGCCTTGTTTTAAAAAATAGGTAATTGCGGCCACTAGCAAACCGCGGAAAAAGAACTGCACTGACTACAAGAAAACAAATAAAAAAGACAATAAGGAAATAAATAAGCAAGAAACTTACGCTAGGCTATCACGTCTATTACACATATTACATCCACTGGGCATCAAAGTTCGCCACCAGTGCAAATATAGGGAACAAAGCAGCATATAAACGCCACAGGAAAACAAGTCCAGAACTGAAACCACTTCAGAAAAGCTCAGGAAACAATATCCTGGGTACCCATAATGCTGGCAAGATGCTTAGATAGATTATTAACTTTCTCTTGTTTGGCGCTTAAATCCTCCAGCACTTGCTATTGCACCAGAAAGTATGCATCTGAATTCTGCAGGGACTTCCTCAGTCCTTCGGCTTCCTGTCGCATAACATCTGATCGAAGTCTTTCAACTTGAAGTTGAGACTCAAGAAGCCGAACTGATTCAGGTAGCGAGTTCGAAGAGCTGGTGCCAGCAGTAGTAGCCAGTAACTCGAACACTACATCAAGACATGACTTTGGGGTTGTCTCAGTGTCTTCAATATATTTTTTATCAGCTTTCTTGGAGGCCAACACGGATGTCTCACTATCTTGAACCTTATCTGCATTACTTCCTTTACCATTGCATAACGGGGTACTCTTCTCCAATATTTTATCCGCGTTCTAAAAGAGAAACAAACAAACACATCACATGTTTGCAATGTAGTATATGAAACTCATTTTGGTAAACCAGTTCAGTAGTAAGGTGGGCAGGATAACAACATGAAACAAACATATATCTATGTAGTATGGTCACTGTATGGTCTATATCATTCTAGTTTATGTTGCCAAATCAAGATAGATACAGTTCGGATCATATCTATTTAAGACAAAGCAGCATAGACATAATATAAGTGTGGGAAACTACACAACAATAACAACACTTGTAATGCGCATGGCATGAGAACATAACTGTTTATTCAATTGAAACTAAAATCAACATAGAGCAAGTTACAATAGCAAACACGTTAAAGAAATAGGTTTACAATATACCTGTTGCGCCATTGGAGTTTCAATTGCATCCTTCAAATTTGAAATTAGTTGGTATGAGTAAATACAGTGATGCAAGAGCAAAGTAGTACGAACCATAGCTACGGAACCTGACCTGAGAACAATTCTTCTTCTGCTTTAAGCATTGACTTGGGGTTCGGAGTGGTGGTCCTCATGCTTTGGGCACTGCAGTTGCCTTACTAACTGCTCGTGTTTGGGTGCTCTGTGGTGGAGACGGTGCTGTGTCAACGGGAACTGGGTTACTATCTGCTGGGGTTGGGGTTAGAAGGGGCGTAGCTAGTTCTCTGTCCAACTGGGTAGGGGTACAATCTGCGTGAGTCTGGGTTATGTGTGGTGGGGCTGGTTCTTGGGCAAGTACAACCGTGGTTCTATCTCCATCAACAGGTAGCACGATCTTTTCTGAAGACCGTGTTTTTACTCCCACAGATACTGCCATCACCCCCTCCAATTGAAATGGCTGATAAACAAGAATTGGAAGATCACAGGATGCAAAGAAGCATGGTGAGATTAAGTCAAACCACAAGAAAATGTACGGTTATAATGCTATTATGCTACTATCTCTTAGTCTTGTGCTTCATGAATAGCAATTTGGAAAGAAGGACAAGTGAAAATTCAAAAGTCCTACGGTTTTTCTTTCAAGGAGACACTAAAGGAACAAATCCTACAGTTTCCTTTCCTCCATTCCTTTGCACCAAATTCAAGAAAAGTAGTACCATACGAAACTTTCCAATTCCTATGTTTTTCATTCACTTTTCCTTTCAAGCACTGGCGATTCTAGTAGGCATGCTTGAGCAAGGAAAAGCCTACACTAAAAAAATGTTTTTGTGCTACTTCTATTACTTTGGACCCAGGCCACTGCCCTACTAGCTCAACTCCCAGGTCCATCGACAAATGCACAGCTCAAACGCGCAGAGATAAATAAATATGGCGTTCAAGAGAGTCCATCACGGATAGCTAAGTTGCCTGGTACCTCACTGCTTGTCATATAGTAGAATAAAATAATCGTATTTCCCGTTACTCCGTGTGCTCAGTGGACAATATATATAACATGTAGAGTAAAAAAGAGATGCAACATGTGTACAACCTCTTTGGCGAAGCCATGTCCATCTCAGCGTGATTGGGTTGGCCAGTGAGGATGCTCCGGCTGACTCGGCTCTAGGAGGAGGGGAAGAAGATCTTAGGCGTCTGGAGATGGAGCCCGAGGTACTGCTACACTGTGATGGAGGGTTTCATCGTTGGAGCAGCTCCGGTGAGTTGTACGATGCCGAGGCTGAAGCAGGACAAGAGAGACAATGTTAACCTGAGTGGAATTCTAATAGCATCTCCAATAGATGACGTAAAATACATAACCACAAAGTGCTAGATGTAAAATACATCAGCCACTCATCTCTGAACTTAACTATTGAAACTGAATTTAACTGTCAAAACTGAACTTAACTGTCAAAACTGAATTTTGCTGTCGAAACTGAACGCACTAGAGGTGAGGCTACACGTCAGTCGACTGAATTTTTCATCTCTGGTCAGCCAATTTTGCAGCCGTTGGATATGAAATCAAGGGCTTGTAGTTCATCTTCAACCTCCACCCCCTGAGCCGCCAGCCACCACCGGCCAAACAGCAGCCCCCGCCGCCCACGGCCGGCGCTGCGCCGCCCCGCCCGCCCCGAAAACACTCCCCACCGCTGGTCCGCCGCCGCCCCGGCCATCCCTCTAGGCCCCCCGTGCCGAGATTTTTCTCCGACGATCCCCACGCCAGTGCCCTACCACCGCCGGCGACCACCGCCCCTACCCTGAACCCTAAGATAGATAGTGGGGTACCTCTCCGGCGAGCCCCCTCCCCGCTGCGGCTGGTTCTTCCTTAACTCCGGCGAGCCCCCCCACCCCCTGAAAATCGACTGACCCAAAAGTCGATTCAGTCGACTGAAGTGTAGCTAAATCGGAGCAGCATCGCAAGCAAGAGCAAGAGGAGCAGCGCGAGCAAGAGCAGACCAGGCAGGGGACCGAGAGCAAGAGCAGAGCAGCAGCGCGAGCGAGAGCTAAAGCAGCAGCGGCTCCTACTGATGTGGACGTCGCCGCTGAGGGAGCGACGCCGTGGAGGAAGTGGTCGGCGACGCCGCCGTGGATGGAGCCACGCCGTGTCAGCTCAGGACCGAGCGCCGACAGCACGGTGAGATCGAATCAAGAAGAAAATGCGGCGATTAGTGTACAACCTCTTTGGTGGCGCTGATTAGGCCGCAGCTTCATCCGAGGAAACGGTGATGATGATGCTCTTCCGGTGGTGCAGGTGAAGACGGCGGTGTGGGAATGGAGGTGGCGCGAAAGATGAGGGGAACATCGGGGCAGCTCCTTGGAGGTGGAGGACGGGGTGGCTGAACCGGCGGGACGACCAGATCGACGACGGATCCTCATCCGGTATGGTGGATGAGGGACGTCGAGGTGTTGCTGTGGACGACGTCATCGGGGAAGAGGCTCCGGCTGGGTGGTGGACGGAGGAGGGTGTGGGGCTTCGCGGGTTTTTCCGGCCTCGGTGTACGAATGGGTGGGCAGATGGGATGGGAGTGGGGAACCATGGCTTAGGGACGCGCTTGTCCGAAATGTGGGGTAAGTTACAAAAGTACCCCCACCGATTTGAGGTGGTTCTTTCGGTTGAGGGGTATCACGGGCATTTTGCGTGTCGGGATTTCACAGGAGGTGGGAGTTTTCGCGCGCGTTGTAATTTTGGAATAGCAAGGCGCGGGTTGAGATGGAGGGAGTTGTCGGAGCACAACGAGACAAAGATTTATCTTAAATATTTCGGGGTAACAAGGCACGGGTTGAAGAGGCGGGAGTTTTGCAGCACGATAGACAGAGACGCTAGCTTGAAATTTCGGCATAACAAGGCGCGGCTTGAAATTTCGGGAGAACAAGCTTAACGTGTACCAAAAAAAGACAATTTGGACTAGTATGATATACTACGTACAATGTGTTTGACACGCACAGCACACACACATACACCATTTAGACTAGTATATAGGATTACATATATAGCTAATACACCCACATTAATTATATATCCAACGCCCCCCTCTCATCATCCATGCGTTCCGCTTCATCTCTCAGACGCACGCACAATGGAGAAGACAGGGGGCAGCAAGGGCCCTGCCCCCCTAACATCACTATATATCGAGGCTAATATAAATGTGATCATTAGACAATTGCTGGTAAAAATGGTTTAAGTTGATGAATTGGCCCTCCTCGTAAAGGATTAGCAATGCTTGGCCCCCTAGCTCATGGAACATTTTTCATGGCTCCGCCACTGCGTGCAACAGCGCACGTTCTCACCCCCTATCTCTAAATATCGATCTCGCAGTTGTGCACTTCTTCATAGTCTCCCTCGACTCGGCCCCTCGCACCATCTTCTAGCCCCCCATCGGATTTTGCCACATGTACAATCTAGCAGACTCCATGGTTGAACTTAAGCATAATGCACAAATCTCAAAACAACAGTGGTTCTCCTTTGTTCTACAATCTTCCGTATCATAACTGCCCAAACTTTTTTTCTAGTTGAATTGCCGTAATTTGTTTTTTACTTTATGCTTTACAACGCACAATTCCATGAATCATAAAATAGATTAAGGGCTTCTTTGATTCAAAGGATTCTCAAAGGAATTTAGGAGGATTCTAATCCTTAGGAATTTTTCCTATCTTGGTTGTCTGATTCGTAGGATTGTAAACCATAGGAATTTTTCCATATGATTCATTCGCACTAGATTTCATAGGAAACATCCCATCCACTCAAACCTCTTTGAAAGAATTCTGCGTTTTTTCTATGCACAATCAAACACTCGTACAATCCTATAGGATTCAAGACGACATTCCACTCTAATCCAATGTTTTTCCTATTTCCGCATTTTGGAAATCCTACGAATCAAAGAGGCCCTAGGTTTTTTTATAAAAACTAATTGATTTTGAATGAGATGAACTATAAGAATTAAATGAAGGTCTACATTAGGCATATATGACTCAGAGCTTACATGCTATAGTGTGGTATTTATTCATAATTTGGTTCCAAAATCTGACGTGTGCAATGCACGTGTACCTTACTAGTACTTCGAGTATGTCCAAAAGATAATGGCACGCTACACAGTGTGTCTCTTACAGTTCATGAAGCCATGTGACACATGTGGAGGCGTTGTCGCGACATCCTTGTGTGGATTGATCACAATGATGTGCTGCTGGTTCCAGAAGAATGTACTCGTCCTCCCTGAGCTACACTGCCGGTACATGCACGAAGCGAAGATGTGCACGCACGCCACACACGCACTCATTCCCTCGCACGCACACGCGGGTACACGGGCGGATGAAATTTTGTACCAAGATCCACCCCATGTGATAATTTGACGCGTGTAAAGTCCTTCACTTCATTGATGGTCAATTAATATAGCGCATGCAAATTGAGTGGACGTGAGTGTAACACCCCAAGACCGACACTTCAGAGGACTTCCATATTTTCGTGATCACCGTGTGTTTCTTTTGTGCTTGCTCTTTTATTTTTCATTGCATCATGTCATCATGCCATCATGTCATTTAATTTTTTAAACTCAACTAAATAAATTGCATAGATTTTTGATCTATTTAAATCGAGGGAATTCACATGGTGATTTCTCTTTATAACATATCCTCCCAATACTTAGGGAGCTATACTAAACCATTCCATTGGCGTGGAATCATCCATAACACATTTGCTCTGTTCTTCAAATTTCCTTTTATCCAACTCAACTTCAATTCTTCCTTTGGGGCCTTTTAGTAAAATTGAGTTGCAATTTTACTTTATCCAGAAATGTTCCAAATTTGCCCATAAATCAAGTGTGTAGGGTCACCTTATATAGTTTTCAACCCGTTTGGAGTTCATTTGAATGGGTTTCGAAATTCAAACCTGCCGAGTTAAGTCCAACACGTGTGGATTTTACTTCCTCTAAAAATCCTCAAGCCATTTTGTCAAGTTCCTCGTATTTTTGTGAGTCTGGGAAAATAATCCCCATGCCCAAATTCTTTGCCACCCATTTCTTTTCTCTCCTCTTCTTTCTTTGGTTTTCTGTATATGGAAGAGATTTAAAGGAGGGAGAAAGAGGGAGAAAGAGGGAGAGAAGCCCAGCCAAGAACTCAGGCTGGCCCATTTGCTCCTGGAGGCCCAGCCGCAGCCCCTATCTAACCCTAGCCCGACCCCCTGCTCGATACCTCTCCTTCTCGTTCCCTCTGCCCGCCGCCACACACACACACACGCATCGAGCCAGGGAGAGGAGCTCCCTGCGCCCGATCCCCTCGCCTCCCTGCTCCTCGATCCAGCCCGAAAACGCCGTCGTCGCGCCTCTCCGCCTTCGCGCCGTCTGGAGCCCCCGCTACCACCTCGCCAACCCGCGCCGCTACAAGACCGGCCTCCTGCAGCTCGTTGTTGCCGGAGCACCCCACCACCACCACCATGCGCCCCACGCCTTGCCTTCCATGGCGCCCGAAGCCATGCCCCGTCGCCCCTTCGGCCGGCGAGTCCAAGCCGCCCAGCTCGCCCCGCCTCGTTCCCGGATGGAACCGGTGTTCCCGCACCTCCTCCTCGCCAAGTCCTCGTCGCCCGAGCGCTCAAGGAGAGGAGATCCTCGAGTACCTGCGCCCGCATCCGTCGTCCTCCCGCCCAGCAGGAGCCCCGCGCCGCTCGTCCCCTCTGTTTTGGTCAGAGTTCGCTGGAGCCCCCAGCACCGGTCGTCATCGAATCTCCTTCCCGACGGCTTGCTGCTGCTGTTGCTGCAAGACCACCATGGCGTCATCATGGAGCCCCAGGTCCGAAGATGACCACGGCCGCGCATCTCTCCTTGTATCACTTTGGAGTTCAAGACCATCACGTACCCCGACGCTCATCGCCATGCGCGACTACAACGCCAAGGGAACCACTACCCTCGACTCAGGGACGCCAAGTACCTCTACGACCCGTGTACGACTACGTGATTTCACCAAGTACCCCTCGGATGCGCCAAGTTCGACTACATGGACCACCAAGTTCCTCTACCGATGACTCAAACGACTACGAAACGTGTACCACTACTGTCGACCCGCGAAGACCCCGTGGATGTCAAGTTCCTTGTCGTGACCCCGAACATCTACGGAATGTGTACGACTACTAAACGTGTACCACTACTTTGAGAACGACTACTTCCACTACGACCCGTGAACGACTACTTCCCTCGACATTTTTGAACCACCTCGAAACGCACGCTTCTAAGGTATAATGACGAGACGACCGCCCGTGAATGAATGCATGTGTTGTATGAGTTGCTCATGTTTGCACCGTGTCCGATTTGTCACTCGTTTCCATGCCTCTAACCTGTGGGAACCCGGTAGTCGGGAGCACCCCACCATCTCTAGCATGTTCTGCACATCCGCACACTTGCTTCTTTTGCACCGGTATCTCCATGAGCTACCAGAACTGATATGTTGCCGTGGCAACATTTTCGGATTCGTTGCCGTGGCACCCCTTTCTTCCACCACGGTGACAAATGCTTCATAACATGCTCATGTCAACATTTTCATAAAATGGCATAAAACTTGCATTGTCATCCGCATCATGATAACAACATTTAAAAATGTTTATTATTGTTGTTTCCTTTAAATTGCTATTTATGCATATCGGGATTTTCCGGAATTGTTGTTTGTTATTTCCGGCCTCATTTAAACTTGCCTAGATAGGTAGTTTTCATATGCTTCACCTCTTGCCATGTTTAATAACTTTTAATGTTGTTGGGTACATAAACAAGAGAGAACTAAATATTTGATGTGGTGTTTCGTCAATATGCAACTCGTTGCATATTGAGCTCCACTTAATTTGTAGTATTGTTTATGCACTTTGGCATGCCATGCCTCATTAAATCGGACATGCATCATACTTGTTTGTGCATCATGCCATGTGTATGTGGTGGTTGTTTACTATGTTGTTTGCTTCTTTCCGGTTTGCTTCTCTCGTTAGCTTCGGTTTCGTTCCGGAGTTGTGAGGATTTGTTCGACTTCGTCCGTTTGTCTTCTTCATGGACTCGTTCTTCTTCCTTGCGGGATCTCAGGCAAGATGACCATACCCTCGAAATCACTTCTATCTTTGCTTGCTAGTTGTTCGCTCTATCGCTCTGTTGTGCTACCTACCACTTGTTATATCATGCCTCCCATATTGCCATGTCCAGCCTCTAACCATCCTTTCCTAGCGAACCGTTGTTTGGCTAAGTTACCGCTTTTGCTCAGCCCTTCATATAGCGTTGCTAGTTGCAGGTGAAGCTGAAGTTTGTTCCATGTTGGAACATGGATATGTTGGGATATCACAATATCTCTTATTTAATTAATGCATCTATATACTTGGTAAAGGGTGGAAGGCTCGGCCTTATGCCTGGTGTTTTGTTCCACTCTTGCCGCCCTAGTTTCCGTCATACCGGTGTTATGTTCCTTGATTTTGCGTTCCTTACACGGTTGGGTGATTTATGGGACCCCCTTGACAGTTCGCTTTGAATAAAACTCCTCCAGCAAGGCCAAACCTTGGTTTTACCATTTGCTACCACCTATCCCCTTTTCCCTTGGGTTCTGTAGACTCAAGGGTCATCTTTATTTTAACCCCCCCGGGCCAGTGCTCCTTCGAGTGTTGGTCCGAACTGAGCTGCCTGCGGGCCCACCTTGGGGAAACTTGAGGGCTGGTTTTACTCGTAGCTAGTCTCATCCGGTGTTGCCCTGAGAACGAGATATGTGCAGCTCCTATCAGGATTTGTCGGCACATCGGGCGGCTTTGCTGGTCTTGTTTTACCATTGTCGAAATGTCTTGTAAACCGGGATTCCGAGACTGATCGGGTCTTCCCGGGAGAAGATTTATCCTTCGTTGACCGTGAGAGCTTATAATGGGCTAAGTTGGGACACCCCTGCAGGGTATAAACTTTCGGGAGCCGTGCCCGCAGTTATGTGGCAGATGGGAATTTGTTAATATCCGGTTGTAGAGAACTTGACACTTGACTTAATTAAAATACATCAACCGCGTGTGTAGCCGTGCTGGTCTCTTTTCGGCGGAGTCCGGGAAGTGAACACGGTTCCTGTGTTATGGTTGTGCGTAAGTAGTTTCAGGATCACTTCTTGATCACTTCTAGCTTCACGACCGTTCCGTTGCTTCTCTTCTCGCACTCATTTGCGTATGTTAGCCACCATATATGCTTAGTGCTTGCTGCAGCTCCACCTCACTACCCTTTCCTACCCATAAGCTTAAATAGTCTTGATCTCGCGGGTGTGAGATTGCTGAGTCCTCGTGACTCACAGATTCTACCAAAACAGTTGCAGGTGCCGACGATACCAGTGCAGGTGACGCAACCGAGCTCAAGTGGGAGTTCGACGAGGAACTTGGTCGTTACTATGTTTCGTTTCCTGATGATCAGTAGTGGAGCCCAGTTGGGACGATCGGGGATCTAGCATTTGGGGTTATCTTCTTTTCATTTGGATTTGACCATAGTCGGTCTATGTGTGTATTTTGGTTGATGTATGAATTTATTTATGTATTGTGTGAAGTGGCGATTGTAAGCCAACTGTTTATCCCATTCTTGTTCATTACATGGGATTGTGTGAAGATGACCCTTCTTGCGACAAAACCTACAATGCGGTTATGCCTCTAAGTCGTGCCTCGACACGTGGGAGATATAGCCGCATCGTGGGTGTTACAGTGAGGGCGGAAGAAAGACATTACTACTCCACTGCGTGCATGCGAGTAGTTAAATCATGGGTTGCTAGTAGTACTTCCATTGGTCTCCTTTGTATTTTGTGCCTATTTTTTACAGTAACATAATATTTACGCATCTGAGCAGTGTAGTCTACTTGAAATTTATGTTCCACTAAACTCATCGGGAGCCGTTTCGGGCCTCGAAACCAAAACCCATCAATTTATCTTTACCTTGTTCCCATCACATTCGAAAGTACTAGTGCTACAATTAAGTGCAAGCCTGCTCACACCTACTAGTACGTACCAAACCTGAACGTGTTCCCACTATGCAGGTATTAGTACTAGTGCTAGGACTTAGGTTATAAAAAGGGGAACTACCTAACCGAAAATTACTCTACCTTTCCTCCTCATAAGTGCTTCTTCTTCGTCCGTCCTTGCCATGTCCGGTGCGCAGAGCTCTAGGTCGAGAACTACTCGTAACAAGGGAGCGGCAACCAAGGCCGTGGAAAAAAATGAGAGGGCTCGCCGCCACGCAGAGACCTCGAAAGATCTCTCACGAGCTGGTGATGGCTCCCAGGAGCGCCCTAGCCGCGGAGGCGAACATGCCGAGCTGGCGGCGCTGGAGTCGTTATCCTTCGATGGCATGCCCGATCAGCTCAATAAGCACCTCAATAAGCAGAAGGAATTCATCCACGGCTTGGTGGAGCTGCTGAAGGAGAGCCTCGGCGACATGCCCACTCAGCTGAATAAGCAGGGGGAGTTGACTGCCGGTTTGGTGATGCTGCTGAAGAAGAGCATTGCCTCGGAGAAGAAGGCGACCGGCGAAATCCTGCAACTTCAGGAGGACAAGGCGAAGCTCTACCACGAGCTCGACCTGCTGAAGGAGAAGAACGCCGGCTGGAAGAAGCTACATGAGAGTAGTAGTTCCTCGATGAAGATGCTGCAGGCCCTCGTCATGGAACAGAAGGAGGAGTTGGCGAAGCTCCGCATCGAGCACCCAGCTGCTGTCAAGGTACGTAATGTGGCCGTGGAACAGATGATGAAGGCTCGCGTCGAGAAATCTCGTGTCATGGACAGAATGAAGAAGATGGCGGAGGAGATGCGCAAGGAGATGGAGGTCGTGGAGGCGATGAAGAAGCACTTACGACTCCACGGCGAATTAGATCATTTGGGGTCATAATCTTCCTTCTTCTTTTGCTCCTGTGTTTCTTCTTTTGCTTCGGGTGTTTCGCCGCACGTGTCACGTTCTCTGCGAGGCATGAATAGAACAATGCTAACAATGAGATGATTAGCAAACTAGATCATTTTTTATCGCCATATGGCACTGGGCTGCCGTGTTTCGTGCTCCTCCGTCGTAGCACTACTCCAGTGGAAAAATGAGTATACCGCATGGTTCTTTGCTCCTCCTCAGGTCGTCGGCACATTTATACGAGCAGTCAAATCACAAGGCCCCGCCTTCCAGCAGTTATGAGCCGTCAAATCACAAAAGCCCTCGCCTCTCATGAAAAGGACCAAGCTAGACTGCCCCGCCCTCTAGCCTTTTAAAAAATGTATACATTTGTATAGTAGTATCGATGGATTGCGCCATGGAGCAAAACTAACAAGATGAAATTAAAGAAAAAAGGTGGTACATATAGAGAGCGCTCGTCGCCAAATTATGCATATACTATATGACACTACCCACTATGAAGGTACTACTAACATAGATTAGTAACTAATCTATGTTACTCTCCACTATGACCAGCCAAAGTCGAGGCGCGGATACCAACAAGGGCCTGGTTGTGTCTATACTTGGACAACTCACCCGACTGCATGCGCACCAGGCAGATGAAGCTCGTGTCGTGTTGGTGCCGTGTGCGGCCCGCACACTAAACAAAACCTCGCGCCTCCATCTTAGCCTCAGCGTTTTAAATTCTCAATCTCAAGGCCAAGGAGCAACGTGAAACCTATGATAGAGCCAATCGGATGGTTGAGAACACTACAATTCGTAGCTACAGATGCGTGTGTGAGAGAGGACGAGTGCGTGCGTGCACCTCTTCTCAGAGTACAATTGTATGTGGGTGGCATCGACCTAGGGAGCAGTGATGGTGCGTGCGAGAAGTCCCGAGAGATAGGTGTAATGCGTCTGAAAAAAAGACTAGTCTATAGCTCGGTACGAGGCTATTCCTGTCGAACGCCAAGCGTAAGATATGTATCCGACGGTGCCTGTTTTTGAACGTACACAGCAGTAGAAAAAGAACTAGTACCATGGCATATGCTACACCATGTCCGAGAAAATGTGCCAACGTTACGCCATCCGGGAATAGTGTTGCACTTCGAAACTAGAACCATTAATAAATTTTGAGCGCATGTCGTCACATTCCAAATTACTACTACTACCACGCTATATTTAATTGCAAACCCGTTCACACCAATCACAACCTAAACGGTTTCCCACTTAGGAGCGTATTAGTAGTACTCAGTTATAAATACTACTATGCTAAGATGACTGCACATTCCTCCTCAACTCCTCATCCACAAAAAACAATCAAGTCAATCAAGCCATGGCCAGCGTGAGTTCTGGGTCGAGAGATTTCCACCAGGGAGAGGTGAGCATGGAAGAGGAAGCACGAGAGATGTCCCACCTCGCCGCGAAAGCAGCCGACATGTCTAGCTGCGCAGCAGTAGCAGCACGGAGGTCCCGCCGCGCCGCCGAAGCAGCACGGAGGTCCCGTCGCGCCGTCGATGTAGCAGACTCATCCGGCCACGCCGCGGAAGCAGCAGAGATGTCCCGCCGTGTCGCTGAAGCAGCACGGAGGTCCCGCCGCGCTGCGGCGGCCTGGGAAAATTTCTCGCGGGCAAGCGAGGACTCTTATAGGCGCATGCATGCAATGGTCATAGCCAGATGGATCAGATCTCCAGCTGGGCGAGGTTATAGGACGTGGCTACCGGCGTCATCCGACAACTAGGGGAGGGCAATGCGAAGCTCCGGGGCGAGCGCGACCTGCTGAGGGCGAAGATCGCCGGAAGGGCGAAGCAGGAGGAGGAGACCGCTGCCTTGTTGCAGAGGACGGGCATCATCATCAAGAAACTTATGGACGAGAATGCCATGCTCCGCATAGAGCGCAACAGGTTGGTGGAGGAATACATGGATGCTGCCAAGCAGCGTATTAAGGACATGAAACTGATGAAAGAGATCATCGCCCACCGCGAGAACTAGTCTCCGCGACCTGCAACGCATAAAGAAAGTAGAGATCAGCGAGCTAGATCTTTGTATGCGTCTTCATTCTTCTTTTGCCCTTGTGTATTTCGGGCGTAGCCACATGTGGCTTTTTAATTATCTGCCTAATTATGTAAGACAGTTTTTATCCACTCTCGTTGTCCTTATATATATTCATCAGTCTTGCTATAAGTCGCAGTAGATGCTATATAGGTCTGTCGGATCTTACATCAAGATCCGTGCAAAATTTTCTTTTCAGATTTTATTTTTTCTCTCTTAAATCTCAGTCGAGTGAGACATTGCCACGCCATTAAACAGAGGCTCGGGCGCCATTAATGGAGACCTCGGGAGAGAGGTGGACGGCAGATGTAGGTCAAAGGGCTCTCCTCCCGATAAGCACGCGCAGGGGTCTGATTGCGCCTCCCGTACTCAAATAGCTACCCTTCACGACGCCTCCTAGCTAATAAAAAAGGGGACGCGTGGCGGCACGTAAATGGTAAATAGAACACCCGCGGTTTCAATAATACTTGTGTTTCCTATTGTAACGTGACAACACTTGTTCCAAAATGACTTTGTTGATTGTTAATGTGTGCGCCTTCGCAAATGGGACAGCAAAATTACCACAGCATGTTGGTGCCATGTCATGACACGAAGCCAAGTTTCATGATTTTCATGCGTGTTCCGGATTTACAGGAATTAAAAAACCAAGTTTCTCAATGTTTCCAGCCGAGCCATGACACCCAGATGTTTGAATTTCATTCCAATTTCTGGCATGGGACCTAGAAATTTACCCGAGGACACACATGTGATTTTTCAACCAGCTTTGGTGCACTGGAGCATGTGCTTGTATTTAAAATTTGAACTATGCACACAAAGGTGACACGTTCCCTCTCAGAACCACGAGCCTTCTTGAGAGAAGCTCCGGTTTGCAAGAAACTTATACCAAAACTTGTTCCTATTCTGCAATTTTTTTACCACAACATGGTAGTACCATGACATGACACCATGCCAAGTTTCGTGATTTTCAGGCATGTTTTGGATGTACAAGAATTTTAAAACCAAGCTTCTCAATGTTCTCGGCCGAGCCGCGATGCCCAGATGTTTAAATTTCATTCCCATTTCTTGCATGGGACCCAGAAATTCACCCGAGGACACACATGTGATTTTTCAATCAACTTTGGTGCACGGGAGCATTTGCTTGTAGTTCAAATTTGAATTATGCACATTAAATGACCACAAACTCAATTAATGTATAAAAAAGGCCAAACGAACCCGGAATAATTCCAAAATTTAACAGGGCACTCATATAGTTCTATGTTGCCTGTGTAAAGAAAATCTGGGGGGAGGCAGCGTATATTGTTTCGCACACAAAGGTATAAAGAAATAAAGAAATTAGCATACCTATTTAATTCTTGGGTTCTTATTATTTATGCCACTAGTTGTGTATCACTACTCAGTTTTGCCATTAGAAGTTACAACTACTCAAAAAATGCCATCGATCCGTGAGATGCCTGCTAAAAAATGCAATTAGATATTTAAAAAATGCCATCGTTAAGTTAGATGTTTGCTCAGAAATGCCATTAGACATTGTTATTTTCACGTCAAACCCGTTGACCATGTTACATGACAAAAATAAGCCGATTCTCACAATGATAAGTTAATGGTGTCCAGCACAACACACCCCTCAAATAAAACTAAGCACCCTGGAATTCTTTGACAAAACTAAGCACCCTGGAATTCTTTGACAACTAAACTGTTGGCTATATGATGTTGGCCATATATATTGTACGTATATAATGTGAAGAAACGAGTGGTAGTACTATACCAACTAAAATATGAAATGTACGAAATAGAACGAGAAGAATCATAACATAGTTCTGCTGGGGGCTCAGCACAACATACCCCTCAAATTAAACTAAGCACACATGAAATTAAACTATGCAACTAATCCGGTAGACACTGCATTAGAACCACCATGAGCAACGAAACTGCCACCTTACTCGGAGTCCTTGTCCACGTCCTCGACTTCGTCCTTGTCCCTCTTCCTCTTGGCCGATACTTCTTTGCTTGAACCGCACACTTGGCTCTTGCTCTTCATCCAACCCTTGTAGATATTGAAACAAAGGTAGCCATCCATTGCAGCGTAGTGGATGTGGTCTATATCTAGTACATTCCACTGCCATGCATGATGATGAAACGTGTATGGAGGTTTCTCTAGTTTACCGTACGAAGGATGGACCATGGCTCTTGCCAGGGTCAGCATTGAAGGCTGACCACGGGAGGGCAGCAGCCGATTCTTCTGGAGGTCGAAGGGGTTGCCTACAACGAGGCCTATCCGACCCAGGACTCTTTTGTCGTTCGTAAAGTCTACAGTAACGAATTTGACTAGGCCGCCCTTGAGGAAGTTCTTAAATTCCTCGCACTCAACGTCGGCATGACATATGTGGTAAACCAAGCATAAGTCATGCACGCAAACCTGGATCACGGCGGGCTTCTTCTTCTCTTCCTCCTTTAGATCCTCCTCTTGTCCCAGGAGTGTGGTGTACTCAACATCTAGCCCAGCAACCCACTCATCATTTGAGTTTTCGAACATGCGACTGAAGCAAGCAAGGCATCCTTTCATCGTCGCGGAAGAACGGGTGTAGATGACGTCGAACTCATCGCCGGTGATGGTTCTAACCTTGTACTCACCGCCAATCGTGGAGATTTGGGATGCCATGAATTTGGGAGGAGGGTTAGGATTAGTGGAACTGCCGTAATGTGAAAGGACGGGATGACTAGGAGCGAACTGCCGTAATGTTAAAGGACGTCCGGGGACGAGTAGGAGCGAACAGCCAGCGGTTTTTTGATTGTCAAAATGCTGAGTGGGACGTGCGAACGGCAGGGTAGTGGCTTGCCTGCTGGATAAATGGATTCATGCACAGTGCTATGGGGGCCCAATTAGATGTCATGTCTACTCGACGCCCAATTAAATGGCTTTCGATGTCATGTCATGCGTCGGGAAAATTACAGGTGATACGAAGCTTTCCATTCTCCCATGATACGGGCTTCCAAGAGCCCTTGGATCTGAGATTGGACATTGCATGTCGTGATTCCAGGCCTATGGGTGAATATCCTATCCTTGAGGGTTATTCTACAAATTTTCAGCAACTTAGCATGCGACCGTTCGATCTCAGATCCAAGGGCTGCCAGCAGCCCGTATCATGGTCGCACCGCCTACCACGACCGTCGCCTGGCTCGCGTGGTCACGCCCTTGGAGATTTAACACGGTGCGTTAGGCTATCTGATGTTGGCATGTCATACATAGTCATCACTTAGTCACTCGTACTACAACAAGGTTAGCTATAAGGTTGACTATAAGAGTATTTTTTTACTTCTCTCTATCTCTTTCTTCGTAGTATTTATTGCATTTGCCAAGGAGTGACCTCTTTCAATGAAATGGTGCTTAGATGAGGTGCTAAGGGCATTAAATGGCTTAGCAATCAAGTTCCCAATGCATAGGTGCTTAGTTTTTTGTTGCTAAGTTTGCTTCATTTAATTAACTATAGACTCAAAATTGTCTTTTCACCTAGGTACACGCGCTTAGCACCGTTTCTTCCTTGGGTCACCAAACTAGTCTCTCTCTTCTTAATTAGCTTGCCACATCAGACTTTATGCCTATGTGGCAAGCTTAGCACCTATAGGAGCAAGTAAGTACTCCATCCGTTCCAAAATAGATGACTCAACTTTGTACTAACTTAACTTTAAGTTAGTACAAAGTCTTAACTTTAAGTTAATACAAAGTTGGGTCATCTATTTTGGAATGGAGGGAGTACAATAGTGGGCTATAAGCCCGCTTTACATGGCATTTTTGCATATGTGGAGGAAAGAGGCAAGGAAAAAGTGGAGGAGTGGGCTCTCATGCAAGAGCCAGCCTCTACATGGTGGAGCATTGGGAGATGTACCTGTATGGAGGTGGTCAAGAATCGGGAGACTCACGCCGGTCGTAGCGCCGTAGTTAAAATGATAATGGCAAGTCAAATCACGGGGCCCCACCTGTCCAGCAGTAACTCGCTGTCAAATCACACAACCCTATGTTTGCAGCAACCTACTCCCTCATCTTCTCGCGTCTCTGTCGAACCGACTAGCCGGAACTGCCCCACCTACCGCGCAGGAAAAGCCCAGCCCTCGACTTCTAAATAGTATAGTATACTAATTTTGTACCCATGGATTGCGCCATGGAGCAAAGCCTCAAGAAAACGGCGGTACACATGTACGGAGTATACAACACGCCCGTCGCGTTCGCGTCACACCCCAGTCGGTCGGTCAGTCTGGCACGCCGCTCTCTGAATGGAACGTGCGTCATATTCCATTTGCACACACATGTGGGACCACAATTGAGAACCAACAATAGGCACACTCCCCGGCCCCGCAAGTCGTGTGAGTTAATAGAAGAGAGAGACGAGCGATAGTACTACTAGAGAAGTGTTGTAGGAGTACATACGTGGTACCTGGATGATCCCTGCAAGACACGGAAGTTCAGTTCATCCATGCATGTGACCAGGCTCCAGCAGACACGCCTGGATTGGCTATCGTCTACATATCATGCAGGCTATGTTGTACAGGGTTGTAGTTCTGGTGAGAAATGTAAAAAAAGGTTTCTTGTCATCTTGCAAAATTAGGTGTCATGTGGTTCGGATCACTGCGAGGGTTAAACAGCGACAACTGAGTTGGGCTAGTCGTTGGGGGCACATGCACGAAGACTACTCGGCTGCCATCTAGGTCAAGCCGGCTATGTTAATTAGGACATCTATCGACGGACCCCTTTTCTACGAGTTTATCTTTAATTTGAGCTTTGATCCTCGTCTAGTTTGTCCGTCGGGATTCATCTTGTCTCCTTTGGGCAGTGATGTTATGATTTCTTGTCATGTGGCATTTTTTCGTGTTATGTGTTATAATCTGGTGCTTCAGATCAAAATGACGACAACTGCGCCTCCGGGGCACGTGCATGAAAACTTCTCGACAGTCATTGCCGAGGTCAAGCCTGCTCCGGCCGGTAGACAAAAGAAAACTAGCACTCCACTATATAGGCAGGAGCCTCCGCGCTTGCTTGCTAGTGTTGCTCTCTTCACACTATCTCGTCCTCTCCAGATCTAAACACGACAGTGGTGACCACACTCTCTCTCTGCTCACCGATGGTCACAGATCCAGCCGGATCCTCTCCGCCGGGGAAGGTGAGAAGGTGCAACGTTCACGCGGTCGTCCTCGGCGACAGCTCTTACCCACTGCCGGCGCGTCCCGATCAGCGTGCCTTGCCGTTCTCTCCCAAGCATCGCTGGCGAGGGAGGGCCTCCCACCCCTTCTTCCTCGCTGACGTAGTGTGGGCAGATCCGGCCCCCCGCCGCCCACCTAGCGACATCCCGGCGACCCTCAGGTATAACTTCCTTCGAAACCGGCCTTGCTCTACTTCCCGAGCTTCTGACGTCGCTGCATTTGTATCTTTTACTATTTCTCAGGCCCCCTCGTAGATTGGATCGATCAGCTGTTCGAAAACCACCTAATTTTTCACTTTTAAGAGGTAAAACTAGTTCATGCACTCGAATCTAGTACCACTTGGTTCAAACAAGGAAGAAAGGGGGTGGGGGGTGGGGGAAGATTTGTTACCTGAATCTAGGACTTGGTCGAAAGAGGAAATAATGGGGGCGAAAAGTAGCAGAGACTGGCTATCCAACTGGTCTCTAGGTCTAATAGGAAATAAAGGGAACGCAGTACAAACTCAATATAAACCCGATCTATTGGTTGAAAAAGGAAAGAAAGTGGGGACTGGGGGACAAGTCAACAGAGTAAGTCCGGCACTAGATTTGCTAGCCTCACACAGTATAAGGTGGCTATATATCGAACAAAAATGGGACCAACCCAGATATCCTCTTTTGATGTTTGTTGCCCCGAGCCGCTCTTATGTTATGCCACTGGTAAAATGTAGCAGTTGCACTGTTAAAAGTAAGGACACGTTAAACCAATGTTGTTTTCAATGTAATGCCTCCAGTAATATGAATCAATGGCACTTTTTTTCATGTCCTGCTAAATTCCCCATTAAGATAAGTTGCTTCTTTTCATTAGAGATGCAACTGTTCTGGTCCGCCTACTCTCCCGTGCCCAAATACTGACTCTGTAGCAGCTGTTAATGTAATGTTGCTGGTAAAATGAAGCAATGGCACCATTAAAGTAATGTCGTATTTAACGATTGTCATAGTTAAGCCTAATGCCCACACTAATATCTAGCAATGCTGCTAGAAATTGGTACTGTCCTTGTACGATTACCATTCAGATAAGGAACATGCTCTTTTTCATTTGATGCATGTTTCATCACTTGTTAGTCACCCTCCTTTCCACCTTTTTTGTGCAAACAGAGATATACATTTCATGCTTGATCTTAGTTGAACTGCACAAATGATATCCAAATTATAGTTGAACATTCCAGAGCTTCACGACCAACCTTGATGTTCCTCAATTTTATTGCAACTAATGAAGAAGAAGCTCTGTGGGTTTCGTTTTCTGATGGAAATGGAACCGGGGCTGGAGCCCTTTTCTTAAAAAAAAGAAGAAGCTGCTAGCTCATGGGACATTGCTTCATTTTAGGTGAACTGCACCAAAAGGTCCCATGAATTGAATCATCCATGTTGGTGACTGGTGTCATCCCTTCCACGATGGCGTTGACTGCAGATATGGTTGCCATCACGAGGTATGTTCCTTTTTGGTCTGACCGTTTGCCAAAGATCTTGCATGTTGATCCTGCTCTTGTGCTACTTTTTTGGCACTGCCATGATAAAGTAGTAATGTTATTATTTTGCACCTTAATCTAGTGGCACTATTAATTTGAGGCAATGTTTTGGCACCGCTAGTGCCACCTGCTCGACCCTAGTATCACTGATAAAATGAAGTAATAATACAATAAAAATAGAGAAAGTGTCCTCTCTATCATTTCATTTCCAATGTAGATAAAGAAAGTGCTTCTCTTTGTTAATGTATGTTTCACCAACTTGTCCCATTGTTAATGTTTAAGCATTTCTGCAAACTAGGGTGCTTAATTTTTGTTGATCTGCACAAAAATAGATATTTGAATGTCTCAAGGCCCCTCCTTGTACTACCGATGTACACTGATGTTCATCGCTGGCAGAAGGTGTATCGGGGAGACTTGGGACGATTTCCAGTATGAGGCGTCGCAGGGCCCATCTCGCCCTCGCAGCATGGCATACTATGATACTATCACAATATTTTCTTCTATTTATTTTGCGTGTTTCATCAACTAGTGCCACTATAATTTAATCACGCTTTTGCATTATCTGTGCAAACAGGGTTATTCAGCTGCATTTTGGTGGAACTGCACAAATGTACGGATGGAACCGGCATACATGTAGAGTGCGAGGTGTGCCAAGTAAAAATTACCGACACCAACCATGCTCCATGCACGCATTGGCATCCACCACCACAAGTGGGATGTGTGGCGCTCTCTGTGGACGGATCTTTCTCGGCAGCAAATCCTCTAACCAAATAGCCTATATTGGCAGTTTTCTAGGGAGTACTCTTTTTTGAAAGAAGCACCAATCTATTTTTCTTTATTTGTACACAGTGTCACAACTTTGACCCAAATGTCCAGAGATATTTAAGGGTGATTGGCGTAGTACTCGGAGACTGATTGTAAGCATGATTTACATTAGCTGTCACACTGATTGTAAGCATGATTTACATTAGCTGTCACACTGATTGTAAGCATGAGCAGGTGGAAGATTAGGTTAGTGCTAAGCTTACCTTAAACCCTACCGCCGCCGTTGAAACGAGGCGAGCGTCGAGGGAACCATGGAGAACGACGGGGAAGCGACGTCGCGCCATCCGACCTCCTCTTGTGGTGGGAGAACGAATACTCCTGTGGCTCCGGCTGGCTCTGCACCCTCACGAACGGCACACCGTACTCGATCGATTTGTTATCCTCTGGGTGCTCGACCTTCGACCTGTACGCCCACCATCTCTGCCTGACTTTCGCCTCGGCCGAATCTGTTTGATCCATCGCCCAGAGGAGATACTCGATGAACTCGAAGGACTGCGGCGTGACTGCCGCCGAGGAGTACATGTACATCGGCGCCCTCATCGCCACCTTCTCGCTCTTTCACATACATTTCCACATGGCCCTCACCGCCTCGAAATCTCCCACTCATTGTCAAACCAAGTAAGGATCTCCTTCAACCTGGCTAACTTTGCCTGGTCGCCGCCGGCGATCTGCCTGATTCGCTGCTGCATCCTCTCCATAAATGTCCTTCTAAGTAGTCTGGTGCTAGCTTTGGAAGATGGAAGGAGAGACGGTGGTCTTGCAATAGAGAAGAGGGAGAGAGGCGAGTCGGTGGTTTTGGAATGGAGATGATGGAGAGGAGAAGAGGTGGTTTTGCAATGGAGAAGAGGGAGAGGTGACACGGTGGTTTGTGAATGGAGATGATGGAGAGGAGAGGAGGTGGTTTTGCAATGGAGAAGAGGGAGAGGCGAGTTGGTGGTTTTTGAATGAGATGATGGAGAGGAGAGGAGGTGGTTTTGCAATGGAGAAGAGGGAGAGGAGCGTGCGGCAGCGATTTAGGATTGGACGAGAGGGCCTACGCGCTGTGACTGGATCAAAATCAAAATCAATTTACCCTTCAATTAAGAAAGCGACCCCACATTAACTAGTCTCCCTTTTATTCTGGGTCATAATTGACCATGATTTTCGCAAATAAAATATATGTTATATGTTGCAAAAATAATATAATTTGAAAGTAGATTCAGATACAAACCAAACGATACAATTTTTGGTGACATGCATTCACATTTTGCTTGTCAAATACAGTACGTGGTCAAACTTTGACCCAAAATACGCAAAACAAAAAAAATAGTTCCAAGACCAGCGCCGCTCTTCCGCTCTTCTCCTCTTAAACCACCGCCGCTCCTCTCCTATTCCAATCTAATCCAGCGCCGCTCCTCTCCTCTTCCATTTCAAAACCACCGCCCCTCCTCTCCTGTTCCAATCCAAAACCAGCGTCGCTCCTCTCCCGTTCTAATCCACAACCAGCGCTGCTCCTCTCCTCTTCCATTCAAAAACCACCGCCGACGAGTGAAGGTGATGTGGAGAAGTAGATCGATGGAGGAGTACAACCGATACATGAGGATCGCAGACGGCGACCCTGTGAAGCTAGCTAGGATGTTGGAGATACAGTCTTGGTTTGACAACAAGGACCAACTAGCGGCGACGGCGACATCCATGGCCAAATATCTGCAACAGAGCGAAAAGGCGGCGATACTCCCAGAGGGAGTCGGGCGGGAGTACATGGAGCTGCTCCTCTGGGCCATGGAGCAAACAGATTCATCGAATCCGATCGTGAGGGAGCGGTGGTGGGAGTATCGATCCCAGATGGAGCATCCACCAGAGATTGAAGGATCGAGCATCTACAGGGTGCCGTTTGTGAGGGTGTCGTGCCAGAGCGAGCCGGTGGAGTTTTCGTCGACCGAACCCAACTGCAAGAGGAGAAAAACAGTTGGCCCGATGACGCTTCCCCGCCATCCTCTCCCTCGCCGTTCACATCGTCTCACGGGGCGGCTGTCTGCCGCCGAGGAATAGGAGGGACTGCCCCCCCAGCCCAGTAGTCGGGCAGGTTGTGAATTGTCAGGAGGAGCTTAGGGTTGTCAGTATTTGCAGGTTGTGAATTGTGTTTTGTGTTGTGTATTTTGAGAGTACTTTCATATATGAATGTCTTTTGAATTTCAGATTTGCAGTATTGAGCATATGAAGTATTTTATGAATTCTAGAGATCTATTTTTAGCACTTAAAAATGTAGTTTCATAGGAGTAGAAAAGTGCAGACAATGTGATTCTCAGAGAAGAAACTGCAAGTTTCAGTTTCAGATAAGAAACTCCAAGTTTAGTTTCAGATAAGAAACTGCAACTTTTAGAGGCAGAGCATTTATATTAACACGGCCTTTTCAAACAGTGTTAACATCATGTTGGAAGTTTTATTCATGGTCGAAATTGGAACTAGCAGCCAGTTAACATCATGCTGATCAACATTCATGCATAGCACATCTTCATCTGATGCACAGTCAAAAATATATGCTATTTTCAAAATGCCCACACAATGTCGAGTGTACAAAAAACAGAGAAAATGAGGGACGAAGTTTTGGCAAGTGTTGGACGTGGTGTGCGTAGATGACAATTGGGACCCACATGTCAATAAAGGCAGAGGCAAAAAATTTGGAGATATTTTCTCTGCACAGGTGGAATTGAACCCGGGCGGAACAGCTGTCGGGTAGTGTCACTCGGCCACTAGGCTAGTTCAGTTGTTTCGTTACTAATAAGGCACTTCCTCAGGTGGTCGGGTCTCCTGCTGCGCCTTTGTGCGCTCGCCGCGACGCTGTTGTCTGCCGTTGTGAACATGCTGAACCAACAAGAGGAATCTGGAGAGGACAATACGTGGAGAGGCGGACAGTCGGGACCCACCAGGTCTATGGCCGTACGCAAGCAAGTGCCTCATCGAAAAAATACTTCCTCCTAATGCTATACTGACGCTGGGGCCCACGGGTTTGTCAACATAGTTACATTTTTTTAGGTGCTTCAATGTAGTTACTATAGGAGATAAATTCACAACGAAGCCGGGGAGCTGGCAGGTATCATTTATTATCACTGGGGCAGCAAGTATCAGCTGGGTTTTGGGCTGCCCCGTCTAGGCTTTCTTTTTTAACATGCGCCGCCCACGACCTCGGATGGGAGGTCCATAGGCCTGTTTGTATTTTCTTGAGGGTCGTCATGTATCGACCGACCTATGGACCTCCCATCTGAGGTTTTATTTTTCCTGAAACATTGGCAGCCCAATTTATGTAATTTTTTTTTGAAGAAAACGCAGAGGTCTGTTCTATTTTTCTATATAAGAATAGGAACGCCTGGTCCAACTTATGTTTCCCTTCTAACTATATTATATATATTCAAATTATTTTATATGTTATTATATATTATTGTTATTGTCATCATATATTTAACAGATACTTACATATGTAAGAAAACAATATCCCACATCTTATTAACTTATAAAAATAATTTCTTAACAATAAAATGCAGGATTTTTTTGGCAACGAAAATCCTGGTGATTGTGTACAAAAGCATGGTAAGATTTAAGGACCAATGTAATAATAAATCACTTATTATATATATATATATATATATATATATATATATATAAAACAAAGTTCTCAGCCCCTGTTTATTTTTTGATAACATTGCTGCGCCCACCCCAACATTATAATTAGAATCAACCTAGGAAAATCATGTACTTTGAGAAAGTGCAAATGACCTGTAATTTTTAGGAAAAACATAAATGGGCCGCATGGACGCTACATTATTTGTTCACCCCGCCCGGCTAATGGACTGTAATTCAAAAAAAGAAGATCAAATTGACTGTAAATTCTACCCCGCAAGAAAAGACTGTAAATTCTGAAAAAAATGGGTTGAATACGTGCCACATTTTTGGAGGCTGAAATGTGGGCCAATAGTTTGAAGCCAACGCAAGTCGTTGTCAACTTAGTCAACAAATGATTCTGACATCGTTAGCCATTGGATTTACATCCAATGACCGACATCCATCTTCAATCTCTTGTCTTCTTCCTCCAGCGCCACCGGGACCACCTGCTCCCGCCTCCTGCTGCTAGCAGCTCTGCTTAGCACGCTTCGATGTGAAGCGCTACTCCACCGTTGGCCAGGCCATCCCTCCACCCCTCCACACCTCCTGTTCTTCTCCACTGACTGCCGAACCACACTGCACCAGAACCAGTTAACCCTCGTACACCTCTCCATCTGCGACTCTACTCCCGTGTCTTCCCATGTCCGACTCATTGCTGTCCGGGGACTCGCCATCGTCCACCACCTTGGATGCGCTCGGTTCGGAGTCATCAACGTGGTCAACAAATGACACCATCGAAAGTAGACTGTGCGTGGAGAGGCTGACAGCTGGGTCCACGGCCTCACGCAAGGAAATGCCTCCTTATTACGCACAAAATAATGATTCCTCCACCTGACAGCTGGGACACTGGAAGGGCCTCTGTATTTCGCGAAAAAACGTTCCCACCGCTGACAGGTCGGACCCACCAGCTATATCTTCACACGCAAGGAAGTGCCTCCTTATTACGCACAAAAAAATGAATACCCCCTGCTAGCTGGGACCTACAATAGTGGGAGGCTGACTTGTGGGCCAACTAAGTTGACGGGGACAGAGGGCTTTGTCAACTTAGTCAATATGAACGATTCTAGCTCCAGTGACCGTATGATGTCCATCCAACGACCGTAGTGCTTCTTCAACCTCTGGTCTTCTTGCTCCAGCCGCCCAAACCAGTGCCGGTCATGCCTCGTGCTCCTGCCTCTCGTGGCCGGCTGCGATGTCACGGAGGCCTCACCGCCCCCTACTACTCCCACCGTTGGCCAGGCCATCCCTCTACTCACCCACACCCCTGTTATTCTGCGGCGACGGCGGCCTCACGCCGCAGCGAACCAGTGAACCCTCATACTCCTCTACGCGTGGGCATCCACTGCCGCGTCTTCCCCGGCTCCGCGTCGTCCCCTTCCTAGGCCTCGCCGTCGTCCACCACCCTGGTGCTCTCGGCGCGGCGTAGTCAACGTGGTCAAGGAACGGCTTCCATCAGACGTGGACTGTACGTGGAGAGGCTGACAGCTGGGTCCACGGCCGCAGCAAGGAAGTGCCTCCTTATTACGTGGAAAATAATGATTCCTCCACCTGACAACAGGGACCCATCGGACGGGTAACCGTATTTCACAAAAAAACGTTTCCCCCTTGACAGCTGGGACCTACCAGCTACATCTTCACACGCAAGGAAGTGCGTCCGGGCAAAAAAAACGAGTCGCCCCCCTGACTGCTGGGACCCACCAGCTACATTTTCGCACGCAAGGAAGTGCCTGACAGTCGGAACCCACCTGGTCGAAGCATACATAGCGTTATCATTCTGGTCGCGAACGTGTACGTACATACTACCCGATGTAGAGGCACGCACGTAGCATGTACACGTACGTACAACAGCCAGGGTGCAAGAAAGTAAATACGGCCACATACGTACATACGGGCGGGGTCTCGAACGCCTACTCGCGCGTACGTACGGCCAGGGCTCGTGTACATGGCTGGGTTGGAACGGAGAAACAACGTCGTCGTCGTGTTCATGGGGAGGCAACGGAATGCGTCGTGTTCATCGGGAGGCAACGGAACGCGTGGGAGCCAACCGGCTTGGACGGAACAGCCGATGGAAACGAGGCATGGCGTACCGCAGAACGGAGGAAACGGCCTTGTGTTCGATCGGCCACGGTCCAAACGGGATCCTGTTCATCGGGAGGGGTCTGGCATACCGCAAAACGAAGGAAACCGACCTCCTACGGTCGAAACAGGGGTCCTACTCATCGGGAGGGGTGTGGCGTACCACAAAACAGAGGAAACAGACTTGTGTTGGAGCGCTACGGTCGAAACGGGGGTCTTGTTCATCGGGAGGGGTGTGGCGTACCGCAAAACGGGACTCCACGGGATACTGTTCATCTTCACCGTCGACCCCCTCTAGCCTCCATAGGCTACTATTCATCCACGGTCGACCTCCTCCAGCCTCCACCTGCGACTGTTCATCCATGGGCTCCTGTTCATCCAGCCTCCACCGCGCGCTACCCCACCAGCTACTGTTCAACCAGCCCTCTCCACGGGCTCCTGTTCAACCACCCCTCCACGAGCTACTATTCATCCAACCCTCCACCGTCTACTGTTCATCCAGCCCTCCACGGGGTGGTCCTGTTCATCCAGCCCTCCATGGGGTCATGTTCATCTAGCCCCAACCGGCTCGATCGATCGGGGTCCTGTTCATCCAGAGGCAACACCACGGGGTTCTGTTCATCCACCCCCACCGGGAACTGTTCATCCAAACCCCCCAGCAACGCTCACTGTTCATCCAGAGGCAGCATCGATCGGCTTCAGTTAGCAGCACTAGCGAAGGAATCGCTCGATCGGGTTCAGTTAACAGCCATCGATCGATTACTCGGGTTCAGTAATGCGTAGCCTGCAGTGCAATCGCTGGGGATCAGTAGGCGAACGCCTCACTCGGGTTCAGTTAGAGCCCAACGCCTCGCACCCATGCGCGTGTGTGTACGAGAGAAACGCGCAAACCTCCGTGCATCGCTCGGCCCCGACCACCCACCATAACCGGGAACACCCCGATATTTTCCTCGCCCTCGCTTCTACCACGGTTTTTTCCGTCATGGACGGCCCAAAGAATGTCACGCAGCTGCGTCTCCGGCCCGCCCAGGATGAAAAGCCCATTTTCTATCATGATTTTTTTATAGAAGTAGGAGCCCTCCACATCTATGATGATACCTGGTTTTGTCACAATTATCGTCATAGAAGTGTCATAAGTATGACAGAAAAAAATTTCGTTCGGCCCAAAATGTCACGGATGTGTCTTTTTTTGTAGTGTACTCTTGTAGAACTTGTTGAAATTCTTCACCATTAGGCTCAATTCTTCATTGAAGGTTTCTTTCTCACTTGATGATGTAGGAGCATCACATGAGGCTTTGTAAGCACCACTTGACTTGTTGTGGAGCTCTTCCTTATCCTTAAGTGACATCTCATGAGCAACAATTCTTCCAATGACTTTCGTTGGCTTGAGATCTTTGTAATTGGGCATCATTTGGATCAATGTGCACACGGTATCATATTTTCCATCCAAGGCTCTTAGGATCTTCTTGATGATGAATCTATCGGTCATCTCTTCACTTCCTAAGCGGGCAATCTCATTTGTGATGAGAGCAAGCCTAGAGTACATTTCAGCGACACCTTCACCACCCTTCATTTTGAACTTGTCAAGTTGACTTTGAAGCACATCCAATTTGGATTCCTTGACGGAGTCGGTACCCTCGCGCATAAATCAAAGTATCCCAAATTTCCTATGCATTCTCAAGACGGTTGATTTTGTTGAATACTTCGGGGCCCAATCCGTTGAAGAGAATATCACAAGCTTGATCATTGTATTGCAGCATCTTCAACTCTTCCGCGATAGCTTCACGGTTCGGTTCTCTCCCATCAAAGAATTCACCTTGCAAGCCAATACACACAATAGCCCAAACGGCAGGGTTATGTCCAAGAATATGCATTTTCATCTTGTGCTTCCAACTAGCAAAATTAGTACCATCAAAGTAAGGACCTCTACGGTGGTAATTTCCCTAGCTAGACGCCATACTCTCCTAGGTTGTGAAACCAAGACTATGATCACCAAAAGCTATGGAAATCAAGGCAAATGGAGACTGAAGCTCTGATACCACTTGTAGGATCGAAAGTATGTCTAGGGGGGGGGGTGATTAGACTACTTGACCAAATAAAAATCTAGCCTTTTACCAATTTTAAGTCTTGGTAGATTTTAGCTACTTAGCACTAGTCAAGCAATCAACCTACACATGCAAGTCTAAGAGTGTAGCAGCGGAATGTAAAACATTGCACATGAAGGTAAAGGGAGGAGTTTGGAGGGAGCAAACGCAATGTAGACACAGAGATTTTTGGCGTGGTTCCGATAGGTGGTGCTATCGTACATCCACGTTGATGGAGACTTCAACCCACGAAGGTAACGGTTGCACGAGTCCACGGAGGGCTCCACCCACGAAGGGTCCATGAAGAAGCAACCTTGTCTATCCCACCATGGCCATCGCCCACGAAGGACTTGCCTCACTAGGGTAGATCTTCACGAAGTAGGCAATCTCCTTGCCTGTACAAACTCCTTGGCTCAACTCCACAATCTTGACGGAGGCTCCCAAGTGACACCTAACCAATCTAGGAGACACCACTCTCCAAAAGGTAATAGATGGTGTGTTGATGATGAACTCCTTGCTCTTGTGCTTCAAATGATAGTCTCCCCAACACTCAACTTTCTCTCACAGATTTGGATTTGGTGGAAAGATGATTTGAGTGGAAAGCAACTTGGATAAGTCTAGAGATCAAGAGTCATATGGTTGGAATGGAATATCTTGGTCTCAACACATGAGTAGGTGGTTCTCTCTCAGAAAACGTATGCTGGAAGTGTAGGCTTGTTCTGATGGCTCTCTCCATGAATGAAAAGTGGGTGGAGGGGTATATATAGCCTCCACACAAAATCTAACCGTTACACACAAATTGCCAAACTCGGTGGGACCGAATAATGAAACTCGGTCAGACCGATTTAGTTCAAAATGTGAACATTAGGATTTTTGGTGGGACCGACATGTCAACTCGATGGGACCGATTTCATTAGGGTTAGGGCATAACATAATCTCGGTGAGACCAATTACACAAACTCGGCGGGACCGATTTTGGTAATAAGCTAACCAGAGAGTTGGTCAGGCAAACTCGGTGGGACCGATTCACTCATCTCCGTGAGACCGAAACGTTACGAAGGGGAAACGGAGAGTTTGCATTGCGAACTCGGTGGGACCGATCGCTCATCTCGGTTGGACCGAAACATTATGAAGGGAAACAGAGAGTTTGCAAGCCCATCTCGGTGAGACCGAGATCCCTATCGGTGAGACCGAAGTGACTAGGGTTTGTGGCAGTGGCTATGTCAGTGAACTCGGTGGCGCCGGATAGAATATTTCGGTGGGGCCGAGTTTGACTTTTGGTTTGGGACATATGTGGATATGAGAAAGTGGTTGAGGGTTTTTGGAGCATATCACTAAGCATTTTGAGCAAGCAACCCATTAAGCAACACCTCATCCCCTTTTAATAGTATTGGCTTTTCCTATGGACTTAATGTGATCTTGGGTCACTAAAACTAAAATGTAGAGTCTTGATCTTTAGAGCTTGAGCCAATCTTTTGTCCTTAGCATTTTGAGGGGTGCACATTCGTAATCCATGCCATGCCAATCATTGAGCTTTCCTGAAATATTTATCTTGAAATAGCATTAGCTCAATGAGCTATATGTTGTTAGGAATTACCAAAACCACCCAGGGATAGTTGCACTTTCAGAGTGCCTCCGCCAACCGATGCCTGCCACCCTTCACTATTGGTCGTTCTTAGGGCGAACTCGAAACCCCCACACACTTCGCATGAGCACAAAATCCACAATGTGGAAGCTTTAGAAAGTTCACCATTCACTTGCGGGAGTACATCTTGGATATGCTAATTATGTTATGGTTGGTGTAGAGTGTAGAGGTTTTTCAGAGGTGGAAAATTTACAAGTGTTTACACATACAAAAAATAAATAAACACAACTAAGAGCAACTATAGTAGAGTCTCCATATTGGTCCTTATTATGGCAGTTTTGGCAAAAATAAAAGGCACCCTAGGAGAGTCACATAATCGCCACAATTTACGGAGCACACTCCATATATGTCATCAAATTCTCTCTCGCTCAATTCCGTGCATTGTCGCCATCTTTCCAAGCTTCCATTTTGCATTAGACCCATGCTTGCGGCCAACCAAGCTTCACACAACAACAGATGTTCATGGCTTATGAATGTCAGACCTCCAGCCTTTGGCACTTTGTTTTTTTAGTGCGTGATGTTCGCCTTCTCCGCTTCACATATAACAATATCCCAGGTTTATGGAAAACTCCTCTGAACTCCAGGGACCTATCACTACTGCAGGATGTTGCTAACGCGACACTACAATCAGAGACCCTTCGACGAAACTGTGTGCGATGCATTAATGACAAACGGTGACATAATAAAACTGTCAAAATGATACGAAATATTTGCGATGTTGGAGACATCAAGCATGATTCCGATTATAGTTGCATGGCGATTGTGCCATACGGTTGATCCATATGAACTGTTTGCGATGAGCCAGCACAACATAAATCGGCAGCCATATCAAGGTGTGCGCAATATACGACATACTATTCACTCGAACGAACTGTTTGTGATTAGGGAACGCAACAGAAACGGACAACCAGATCAAGGTGTGTGCGATAGAAGGAAGAGGAACGGTCAGCCAGATCAAGGTGTGTGCGATAGATGGCATACAGTTCACATAGATGAACTGTTTGCGATTAGCCAAAAGAACACAAATGATTCGTGTAAACAAGACATGTGTGATACGCGGCAAACATGCCACTCGGATGAACCGTTTATGATGAGAAAATAAAACACAAACAATTACTACCTTTAATTCATGTGCGATTATGTGTGTAGAAAAAACTTTGAAAAATGCAAACGAGTTGCTTGCGGTGGCTAGGAGCATTGCACACGATGCGTGGTGCGAGTACTCGTGTGTGATGATTCGTAGGTTACACATACATGTCCTTATGTTAAAACGTGTGTGATAGCACGTGACACATCATACAGTTGTGTGCTCCACTTAGTCTTACCGCGCTCCAGGGAAGACTTCCAGCTCAGCCGTAGGGGTAAACTGTAAAACCCTCAATCCCCTAGCTAGCTGCTAGCTATAAAGAACCAAAACAATGGCCGGCGGCAACGACTAACTACTGATCCGCTTGCTAGCTAGTTACCTACACATACCAGCATACCCCCAACGGCCGACGATAGGATGGAGTTGGGCGACAGCGAAATCGAGGCTGGCGGCACGATGGTCAGCTTGGCGGTTGACGGCCATGCCGCCGCCTCTCCTGACGACGGCCAGAGGGAGCAAGAAACATGGTACGATCAAGCCGCCAGGTTAGTCAGGGTTGTCCTAAAAGTGAACACGGATTGCCAGCGGGCGATACTGCTCGCTCAACAGAGAGTGCGGTGGATGGTGCGGGATACGTGTCCTTATGTTAAGACAGGATGGATCAGCGGTGAGGTTTTCATCTGGGTTCAAACGACTGGTGAGGTCGAAGCGAAAAGTAATGCTGCCGAACGTAAAGATCTGGCCGGGGATGAAGATGTCCCTAACGCTAGCCGGGTTTCCAACAAATAGCTGGGCCATCGATCCTTCGGCGATCCGCAGCGGAACTCTCAATGAAAGCACCAATGTCAGTGTCAAAACCGGCGGATCTCGGGTAGGGGGTCCCGAGCTATGGATCTAGGATCAATGGGGAACAAGGGACGATGGACACGGTGTTTACCCAGGTTCGGGCCCTCTTGAAGAGGTAAAACCCTACGTCCTGCTTGATTGTATTTGATGTGTATGATATGGTTACAGAGTCGATCTACCACGAGATCAGGCGAGCTAAACCCTAGGTTGATTGGGGGATGGATGTTGCTCTAGCCCTAAAGACTAAAACCCTATGGTTTATATAGACACCAGTAGGGTTAGGGTTACATGCGATCAGTTACAATGAAGGAAAGATCACGCTAATCTTGACTTGGAGAGCACACCACGACTCCCAAGGTCTTCTATCTAGTTACAGGTCCAAGCCCAAGCTCGGCCCCATAGCAGCCCATCAGTCCGGCCCATAACCAAGGGACCGGCTGCCCGTGGACCCCTTAGTCCAGGACTCCCTCAGTAGCCCCGGAACTAGCCTCCAATGCCAGGGCCTGTGATCGGCATCCGCATACTCCTATCAGTCTTTGGCTTGCGAGGCGAGTTCTCCTCCTTTACTTGTATCATTCGGGGAAGTGCTTCATTACCGAATACTATTCGGATTAACATCTGAGGTTCGCCATTCAACATAGTCCAGATCGATACTATATTCATGCCAGACCGGTTTTGACAATCCGGATTGCGACGACCTCACCAGAATACGGTGGGGCCATCGGAGTTAATTCTTTCCATGGGGAAGGGCAAACTTTGACTGTCATGCACCTTTCAGAAGGAAAATGGCCCAATGCCCCCTTTGTCGCAGGACCATCCTTTCAACTTTTAGAACGAAACGCCTACTTATAGATCTAAAAGTACTGGGAACGGTTGACCCGTCCTCCCCGCCAGAAGCCAATGCCCGAGAAATTTTAGGCGCCATGGCCGACGCCCCAGGCTCTTCCTCACGACCTCGCAGTCCCCTCCTAGGCGTGTGGGCAAGCTGCTCCATCTCACGCCTTCAACTGAGTAATCTACAGACGCAAGGATACCTCCCCGCCGCGGATCTTGTTTCCGTTCGCGCCAGACTGATCTCTGTAGATGGTGAAGCGTTTGACGAGAACTTCCCTGCTCCAAGCAAGGAAGAGAGGGTATGTTTTGTGCCCTTCCTTCTATGGGTCCTTGGTTTTCTCATTCATCCCTTCTTACGGGGTTTGTTAGAATTCTACGGGATCCGGCTTCACCATCTCAGCCCGGGGTCCATACTGCATATTTCTGGTTTCGTGGCCCTCTGCGAGATATTCCTGAGCTGCGAAGCCCACTTTGATTTGTGGAGGAAATACTTTTGCTTCGTCCCTCGTACCCGTGAGGGGTCAATCTTCAAAGTGGGAGGGGCAGAGGTGTGGCGGATAGCCGGGACGGGTTACCCCATTGGGACCCCACGAAAAGATTATGAGGAATGGACTTGAGAGTGGTTCTATATTGAAGATGTTCCCCTCTCCAACCCAGTCCGGAGGGGGTTGCCCGAATACTCGAGGACCCTGCTGAAGAAGCGGTTCAACTGGCGACCCAAGAGTCCTTCCCAACTAAACAACAAAGAGGTGCACCTTTTGGCCACCAAAATTCGGCTGCTGGCTCATAGCAAACTGACCATGGTCGAAGTGATGGCCCTTGCCACGGTGCGTACAACCTCTTATGCAGAGGGGGCTTCCTTTATGGTGTTACAACGGGACCAACAACGCAACCTGCTACAAACGGCAAGCGCCGGACAATCAAGTAGCAATGGCTAAAATACTAGCCGACCTCTTCACTACAAAAAAATACACTTCCACGATGATACGTGTTTGTCACAGTAGGTCGCTTTTTTGTCATGCATGTACATCCATGACAAATTTATGACAGAATCAAGATAGTCATTCCTGTGTTGTCGTAGAAGTGTTCCATAACATTACCAAAATTATCATCACGGAAGTGTCCACTTCCATGACGATAAATCGCGCGTCACAGAAGTGCTTTCGTCAAGGGTGACCGACACGTGGCATCCACCGTAACGGAACGTCGTTAAGCTATCAGGTCGGGTTTTGGATCCGATAACCCGTTAACAGCCCCGACCAATGGGGATTTTCCACGTGTAAAATCATCATTGGCTGGAGGAAATACGTGTTGGTTCATCGTTGGGACAGATGTCATCCACTCATTGGACAGAAGGCGCCTATGATACGTCGACACGTGGCACGGCCCAACAGAGGCCCATTCCTGTGAAAAGGCCGGCCCGTTTGACTTGGTCAAAAGGTGGCGGGCCGGCCCATGGAAAGCCTATTAACGGCCCGTTCGCATATAGCCCATTTACTGCCCGCTAACCCAAGGCCCGTTACGCCCTATCCGAATTAGGCCCAGTAGCGTCATCTGGGCCATCCAATATGATTCCAACCCGTTTTCACTTCTGGCCCATGTATGGCCCATGACGTCTTTCGGCCCATATGAGGCCCTATGTAACTCTTGGCCTATTAACGGCCCATGGTGAAACTGGCCCGTAATGAACAGTATATCACTTTACACCCATTGACGGCCCGTGGTGAAACTGGCCCGTAATGAACAGTGTATCACTTTATACCCATTAACGGCCCGTTATTCCGTTGGGCCGTTTCCAGCCCATGTTATCTTTCGGCCTTCTCAGAGCCCATTTATTCTTGGGCTCATTTCCAGCATTCGTTTACTTACGGCCCGTTACTGTCATTTTCTGCTTGTGGGCCAAATTCAGCCCGTGGTTACAGTCGGCCCGTTTGTGGTCCGTTAATACGTTGGGCCGTTTTCATAGCGTCATCAAATACGGCCTATTAATGATGGCCCGTTATGGTCGGCCCATGAACGGATGATTCCAACTCTAGCCCGTTTACGGCCATAATGCGGTCTGTTATTGGCCCATGTTTGGCCAATCGATCATACGGCCCGTATAAGGCCCATTGATGATACGGCCCATAGAAGGCCCATTGTTTCTATGGCCCGTAGAAGGCCCATTGTTTCTACGGCCCGTAGAAGGCCTACTGTTTCTACGGCCCGTAGAAGGCCCACTGTTTCTACGGCGCGTAGGAGGCCCAGTGTCACTACAGTAAATATTAGCCCATGGTTATTGTGGCCTAGTTTTAAAAAATAGGTTCTTGCAGCCACTAGCAAACCGCGGAAAAAGAACTGCACTGACTACAAGCAAACAAATAAACAAGACAACAAGGAAATAAATAAGCAAGCAACTTATGCTAGGCTATCACGGCTATTACACATATTACATCCAGTGGGCATCAAAGTTCGCCACCAGTGCAAATATAGGGAACAAAGCAGCATATAAACGCCACAGCAAAACAAGTCCAGAACTGAAACCACTTTAGAAGAGTTCAAGAAACAATATCCTGGGTACCCATAATGCTGGCAAGATGCTTAGCAAGCTTATTAACTTTCTCTTATTCGGCGCTTAAATCCTCCAGCGCTTGCTGTTGCACAAGAAAGTACGCATCTGAATTCTTGCCGCAGCACAGCTCACTGATGCCTTTCAGCTTGTAGCTGAGACTAAAGAAGCTGAAGTGATTCAGGCAGCGAGTTCGAAGAGCTTGTGCCAGCGGTACTGGCCAGTAACTCGAACACTACATCAACGGAGGACTGTGGGGTTTTCTCACTGTCTACAAGATCGTTTTTATCACCTTTCTTGGAGACCAACAGGGTTGTCTCACTATCTTGAACCTTATCTGCATACTTTCTCTACCATTGCATAGTGGGGTGCTCTTCTCCAATATTCTGTTTGCATACTACAAGAGAAACAAGCAGACACATCACATGTTTAGCTTGTAGTATACGAAACTCATTTTGGTAAACCGGTTCAGTAGTAAGGTGGACAGGATAACAGCATGAAACAAACATATATCTATGTACTGTGGTCACTGTATTGTCCATATCATTCTAGTTTATGTTCCCTAATCAAGATAGAGACACAGTTCAACTCATATATTTTTAAGACACAGCAGCATAGACAGAATATAAGTGTGAGAAACTACACATCATTGGCAGCACTTGTAATGTGCATCACATGAGAACATAACTGTTTATACAACTTAAACTGAAATCAACATAGAGCAAGAAGTTAGAACAACAATCCAGTTAAATAAATAGGTTTCAAACATACCTGTTGCGCCTTTGGAGTTTCAATTGGATCCTTCAAATTCGAAAGTAGTTGGTATGACTAAATACAGTGATGCAACAGCAAAGGAGTATGGACCATTGCTACGGAATCTGACCTGAGAACAGTTGCTCTTCTGCTTTAAACGTGGATTTTGGGTTAGTTGTGGTGGTCTTCGTGCTTTGGGCACTGCAGTAGCTTTACAAACTGCTCGTGTGGGGGTACTTTGTGGTGGACATGGTGCTTTGTCAACTATAAGTGGGTTACTATCCGCTGGGGCTGCGGTTAGATGGGTTGTAGCTGGTTCTCTGCCCAACGGTGTAAGTGTGCAATCTGGAAGAGTCTCGATTATGTGTGGTGGGGCTAGTTTGTGGGCCAGTACAACCATGGTTCTATCTACATGACGGGTAGCACTGTCTTTTGTGAACATATATGATAACTGGCTGAAAAACATGGCATTGCATAATTCACATATCTGATATAGAAAGCAAACATGAGGCATTCACACAAAGCATGTCTAATCTAAGCAGATGGCATGGCAATGCAAGACACCATATGCATGATATGAGCAATATAACCCAGCCAAGTTAGAGCATGCACCTCAGGGGGGGGGGAATACGACTGGTTATCTCTCTCTGAATCCTCCTCTGAGGAGCTATCTGTAACCAGCAAGAAATCTGCATCGACAGGTAGCACTGACTGCTCAAAAGACCTTGTTTTCACTCCAGATTTTCCCATGACCGACTCAAATGGCTGATGCACAGGAAGAGTAGATGAATGTATAAACATTGTTGACAAATGGAATACATTATGGAAAAAAATATGGCACAATATAATTCACATATATGATGACTGCCTAAACAGGATGGCATTGCATGATTCACGTATATGATGCCTGGCTAAAGAAGATGGCATTGCATAATTCCCATATACTCCCCCCGTTCCTAAATATTTGTCTTTTTAGAGATTTCAAATGGACTACCACATACGGATGTAGATAGACATATTTTAGAGTGTAGATTCACTCATTTTGTTCCGTATGTAGTCACTTGTTGAAATCTCTAAAAAGACAAATATTTAGGAATGGTGGGAGTATGATATAGAAACCAAACAGGTGGCATTCACACAAAGCAAATCTAAAGTAAGCTGATGACATATAAGATGTATAATTTAAGCAATGCAAGGCGCCATATGCATGATATGACCAACATCAGCATGCCAGGTTAGAGCAAACACCTCAGGTGGTAAACAGGCATGGTCGGCTCCTTCTGAATCTCCATCTCAACAGTTATCTTCCTCTGGAATACAATCTAGAAATGCAGGAGGGGGGCACTTCGCCCACCATGGAGCGGAGTCTGCATGACATTATATTCGCACGCAACGGTCTTCTCTTTTTCTCTACATGTTCAGTACGATTGTGTGCAATATCTGACATGCATAATAAAAAAAATAGTTAGATTTTGTAAGGCCTAAGGGGTGCATGCAAAAATCAAGACTGATGGTAGCAAACGAGTGGATGGATCCAAAACTAATGATAGCAGGTAGATTATAGCTTCAGTTTAAAAGGATAGACAATGGATCATCTATTGTTTGTTGCCCACCCAACATGAACCACATAGAAGACCCCAGATGAACCAGATAGTAGACGGATACTATTCGTTGCTGGCTCGATATGAGACCCATGGGCAATTCAAAACTCAAGATTGAACGATAAAGTAGCAGGTAATAATAACCGATGTATAACGTAAGCAAACACGAAAGACTGCGACCTCTCTTCCAAAACTGTGTAGTCCTCAGGTTCATCTGCTCAGTCGATGATGGTAATGCAGTTAGCGTGGCTGCCGGCAACGGGGAAGATGATCTGAGGCGGCAAAAGGAAGTCTGCAGGGGGGATCTCTGCTGCAGTGAACGGTTCTGTTGATGGTGCACCTCAGGTGGGGTGGATGACGGCACAGCAGGAGCATGACATAACACACAGAGTTTTCTTTAACGCTTATCTGAAAATGAAGTAAATCTGTAAGGGCTCCTTAGAATTGGAGGATTCTATAAACGCAGGGACAGGAAAAACACAGGAATAGGATAGGAATGCACGTGCAAAATAGAGCATTTGGAAACATAGGATTTCAGTCAACCTGGGTGTTTGGCTCACATGAATTGGAAGAACAGAGGAATGGAGAAACAAAGTGATGCGACGAGTGTACAACCTCTTTGGCATAGCCTTGTGGACCTCAGCATCATTGGGCTGGACGTGGAGGATGGTGATGATGCTGGTGTGACTGTCGGAGGCGGGGAAGAAGATCCGAGGCCTCTGGAAACGGCGCCGAGGGTACTGCTCCGCTGTGATAGACGGTTCCGTCATTGGAGCTGCTCCGCTAAGGTGTACGGCGACGAGGCTGAAGCATGACAAGACAGACAACGTTAATCTGAAGTGGGACCCTAATATCATCTGCAATAGATGATGTAAAATACATCACCAAAAAGTGCTAGCTGTAAAACGCATCAGCCGCGCCACGGCCGCTCCGACAGATGCTGTAAGTACTGTTCACTCTGAACTTAACTGAAGAAAATGAACTTCACAGTCAAAACTGATTTTTACTGTCGAAACTGATTGAACTAGTAACAGAGCATTGCAATAGATGTTTAGGGCGTTCGAGCACTAGTAGCAGAGAAGCAGTGATCTAAATCATCAGACGCTCGAGCAGGGAACACACTAGCAGAGAGCAAGTCGTGCAGTAGCACCGCGAGCGAGTGCTAAAGTAGCAACTCCTGTAGCTGCCGGAGGTCGTGCAGCAGCAGCAGCAGCGCAAGCGAGAGAAAGAGCAGAGCAGCTGCACGAACGAAAGCAGGAGCAATGCAGCAGCGCGACCGACAGCAAGAACAGTGCCGCACCGCGAGCGAGAGCTGGAGCAGCTGCAGCTAGTGCCGTTGTGGAAGTCGCCGCCGAGGAAGCAACGACCTGGGAGAGAGACGCCGTGGATGATGTGGCCGGCGACGGCGCCGTTGATGGAGACATGCCATGTCTGCTCAGTATCGAGCACCGACAGCCCCGTGAGATCGAATAAAAGATAAAATGCAGCAGTGAGTGCAGAACCTCCTTGGTGGCGCCGAGTCGGCCTCGGCTTCATCGGAGGAATTGGTGAGGGTGCTGCGGTTCCGGTGGGGCAGGTCAAGACAGCGCTGTGGGGAATGAGGTGGCGCGATAGACGAGGTGAACGTCGGGGCAGCTCCTTGGAGGTGGAGGACGGGGCGGCTGATCCGGCGGGACGACGAGATCGACAACGGATCCTCATCCGGTGCGGGGGATGAGGGACGGCGAGCTGTTGCGGTGGACGACGTAGTCGGGGAAGAGTCTCCGGCTGGGCGGCGGTCGGGAGGCCGACGGAGGAGCGTGGGGTTTCGCGGGTTTTGGCGGCCGCGGTGTACGAATCGGAGGGGGCGAAGGGGGAGGGGGGAGCCAAGCTTAGGGACGCGCTTGTCCGAAATGTAGGGTAAGTTACCAGCGTACCCCCACCGGTTTTGCCACCGCGACGTGGAGCTTTATTTTCGGCTGAGGGGTAGAAGGGGGATTTCGCGTGTCTATGCTGCGGGAGCGATTTCGGATGAGGAGGGAGTTCTCGCGCGCGTCCAAATTTCGGGATAACAAGGCGCGGCGCGGGTTGAAGAAGCGGGAGTTTCAAAGCAGGTGAGACAAAAGATACTCGAGCTTGAAAATTTCGGGATAACAAGGTGCGGATTCCTTGTTCGGTAGAACAAACTTAATGTGTAAAAAAACAATTCATACAAGACACAAGAGAGTCATGTCCCCTTTTAGTATATTGCTATAGATGCCATTGAAAAAACTACAAGAAAAATGTAAAAAAAATCGGGAGAACAAGATTACCCTGCACAGTACCAAATCGATTCGCACTTCCCTCGACAACAACAAAAAACAAATCAATTCCCACCAAAGAAAGAGTAATGTCCCTTTTTATATGATTACAGATGCCATGATCTCGAATTTCAATTTTTGAATCCACATTATGTTGAATTCAAATATATCGTTAGGTGACCTTGCGGTTTATAATTGATGTTGTCGTACATTTTGATCTTCCATCATATATGAACATTTTACTCCACCATGTGTACATATAGATTGTCGTCTACCATATGGACTAAATTTGAATCAATTTTCCTTATTTGAATGCGATTGTTGTCAAGTTATACAATAATTTAAATATTATCTTGATAACAAAAAACATACAAATAGCAGTAATCATATTTCACTATGAACTACATGTACCATACGCTCTCCAATTCAAATATTTGTATCCATTTTATGTTGAATAGTACATTATTGGTCTAGGTAGCGAGATGTTTGGGACAATCTAAACCATGTTTTCATACGTATAATTTTTGGCTGAATTGGGACAAGTTTTGGTATAAGCCTCTTGCAAAACCGGAGATTCTCTCAACAAGCCTCGTGGTTCCAAGAGGGAACGTGTCACCTTTGTGTGCGAAACGATATAAGCTGCCTCCCCCTGATTTTATTTACAGAGGCAACATAGAACTATATGAGTGCCCTGTTAAATTTTGGAATTATTTCGGGTTCATTTGGCCTTTTTATAGATTAATTGAGTTTCTGGAGTTTTAATGTGCATAATCTAAATATGAATTGCATGCACATGCTCCGGTGCACCAAAGTGGGTTGAAAAATCACATGTGTGTCCTTGGTTGAATTTCTAGGTCCCATGGAACAAATGAGAATGAAATTCAAACATCTGGGCGTCATGACTCGGCCGAGAACATCGAGAAACTTTGATTTTAAATTCATGTAAATCCAAAACTCGCCTGGAAATCATGAAACTTGGCATGGTGTCATGTCATGGCACTAACATGTTGTGGTAAAAAATTGGGCCGGTTTGGAAGCTCGTGGTTCTAAGAGGGAACGTGCCACCTTTGAGTGTGAAACGATATACGCTGCCCCCCCTTGAGTTTCTTAACAAAGGCAACATGGAACTACATTAGTGCCCTCTTAAATTTTGGAATTATTCCGGGTTCGTTTGTCGTTTTTATACATTAATTGAGTTTCTGGTCATTTAATGTGCATAAGTCAAATTTGAACTACAAGCACATGCTCTCGTGCACCAAAGTTGGTTCAAAATTCACATTTGTGTCCTCGGGTGAATTTCTAGGTCCCATGCAAGAAATGAGAATAAAATTAAAACATCTGGGCATCGTGGCTCGGCCGAGAACATTGAGAAACTTGGTTTTAAAATTCTTGTAAATCCAAAACACGTCTGAAAATCATGAAACTTGGCATGGATGTCATGTCATGGTACTACCATGTTGTGGTCAAAAAATTGGCCGAATAGGAACAAATTTTGGTATAAGCTTCTTGCAAACCGAAGCTTCTCTCAAGAAGGCTCGTGGTTCTGAGAGGGAACGTGCCACCTTTGAGTGCGAAACGATATACGTTGTCCCCCTTGAGTTTATTTACAAAGGCAACATAGAACTACATGAGTGCCCTGTTAAATTTTGGAATTATTCCGGCTTCGTTTGGCCTTATTTACACATTAATTGAGTTTTTGGTCATTTAATGTGCATAATTCAAATTTGAACTACAAGCACATGCTCCCGTGCACCAAAGTTGGTTGAAAAATCACATTTTTGTCCTCAGGTGAATTTCTACTCCCTCCTTCTATCTATATAGGTCCTAATGCGTTTTTCGTGGCTAACTTTGACCAAATGTTAGAGCAATAATATATGACATGCAACTTACACAAAGCATACCTTCAAATTTGTATGTCAAAGGAGCTTCCAATAATATAATTTTCATAGTATACATCTCATGTGCTATTAATCTTGTCAATAGTCAAAGGCTGTCTTGAAAAACACATTAGGCCCTATATAGATGGAAGGAGGGAGTAGGTCCCATGCAAAAAACGAGAATAAAATTCAAACATCTGGGCATCGTGGCTCGGTCAGAACATTGGGAAACTTGGTTTTAAAATCATGAAACTTGGCATGGTGTCATGTCATGGTAGTACCATGCCCTGGTAAAAAAAATTGGCCGAATAGGAACAAATTTTGGTATAAGCTTCTTGCAAATCGGAGCTTCTCTCAAGAAGGCTCATGGTTCTGGGAGGGAACGTGTCACCTTTGTGTGCATAATTCAAATTTGAAATACAAGCACATGTTCCAGTGCACCAAAGTTGGTTGAAAAATCACATGTGTGTCCTCGGGTAAATTTCTAGGTTCCATGCAGGAAATGGGAATGAAATTCAAAATTCTGGGCGTAGTGGTTGGAAACATTGAGAAACTTAGTTTTTTAATTCCTGTAAATCCAAAACACGCATGAAAATAATGAAACTTGGCTTGGTGCCATGACATGGCACCAACATGCTGTGGTAAATTTGCAGTCCGATTTGCGAGGGCGCACACATTAACAATCAACAAAGTCATTTTGGAACAAGTGTTGTCACGTTACAATCGGAAACACAAGTATTATTGAAACCGTGGGCGTTCTACTTACTAGTACCATTTACGTGCCGCCACGCGTCTCCATTTTTTATTATCTAGGAGGCGCCGCGCAGGGTAGCTATTTGCGTACGAGAGGCGTGCGATCAGACCCCTGCGCGTGCTTATCGGGAGGAGAGCCCTTTGACCTCCATCTGCCGTCCACCTCTCTCCCAAGGTCTCCATTAATGGCACCCGAGCCTCTGTTTAATGGCGTGGCTATGTCTCACTCGACTGAGATTTAAGAGAGAAAAAAGAAAATCTGAAAGCACGGATCTTGATGTAAGATCCGACGGACCTATATAGCATCTACTGCGACTTATAGCAAGACTGACGAATATATAAGGACGATTTTTTTGATCAAAGAACGGCTTGCCCCTTCCGATTTTCATTACTGAAAACCACCACAATTCACAAGAAGTTCAGCACAACTCGTTGAGAAACCACAATTCAAGGGGCGGAGGCACAAGGGGCAGTGGAGCACGGTGAGGTCCATCGAGACCTTAGAGAGCTCCATCGTCGGGTCCTGTTCGGTCTGCATGATCTCGCCCTCCTCGTGCACAACCATCTCTCGACTTGGGCCGGGGTATTACAAAGCTTTACCATCACATATTTTATACTACTTCAAGGTGCATTAAATCAACACATGCAAGTATCAAAAGGAGAGTCACGGCATGCATGCATGCGTTGTAATTAATGCATTGGTAAACGCAAATTATTGAAATATATCGAGTGCAGTGCTTTGATGTGTTGCGTCAACTCATACATCAACGAGAAGTTTGATTATCCTCTCCCTCGCGGACTTAACTGCACCTGCCTTTGGCTGTATGACAGGTTGGCCACACACCTGTTGGGCCCACCTATCATACACGCAAAGGCAGGAGCGTCCCTCCCTCGCCCATGAGCGTGGTGCCTGGCAAGACTAGGAGAAGCTTTCGCTACACGCTCTCCCTCCCGCACGCGGTGGACATGCAGCAGTTCAATCGGTGTCAGATGGCCAGAAGCGTACTGTAGTACTCCTCCAGTACAGCAGTACTTCATCATTGTTCGACTTCCCGAAGAGGCGAAGAGCCAAGCGCAGCCCGGACGCTCGTGTGGCAGTTTCATGTGTAGAGTAGTCTAGGATAGCGTGTACCGTGCCTGTAAGCTTAAAATCGTTGGGGTCGGCTCCATGCTATGTGGCCGTCTCGAAGTTTTAAAAAAAATTAAAATAGTCTTCTGGCCCTACCTGACACCCTGGTGATTGTAGTTTGCACGCTCATCTGGTCAAGACAGGAATATATATTTTAATTTGTTTTTTTCGAAAAGGGGGACTCCCCGACCTCAGCATCAGAACGATGCATACGGCCACATATATTTTAATTTGTGGTGGGTAAATGTTAGAGGTTGCAGCAAATATATTGTACACTGCGGGTCTTTCAGCCAAGTTTAGAGGCAAGCATGTGGGGCCAGTGCTATGATGTGTCGCGTCAACTCGTACAACGAGGAGAAGCTTGATTTTACTACACGCCTTCTCCCTCACCCATGCACGTGGTTGCTCGCAAACGAGGACAGGCTTTTGCTTAGTAGTACTTCTACAACAAGCTATCCGTCCCGCTCGCGGTGGACGGACATGCAGCAGTGGATTCGACACTGTAGAAGCAGTAGTAGTAACATCATTGTTCGTCTTCTCGAAGAGGCGAAGAGCGAAGCGCAAACCGAACGTTGCAGTTGCGAACATTGGAGCACGCATATAGCCAGGCTCTTGCATGAGACAAAATTGCTATGTGAGCCCACTATTGTACTAGTACGTACAACTACTTGCTAGTATAGCCCTGTAAACCAGAAAGGAGTATTTGCCCTTCCAGAGATTTTAACAAGTGACTAGACTACACCGAGACGGAGTACATATGGAGCAAAATGAGTGAATCTGCACCGTAAATAAATACGTACTAGTTCTATCGTTTTCCTCTGCGAGGTGCACAATATTGAGTATACTGACTAGTCTCTTTTTGACACGCATTTACGTTTTTTACACAGTACAGATGCAAGCGCTCATATACACGCGCATACACTCACCCCTATGAACGCACACACGCACGACACTATCATCTTGAAATTTACGAAGTCACCATAGGCACCTCGTCGTAGACAATGTAGGAAAATTATGAGGGGGGTCTCTCCAACAGTGTTCCTTGGCTCGCACCTAGCATCACGGTTGTCGAATTTGGAGTCATTCATCTCGTACACGTGGCATCTCAGATCTGGACACAAGGTGACGCGACCTCTCACTTCCTCCGCCATTTGAAGCGGCGCGCCGGTGGAGGGCTAGCATACTCCAATATTAGGTTGGCTCTATGTGATGTGGCAACTTCATATACTAACCGGATGCTGGCTATAGTCCCTCTGTAAATAAATACATGGTGTATTGTTTTATTCCTATCAGCGACGTAACTTAATGTCTTTTTGCTACTTAATAGGATTACATGCAATGAACTAACCACCGCATGTGATGTTTGGTAGTCTCAAGTCATTGAAAGCATGCACGGGCATGGAGGGGGACGCAGCTTCATTGACTTACTGCACCTGCCTTTGGGTGTATGACACGTGGGTCCAACGGGTGGCCGGCCAACCTGTCATACAGCCAAAGGCAGGTGCAGTAGAGGGGCGAGGAGTAGATGGCCAACACGCACATGAATTCAACGCAGTCTGCACTTCTCATATAAAGGCTCCCGCCAGTCCAATCTACGAAATCCTACGCACCTACGCACCTAAGGGCGAGAGTGATCACTCCAATCGCAAGATCAGTTGACTAGAAGCTAGACCCATGGAGGCGATGAGCGCGAGCATCAGCCGGCTATGCCAGATGGTCCATGACGCCGGCCTGCATCCTAGCATCGAGGAATGTCTCCAGGTAGTGCTTGAGGCCGCCAGGGCGAGGGGCCGCTTGGACGACAGCTTCGTCTTCTTGTACGACGAGGTCCTCGTCGGCTTCCTCGACAAGTTCACCATCATCAAGAAGCTCGCGGACGACCTTGACGTACGCCTCCAGCCCACGCGCCCAGGCTCTGCGATGCCTGCCACCCTCAACAGCCTCTATGGTGACAACCTCTTCGACGCACTGGTGGCCCTGCGACTCCCCGCCGTCGCGCCGGAGAATGTCGACCTCGAGGTCGCGCTCGCCGCGCAGCGCCTGGCGCAGCAAGACACCGTCGACATAATCACCCACGTCTACGCGCAAATCGTCCACAAGGACTACTACATGCAAGAGGAGGACGATAGGACGCTGGCCTTCTTGGACCGCAGGGCAACCTTGGACGGCATTGTTTAGAAGCACGTTGAGCTTGCCGCCAACGCCGCTGCTCCTCACACGTCGGTTGGTGACCCGGTGCACTAGGGCGTGAGGATGTCGTTGATGGATCCGTATGTATCTTTATCTTTCCGTCAAATCCATGTAGTAGTATATGGTACTACTAGTAATTATCTTACCTTTCGCATCAAATTCATAATTTTCCTACGTACTCCATGCATGAACCATGCTAGAACCAAACTTCTCATTACTCTAGGGAAAATCGTTATTTCTATCTATCGGTCGCCCCATGGAGCAGAACCAAATTTTACAAGTTACAAGTTCAAGAGGAAAAGCCTGCCGTGTTCGCGTCGCACCCCCACACGGTTTGTCCGGCACGCCGCTCAAGGGGAATGTGTGCTGTGTTGCATTTTCACTTACAAGTGGGACCGCAGTTGAGCAAACCGACTATCGGCAAATCCCCACCCCGCCCACCACGCGATGGCTGAGAAAACAGGAGGGAGAAGAGACGGCAAACCGACTGTGCTGCATTATTTCTCGACTTTATTTTTTTAATGGCGTGCCGTTCAGTTTTGAAGCACGACTAACTGGTACTGTTTGCAGAGAAAATATAAACTACTCTACCACTACTCCACCTCTAGTACTAGTAGTATAAAAAACATATATAGGCTGGAGCTTCAGAGCTTTTTGCTAAGGGCTGCCCACTTGCTTATCACACTATCACCCTCTCTCCAGATCTAAAAAAGACGGCCTCTCTCTCCCTCCTCACCGGTGGTCACAGATCCGTCGGGGAAGAAAAGGACGTGCAGTGTTGACGCACTCGTCGTCGGCGAGCGAGGTCACGCACTGACGACAAGGCTGTCCTCTCAGACCTAGCGCCCGCGCGGGATGGCCTCCGTCCCCAAGCTCACTGTTGTAGTGCGTGTGGAGGACGATGACCACGAGCGAAGCCACTTCCCGCCGACCCTCAGGTATGCTACCTCTTTTTGAACCATACCCTTGTTCTATTGCCCCATCTGCCATGTCGCTGCATGTGGATCTTTTTCCACTCCACCATCTTCCCAATTTGCTATCCTCTGCTCTGCTGGTCACGCAGACGAAAACCTTAATTTGCACTATTAAAGGAAACCCTACTTCGTGCAGACTAATCCATGTCTGGGTTGAATAAGGAAAGGAAGGGAGACTGTACTGTCCAAGAGAGTAGGCATCAAACCCGCATCTAGGTTGAGAAGGGGAAAATCAGTAGCTAAGGAACGAGTCTCGTGTCTCTTGGTTGAAGAGGGGTAGAAAGGCATGTCAACGCAATAGAGAATGACCAGGTCGATCGGTTTGTTGTCCTCACATAGGAAAAAGGTGGCTAAACATAACAAAAATGGGACGTAATCCACATATGCTGCCTGGATATTTGTTGCTCTGGGCAACCATACCTCCCTCACCACTCTATGCGTCCGTGGAGGTACATCGTACTGGTGCGCCCACTGTCCGAATGGGCCTCGCATGCTCTTAGTCTAACTTTTTTGCTGTTAGTATAACGCCAACAGTCAAGTCAAGCAATGCTACTGCTAAAGTGATGCCACATTTAACTAATGCCGCACTCAGTCTAATGCCACCGATAAATTTAAGCAATGCCATTTAATGTCACTGGATTATTTCAGGGTTAGCTGTTGATTGTGGATGTATTAAAGATTTTTCAACTAAGGCATTCTAATGATGTTGCACAGCCAGTATACCAACGATGAAACTTGTTACTACCTTCAGATTTTTGCACTGTTAATGCTTATAGATTACATACCTCACTTTCATGAGATAAGTTAAATTTTTTGTACAGTGTCACCAAAATGCCAAGGCGCTGATGTCATTTTATTTTGGTTAAACTGCACAAAAAATTATGAAGACAAGAGGAAAGGTTAAGAGTGGGCACCCACCAGCTACATCTTCGCACGCAAGGAAGTGCGTCCGGGCAAAAAAAAACGATTCGCCCCCCTGACTGCTGGGACCCACCAGCTACATCTTCGCAGGCAAGGAAGTGCCTGACAGTCAGGACCCACCTGGTCGAAGCGTACGTAGCATTGTCATTCTGGTCGCGAACGTGTACGTACATACTGGTCGATGTAGAGGCGCGCACGTGTCGTAGTAGAGGCGCGCACGTAGCATGTACACGTACGTACAACGGCCAGTGTGCAAGAAAGAAAATACGGCCACGTACGTACATACGGGCAGGGTCTCGAACGCCTACTCGCGCAGACGTACGGCCAGGGCTCGTGTACATGGCTGGGTCGAAACGGAGAAACAGCGTCGTCGTCGTGTTCATGGGGAGGCAACCAGCTGGGTCGGAACGGAATGCGTTGTCGTGTTCATCGGGAGGGCTTGGACGGAACAGCCGATGGAAACGAGGCCTGGCGTACCGCAGAATGGAGGAAACGGCCTTGTGTTCGACCGGTCACGTTTGAAATGGGATCCTGTTCATCGGGAGGGGTCTGGCGTACCACAAAATGGAGGAAACGGACCTCCTACGGTCGAAACGGGGGTCCTGTTGATCGGGAGGGGTGTGGCGTACCGCAAAACGGAGGAAACGGACTTGTGTTGGAACGCTATGGTCGAAACGGGGGTCCTGTTCATCGGGAGGGGTGTGGCGTACCGCAAAACGGGACTCCACGGGACACTGTTCATCTCCACCGTCGACCCCCTCCAGCCTCCACGAGCTACTGTTCAACCACCGTCGACCTCCTCAAGCCTCCACCTGTGACTGTTCATCCACGGGCTCCTGTTCATCCAGCCTCCACCACGCGCTACTCCACCGGCTACTGTTCAACCAGCCCTCTCCACGGGCTCTTGTTCAACCACCCCTCCACGGGCTACTGTTCATCCAGCCCTCCACCGTCTACTGTTCATTCTGCCCTCCACGGGGTGGTCCTGTTCATCCTGCCCTCCACGGGGTCCTGTTCATCCAGCCCCAATCGGCTCGATCGATCGGGGTCCTGTTCATCCAGAGGCAACACCATGGGGTCCTGTTCATCCACCCCCACCGGGAACTGTTCATCCAAACCCCCCAGCAACGCTCACTGTTCATCCAGAGGCAGCATCGATCGGCTTCAGTTAGCAGCAGTAGCGAAGGAATCGCTCGATCGGGTTCAGTTAACAGCCATCGATCGATCGCTCGGGTTTAGTAACGCGTAGCCTGCAGTGCAATCACTCGGGTTCAGTTAGAGCCCAATGCCTTGCTCGAGTTCAGTTAGAGCCAACGCCTCGCACACACGTGCGTACGTGTACGAGAGAAACGCGCATCGCTCGGCCCCCGACCTCCCACCGTAACCGGGAACTCCCCGAAATTTTCCTTGCCCTCACTTCTACCACGGTTTTTTCCGTCATGGACGGCCCAAAGAATGTCATGCAGCTGCGTCTCCGGCCCGCCCAGGACGAAAAGCCCATTTTTTGTCATGATTTTTTGTCATAGAAGTAGGAGCCCACCACATCTATGATGATACCGGGTTTTGTCACAATTATCGTCATAGAAGTGTCATACGTATGACAGAAAAAAAAATTGTTCGGCCCAAAATGTCACGGATGTGTCTTTTTTTGTAGTGCTTTAAGGGAGAGGAGGAAGATTTTGCTCAATTGAGTATCCGGGAGGGTTGCTCCAGCTACAATCTGGCAGACTGGGTAAGTTTCAATTCTTTTTCTTTAGTTCAAAGATTACGCCGGAACACTTATCGGATGTTCCTTTCTCTCACACAGGGCTGGAGGCGTCAGGTCGAGTCCGTCCATTTCCCCTCCCCGCAACCGGAGAGTTATTCTCGTGACAACGATCCGGGGTATCATGACTATTCGGAGACGTCAATTGATTTTGAAGACGGGGTCTTTACCAGGAGAGCCTTGACGGCACCAAAGTTGCCTTGATGGCCGACCACCCTAGGGTTCTTCCCTCCTCCACTGTATGTGAAAGGAAGACCTCTTGCCAAACAGGGTGCTCATACCGCACCATCCCGAATGTGCTGACTTCCACTCCCAAGGGTAGCCGTACTACTCGCTAAATAGTCGCGGGAGGAGCAAGGACTATGCCGACCTCGGCCCATAATGAGGGGTTTAAGCGGAAGGCCTCCACCAGACCTGAAACAACTGCTCCCTCGGCCCAGAGGTAACATGTTCGGGACCATGACAAGAGTCGTTCTTAACGCTTTTCTTCTGACGTTCAATTAGCTTTACAGAAGGAGGGTACCACCGCGCCAATCCGAAGCCTCCTCGGGCGTGCCGAGGCATGGTTCCAATCTTGGGCCTTCGACGTAGGCTAGAGCCGCTGTCAATCACGCAACTGCTCGCGCACCTCCGGAGGATCCCGATGATGTTTCGGTTACCAACTCCGAAGTTGAGAGTGTGATAAATCACCACCACCGAAGGGAATCCTTACGTCATCCTACCTTCACCGACCAGCAATTCAACGCATTTAATTTGGTGGACGCGTACCTTGGAGCGGCCCGGACAGGGCTTGAAGGGATCACCGGTCTTTTTCTGCAAAAATGCAGGTGTAGGATTTAAATAGCTTAAGAGCAGATCATAATCCCTAACCTAGTAGCCCCAAGCCTTAATTTGGGTGGGACGACCGAGTTAAGGATCTGAATTATCTTGATATTGCAGGCCGCGAGGGAACAGAATAACAAGTTGTCCGAGGACCTTGAGCTGAGCCGAACACAGCTGGCCAATACTAAAGTCGAACTGGACGCGGCCAAGAAAGCTACCAGCAAAATTCCTGGTAAGTGGAAAAGCTTTAGAATCCGTAATAATTGTATGGCATGTCCTGCATTTTAATACCATGTCGTCCCTGCAGCCACCGAAGCCATGAATAATTGCGGAGGGAACCGGAGGCTGGCAAATGAGTGCTGACGCGAAGTCAGGAGGAGAAAAATGAGCTCAAGGTGGAAGATCGGCGGAAAGCCAAAGAAATCGAGCGTTTAAGATCTCAGTTGGCACAAGCCTTGGAGGAGAACCAGAAGCTAAAAGGTGGCATATTCGGTAAGTGACGAATTCAAAATCATGCGTATGTGGGTGATCACCATATTTTGCAAAACATGCTACCCCTGTTTGCTAGGTCTCCTGACAGGGCGCCCTGAAGAGGAGGTAGGTTCCTTTAGTGGAACCTTTTGAAGGAACTGACCAAAACGCACGAAACAGCCCGGAAGGCCATGAAGAGCATGGTTAAGGCATTATGGCCGCTGGAAGTGCCATCAAAGAGCATGGCTGCTGGCTAGCCGCTTTAAGGGGGCAAGGCGACGCTTCGAATTGTGGAAGACATTGGCTTACCGGGAAGGGGGGCGCGAGGCCTGGGCAATGGTGAAGACCCGGTTTACCAAACTCGAACCTGGACTTATGGCTCGAGTGGGACCGGTGGGGCCGGATGGGCAGGAGATACCGCTTACATAGTATATGACCAAGTGATTGATAGGTCTCCAAGGTATCTATAATTTTTTATTGTTCCATGCTATTATATTATCATTCTTGGATATTTTAGAATCATTTTATATCATTTTTTGGTACTAACCTATTGACATAGTGCCCAGTGCCAGTTGCTGTTTTCTGCTTGTTTTTTACATCGTAGTAAATCAATACCAAGCGGAGTCCAAACGCAGCGAATCTTTTTGTGGATTTTTTATGGACCAGAAGACACCCAATGGGCCGGAGAAGCACCTGGGGGTGCCCCGAGGGGGGCACAACCCACCAGGGCGCGCCTGGGCCCCTAGGCGCCCCCAGGTGGGTTGTGCCCACCTCGGTGGCCTCCCGCACCGCCTATTTGCTCTACAAATACCCCAATATTCCAGTAACCCTAGGGGAGACGACGAAAATCAATTCCAGCCGCTGCAAGTTCCAAAACCACCAGATCCAATCTAGACACCATCACGGAGGGGTTCATCATCCTCATTGGTGCCTCTCCGATGATGCGTGAGTAGTTCATTGTAGACCTACAGGTCCGTAGTTAGTAGCTAGATGGCTTCCTCTCTCTCTTTTGATTCTCAATACAATGGTCTCTTGGATATCCATATGATGTAACTCTTTTTTTGCGGTGTGTTTGTTGGGATCCGATGAACTTTGAGTTTATGATCAGATCAATCTTTTTATCCATGAAAGTTATTTGAGTCTTCTTTGATCTCTTATATGTGTGATTACTTATAGCTTCATATTTCTTCTCCGATATTTGGGTTTTGTTTGGCCAACTTGATCTGTTTATCTTGTAATGGGAAGAGGTGCTTTGTGATGGGCTCGATCTTACGGTGCTTGATCCCAGTGACAGAAGGGGAACCGACATGTATGTATCGTTGCTATTAAGGATAACAAGATGGGGTCTATTCCTACATAAATAAATCTTGTCTACTTCATGCCATCGTTCTTATTGCATTACTCCATTTCTCCATGAACTTAATACACTTGATGCATGCTGGATAGCGGTCGATGTGTGGTGTAATAGTAGTAGATGCAGGCAGGAGTCGGTCTACTAATCTTGGACGTGACGCCTATATAATGATCATTGCTTGGATATCGTCATGAGTATTTGAAGTTCTATATTGCCCAACAGTAATTTGTTTACCCACCGTTTGCTATTTTTCTCGAGAGAAGCCACTAGTGAAATCTACGGCCCCCGGGTCTCTTCTTTATTATATTTGCCTTCATGATCTATTTTTATTTGCGTTTATTTTCAAATCTATTAAACCAAAAATACAAAAATACCTTGCTGCAATTTATTCTTATTTATTTTATCTCGCGTTCCCGCGAGATCTATTTATCCAATCTACTATAATTTTACCTATCTTTTTGCCTGTGAGGGATTGACACCTCACTCTTACGTCGGGTTGCAAGTATTTGTTCTTTGTGTGCGGGAGCTATTTACGTGGTGTTGCATGGTTCTCCCACTGGTTCGATAACCTTGGTCTCATCACTGAGGGAGATACCTACCGTTGCTGTGCTGCATCATCCTTCCTCTTTGGGGAAATACCGACGTAGTTCAAGCAAACATCAGTGATGCCCGCTGCTCGGTACTCCCAGAAGGATTGTGCCTTGGACAGGCTGATAGATGGTATTGATAAAGAGTAGGGTGCGTGATTCTATGTATCCATGTACTTTAGATCGTGCCATTCTCAAAACACGGTAAAAACGTTGTTTTAACCAGCCATCGGCTTCCGCCTCCCCGACCAGTGATCGGGGAGTGTTCCAGAATATATGCCCTGACGAACAGGGGATAATTCCAGTAACCAGGCAATCCGGCCATTTGGTGCGAGCAGACAAAACACGCGCAGTGAGCGATGTTATATTACTTTGTAACGTAAGAAACATCTTCCGAAAAAAATAGTTCCTCCAAGGGTTCCTTTCTTCGGGTCTGGTATGTTGACCATAAGCTGTGAGTTCGGATAACGGTGACACACGAGTGTTCGTGTCTTTTAGGAACCAAGAATAGTTGGATGGCGGCTAGCGCCTGTTTATTTTCACTTCCCTGGAGGCCAACCGAATATTTTCTGTAAGACGCTAGCTTTCGGCTTCACCCGTCTGAGGTGTAGGGGTAAACATAGGAGCTAGGCAACCCAACTTGGCAAAGGACTTAAGTTAAATAGGTGCATATAATGGCTTGAGAGGTATGGGAAGGACATTACTTCAAACAACATAAACAAGGTTGTGAGAGGAATATTGTGATTGGCTGCTTTAAATGAAGACCCCAGGTAAAGCTGGGCAGTACATCCAAAGATGTGTACAGTGGGACCTGTCGAGGTACGTTTATCCAAACTCTAGGTCGCGGGCTAAAGCTCTAAGAGAAAAATGAAGAAAGATAAAAAACCGAAGAAAAGATGAGGAATGTAGATGACGAAGCCAGACTAGGAGTAGAAATGCTGAAGTCGAGCGGCGTTCCATGGGTTGGGCTCCAGGCGGTTATTTGACGGGCTGCGGAGGCAGTATGCCCCTCCCGCGACCACTTCATCTATAATGAAGGGGCCCTCCCACTTGGGTGAAAGCTTGTGCTTCTGCTTCTCTGGGAGGCGGAGGACGAGTTCTCCTGCATTGTATGCCTTCACCCGAACCTCCCGATTCTGGTAGCGTCATGCTTGCTGTTGATTAAATGCGGAGCATGCACGCGCGATGTCGCGCTCTCCTTCTAGGGCACCTAGGTCATCCTGCCAATCCAGCTCGGCCTCCTCCTCTTCATACATGCGTACTCTAGGTGCATCATGGATCAAATCGCATGGGAGGACTGCCTCGGCACCGTACACCATGAAGAACGGGGTGGATCCTGTTGAACGATTAGGAATAGTGCGTAACCCCCCATAGCACAGAGTCCAGCTCCTCCACCCAGTGGCAATCTGATTCATCGAGTGAGCGGATTAAGCGAGGTTTTATGCCGCTCATAATTAGTCAGTTTGCTCGCTCTACCTGCCCATCAGTTTGCAGGTGGTATATCGAAGCGTAGTCAAGCTTTATGCCCATCTTAGCACACCAATTTTAACCTCTTGAGCGGTGAAATTAGACCTATTATCGATGATTATGCTGTGGGGAACACCATAACGGTGTACAACACTAGATGTGAAGTCAACAACTGGTCCGGATTTTGCAGAGGTTACCGGTTTTGCTTCAATCCACTTAGTGAATTTATCCACCATAACCAGTAGGTATTTCTTTTTCTTGGCCCCTCCCTTTAAGTGGTCCCACCATATCAAGCCCGCAGACTGCAAATGGACAGGTTATCGGTATAGTCTGAAGAGCAGTGGGGGCATATGACTTTGATTTGCAAATAGCTGGCACCCAACGCATCGTTGGACTAGCATACGTGCGTCCGAGCGGGCTGTGGGCCAGAAGAACCTTGCTCGGAATGCCTTACTGACTAGGGCTCGAGCTGCTGCATGGTGGCCGCCCATGCTGGCATGTATCTCGGCGAGAAGCTGGTACCCCTCCTCTTCGGAGAAGCACTTTTGAAGGCCCTTGTAGTGCTCTTTTTATAGAGCTCGCCCTCATGGACCTTGTACGCTTTAGAGCATCGGACAATACGCTGCGCCTTCATCTGATCGTCGGGGAGTTCTTGTCATAGGAGGAAGGCAAGCAAGGGCTCGGTCCACGGGGCAATTATGGCCATGATCTCGTGTGCCGAGGGTGTTTCTTCGAGTGTAGAGCCCCCGACGATATAGTCATCGGCTCAATTTCCGAGGAGATCATCTGGGCGGGCCCATTAGTTATGGTTCCATTGTCCCTGCCCTGCCATACTACGGATGGCTTGAAGAGCCTTTCTAGAAAGGTGCTTTTAGGGACTGGGTCGCGCTTGGCGCACATGCGGGCGAGGACGTCCGTGGCTTGGTTACTGTCTCTAGAGACATGATGGAATTCTAGACCCTTGAATCGGGCTGAAATCCTACGGACGACGTTTCTGTAGGCCGCCATTTTCGGGTCTTTGGCATCAAATTCGCCGTTGACCTGGGAGATCGCGAGGTTTGAATCTCCTCGCACCTCTAGCCGCCGAACGCCTATCGACGTTGCCATCCGAAGACTGTGCAACAGTGCGTCGTATTCAGCTGCGTTATTGGAATCTGTGTACATGATCTGTAGAACTTACCGGATATTGTCTCCTGTGGGGGATGTTAAGATCACCACCGCCCCTAGTCCGGCTAGCATTTTGGATCCGTCAAAGTACATCGTCTAGTGTGCATATGTATTATATTCCCTGGGGAGTTCGGCTTCGGTCCATTCGGATAGAAAATCAGCCAACACCTGAGATTTAATAGCTCGGCGTGGTTTGTAGGCGATCTCGAAGGGAAGGAGCTCTATGGCCCATTTGGCAATGCGGCCCGTGGCGTCCGTGTTATTGATTATATCGTTGAGGGGTACTTCGGATACCACCGTCACCAAACTCTCTTGAAAGTAGTGTCGCAGTTTTTGGGATGCCATAAAGACCGTGTATGCTATCTTCTGGTAGTGTGGGTATCGGGATTTGCACGGGTTGAGGACCTCTGACACATAGTAGACTGGTTTTTGAACCTGGAGCTTGTGTCCCTCTGATTCTCGTTCGACGACGAGCACTGTGCTTACCACCTGATTGGTGGCTGATATATACAACATCATAGGTTCGCCGATACCTGGTGTGGCTAGGATAGGGTTGCTTGCCAGGAGTGTTTTAATTTCCTGCAGTGCCGCCGTTGCTTCATTGGTCCATTCGAAGTTTTTTGTCTTCTTGAGTAGCTTGTAGACAGGCAATGCCTTTTCGCCAAGGCTGGAGATGAAGCGGCTTGAAGCCGCCATGCAACCTGCCAGCTTTTGTATGTGTTTTAGCTCTGTTTGTATTGCTAGCTGGGATAGGGCCTTGTTTTTAGCCGGATTGGCCTCAATTCTTCCATGGGAGACAATAAATCCGAGTAGTTTGCCGACGGGGACTCCGAAGACACATTTGCTCGGGTTAAGCCGTATATCGTAATCCCGCAGATTTTCGGAGGCCAGTCGAAGATTGTCCATGAGTTGATCAACTTTTCTCGTTTTAATGACCACGTCGTCAATGTATGCCTCGACCGTTTTGCGAATTTGGTTTTCCAGGCATGTTTGAATCATGCATTGGTATGTGGCTCCTGCGTTCTTTAACCCAAAAGGCATCGTGTTGAAGCAGAATGGCCCGCAGGGGGTGATGAACGCGGTTGCAGATTGGTCAGCCTCCTTCATCTTTATTTGGTGATATCTGGAGTATGCGCCGAGAAAGCATAGTGAGTCGTGTCCGGTAGTGGCGTCGATGATCTGATCTAAGCGAGGTAGGGGCAAGGGGTCCTTGGGGCAGGTCTTGTTTAGGTCCTTGAAGTCAACGCAGAGCCGCCAGGACTTGTCCTTCGTGGGTGCCATGACCAGATTTGCTAGCCACTCCAGATGCTTTTCACGGATGAATCCGGCCTCCAATAGCTTTGCCAATTCTTCACCCATAGCCTGTCGTTTAGGTTCAGAGAATCGGCGTAGTGTCCGTTTGACTGGCTTGAAGCCCTTTATGATGTTCAGGCTATGCTCCGCCAGCCTCCGTGGGATGCCTGGCATATTCGAAGGATGCCAGGCGAATATGTTCTAGTTTTCGAGTAAAAACGCGCGCAACGCTCCATCAATTGCGGTGTCCAGTTGTGCTCTGACGGACGCCGTTTTATTCGGGTATGTCGGGTGTACCTGGAATTTTACTATCTCGTCAGCTCGTTTAAATGGCGTGGATTTTGGCCTTTTACTAAGGACCACATCGACCCTGTTGACTGTAGTGCGGAGCGTTGTTAATTCTTCGGCTGCTAGGGCCTCGGATAGTGCTGCGAGGGCAAGTAATGCGGTCTTATTTTCAGCTCGGAGGGCTGTGCTTGGATCACTGGCGAGCGAGATCACACCATTGGGCCCTTGCATTTTGAGCTTCATGTATCCATAATGCGGTACAACTTGGAATCGTGTGAATGCCTCATGTCCCAAAAGTGTTCGGATATGTAGTTGTCGGGAGTACCGAACACTACGTCCAAGGTTATGCGTCCGGAACAACACGCCTCCCTACCGGGTATAATTCCTCAGAATGTGGTATGAATGTGCTCGATGCGGGATCTGTTGAGCTGCATTTTATCGAGCGTGTCTTCATAGATGAGGTTCAGGCCGCTGCCCCAGTCCATCAGTACTTTAGTTAGTCTGAAGCCATCGATTATGGGGTCAAGGACTAGTGCGGCGGGAGCATGGGCGGGGCAGGGCCTTGGCTCGTCCTTCTGATCGAAGGTGATAGGTATGTCCGCCCACGGCCATGCGGTCATCACCTGGTAGACTTGGCCAAGCTCTCGAAGAGCCCTTTTCCTTTGATTGTTTGAGGAGAAAGTCTCGTAAACTGTCAGGATATCATCGTCGTGAGGTGGCGTTGTTGATCGTCTATCAGGAGTTGTGAGACCGAGGATATTTTCGCCACTTTTGGCCACCTGCCACCCGACAAGCTCGAAGCCTGTGAGTCGGATTTGCATTAAGCAGGGCCAACTACATAGGGCATGGTTTATCTAGTAATTCGTCCAGGACCGTTCTGGGTTATTTATTTTTCGGCGAGCTCGTGCTCGGGCTACCCTCTCGCATATGCCCACTTTGCTTGGGCTTTCCTGAGTTGCGGGGCAAGGACTGAATCCTTGCACATTTGCTGTAACCTCCAGGTGCTTTCCATGGCGCAATATTTGTGTAACATGTCCGATAATTCGGCGAAGTTTTGCACGCAGCGGCGGGCGAGGGCATTTAAGATCCCTGCGTCCCTGCAATTGAACCGAAAGGCTTCAGTTATTTCATTGTTAAGGCAGTCCATTATCTTGTTTTTGACCAGGAGATATCTGGCCTAGTAATGGTGGACCATTTCTTAGGGTGCTGCTTGACGTACATCAGGTCCCATACGTCCGGTCTTCCCGCATCCGGAAAATATTCGGCGTTGGGGTGGTGGTATTTTTTTGGCAATCCCGTCTTCTGTGAGTCCGGGGCATCGACAGCGGCGAGCCGTGCCTGGGCTATATCCGGAGCTAATAGCGCAGTGTTCGGACAAACTCCCGTATGTGGTTGGGCTGACACAAGGTCCGACCCTGTATCATAGGCTGAGTCCGAACTCTCATCTTGACGGGTGTCCGTCTCCGGGCTAGAGACCCGGGTGTGTACTGTCATAAGCTTCCGAGATTGTGATCCCTCCGCCCTTTCTTCGATGGTGGTGACGATGTGAGTAATGGGATGGATGTGGATCTCTCTGTTGGCAGGTTTAAGCCCGATCTGGTTGTAGGCCATAGGCCTTCTGACAGAGATTCCCATAGCTAGGAATCGATCCAACAGGTTGTCTACCGACGAGGTTCCCGTCGGGGCCATGCCTCCTGTATGTTCAGCGGGATGCTCTTTGGATACTTTGATGGGATCTGACTTTAGGGCTAGATCTTGAATTGCGTTGGCTCCCTTTACATCCACGGAATTTGAGGTCAAGGCATCGGGTTCAGTGGGTTCTTGGGAAGCGGGGTTCGTCGAGGGCTGGCACCGGACTCTAAGTTCCGGTGGCTGGCTTCATGATTGGTGGTGAGGTTTTCATCCGCGTTCAAATGACCAGTGTGGTCGACGCAACAAGTAATGCTGCCGAACGTAAAGATCTGGCCGGGGATGAAGATGTCCCTGACGCTAGCCGAGTTTCCAATAAATAGCTGGGCCATCGATCCTTCGGTGATCCGCAGCGGAACTCTCAATGAAAGCACCAATGTCAGTGTCAAAATCGGTGGATCTCGGGTAGTGGGTCCTGAGCCGTGGATCTAGGATTAATGGGGAACAAGGGACGATGGACACGGTGTTTACCCAGGTTCGGGCCCTCTCGAAGAGGTAAAACCCTACATCCTGCTTGATTGTATTTGATGTGTATGATATGGTTACAGAGTCGATCTACCACGAGATCAGGCGAGCTAAACCCTAGGTTGATGGGGGGATGGATGTTGCTCTAGCCCTAAAGACTAAAACCCTCGGGTTTATATAGACACCAATAGGGTTAGGGTTACATGCGATTGGTTACAATGAAGGAAAGATCACGCTAATCTTGACTTGGAGGGCACACCACGACTCCCAGGGTCTTCTATCTGGTTACGGGTCCACGCCCAAGCTCGGCCCCATAGAAGCCCGTCAGTCCGGCCCATAACCAAGGGACCGGCAGCCCGAGGACCCCTTAGTCCAGGACTCGCTCACTCGGTCGACCTCGGCCCCTCGCGCTTGCACAGGTGGATGCGGCCGAGCACCCGCTATGCGTAGGTGCCGTCCGCCGCGCGTTTGGTCGCCGGACGGCGAAACCCGACACCTCCGCTACGTCTGTCATTGTCGGCGTTGAGCCGCGGGCGGGTAAACCCTAGTTGACAAGGGATTTGACCTCCCCTGGGTCAATGACAGGTAGGGCCCGCCCTGCTAATTAAGTTAGATTAGGTTTAATTAAAAGTAGTTTAGTTCTGTTAGACTGACATGCGGGACCCACTGGTCAGTTTGACGTGGAGCGCCCGTTGACTCGCTGACGTCATAGTGACACAATGCTGACGCAGTAAATGTTTTCTGGAGTTTTAAATAAATCAGAAATGATTTATTAATTTTAGAAAAAATTTAAAACTTCTAAAAATCATAGAAAATAAATTATAACTCGGATGAAAATAATTTATATATGAAAATTTATCCAAAAAATCCAAAGAATCTGTTTATGGCATTTCCATTCATGTTTGAACAACTGATACCTGCTGATCAGGTCAAATCAATTAAAGGACATTTTAAATGCTTCTTTTCGTGTTTGAATTGTGTCTTTGATTCAAATGAACTTCAACTAACATGGTAGCATTTTGCATTAGCTCAAACACTAGCATATTGCCATGTCATGATCATGCATCATATTGTTGCATTGCATTGATTGTGTTCCTTCTCTGTTGCCGGTGGTTATTCCCTCTCAGTAGACGTTGTTCCGACATTGAGATCGATGACACTGATGAAGACACAATGCTATCTTTAGAAGTGCCAGGCAAGCAAACCCCCATTGAGCATTCCGATACAATCCCACTCTCTTGTTGTTGCTCTCTTTTACTTCATTAGGACAACAACGATTCAATTATTACATGTTGTGGTAGTTGAACCCATTCCTCTACATGACCTGTCTTTGCCACAGTAAATAGTTGAAACCCACTAGCATGAGTAGGAGTTGTTTGAGCCATGATGTGCCTACTCATTCATGCTTGTTTGTTATGCCTCCTATGCTTAGAGTTGTGTCAGGTTTAATTCATCTAGGATGGATTGGAATGGAGGTGAACATGTCCTACCGTTGGGAGCTATGTGTGTGAACAAGATTTGGTAAAGGCAGCAATGAGAGGCCATGTAGGAGGACATGGTGGGTTGTCTCATTGAAACCGTCCTCAGGAACCGAGTTCCGTGTTTGTGATCCAAGACAGTTACTACCACACATTGGGCTCCGAGCACTCAAAGCTCTCTCGACTTATTAATCGCCTTGTCCTCTGTCTAGGAGTTGCAAGTAGCTTCTGGTGTTTGTAGTATGCTGGAGGCCGTGCACAGCGCTGACCTTAGGGGTGGGCTGTGATGTGGTAGGCAAGTTTCCTGGTGTACTGAGGCACCCGTTTGGTGGGCTCAGGGACCTTGCACACATCACTTGGGGCCATAGTGGAAACCTCGGTCTGACTTCCTTGCGGATGGAACCCGAATAGGCGATAAACCTGGACTGGAGACTTGTGTGGTTAGTCAGGTCGTGGCCAACACCCTCGCTGGGCTCCCGCTTGAAGGTTGCCGAGTACATGTCGTGTAAATGGCGATAAGTGGTGGGAGCGTGTGTGAAGAAGTACACCCCTGCAAGGTTATAAATGATCTATTCGAATAGCTGCGTCTGTGGATATGGACTACTTGGAAAGCTTATATGGTTCATATAACTGGAAGTGGATACTCTAAAATGCGCAAGATAAGTGTGAGTGACATGGATGGCCTTATCGTAGGGAGATGGGAGCAGATTCATAGTGGTGTATTGATTTGGTGAATATGTGGACTCGTGTGGGCTACCTCAAAGAAAGTACTCGTTGTCATAGTTCAAGATAGCCAGTGACTCAAAGCTGGCTTGCTGCTGCTAAACTCCACAACCTCCTTGTTGATACTAATGCATGAGTAGATAGTTCTGATGTAAGTCTTGCTGAGTACAGTTGTACTCAGGTTTGCTTAATTTATGTTTTTGTAGATAGACTTTGTTCTCACTAGTAGTTTCACGTGGGCTTCAACGATTAGCTTGGGAATCCCAGACAGAGGTCTGGTTCCTTTGGAGGGTCTTGTAGCTAGATAGGCTTTCTAGCCTTCTCTCTTTTCAGATGTCTGTACTCACACATGTTTATGCTTCCGCTTGGCTTGTATGACTTTGTGTGAAGTGTCATGAGACCCGATGTTTGCAATATCATACTATGTATGGCTCTTCGGAGCCTTTCAAATAAATACTCTGAGTCATAGAGTTTTGTTGTGATCCGATGTTGTATTTATAGCTATCGAGCATATTGTGTGTATGTTATTGAAATGCTTGGTTTGTGTGGGATCGGACACCTAGTTGTTTATTCTTGGTAGTCTCTCTTATGGGGAAATGCCTCCTAGTACTTCCACTGAGCCATGGTAGATTGCTACTGCTCCAGAACACATGGATTGACCGCCATGTGTCCTTCCTTGCTCTGTGTCTGTCCCTTCGGGGAAATGCCATGCGGTGTTTTACTAGAGTCCTTGTAGCTTGCTACGACTCGGTTACACTCGCTGCTGACCGACACGTGCATTGCTGGGTCATGTATGCCTGTCCCTGTAAGTTTGTACCACCTTGGGTTTATGACTAGTCATGTCGGACTGGGTTCTCTATCATATGGATGCCAGCGACACAATCATATACGTGATCCAAAAGGCGCAAACGGTCCCGGCCAAGGTAAGGCCATAGCCGTGGGAATACCGTGCGTGAGGCCGCAAAGTGATATGATGTGTTACATTCTAGATCGATGTGATTTAGGATCAGGGTCCTGATAGCTTTGGTATCAGAGCCTGACTGCATGTAGGATTACCAAGCCAAACTGGTCGAAGTTGTGTCTAGAAATGCTTTAGTTATATAAGGGAATTGATTGTGGAAGGGAACGTAAGGCTCTTTTTACTCCTTTACCTTATGTCCTTCTGATCTAAGTCACCCTCTCCTTTCCTACAGGGATTAAGGACTAGGCTTCTCTTCTTTTATCAGGACCACATGTTATTAATCCATAGACTTATAGGAATGATGGATTCAAGTCTCAGTTCAATTTTCTAGTACTTCCGTGTGTTAACAGTTGATCTTGGAACCTTGATATTGTGATGTTGAGTGATTTTGCCACGATTTTGCAGGATGTCTCAAAATCTTTTTTGAGCATTTATAGCCATTATTTTGCCCGAGTTACCCAATGTCTCTTAACAATTTGGTTGCATTTGCAAATATTTCCTCCATGTTTCCGATGTCCTTTGTGGCTAGAATAACCACACTAATCGCTGAGTTGAGGTACTCCGTTGCCTCGACATAATTGTTGAAGTTATCAGGAAACTAGGATATCATAGGTAACCACCTAGTAATCTAGCAATGCTTTGTACTCCTAGTGTGATAATTTTGGCCACCATTCTCGAAAGCATCTCATGATGTTATTAGTTAGTAGGTATTCCATCTCTGGGTTCTTGAACCCATGATTCGATTTGCCTATTCCTGTTGATAGTGTTTGCTTGTTCCTTTAGGATATTAGTAACCTTTGCAATAGTCCTCGAGGTTCCTCGTATATCATTCTTCCAAATACCATGAACCATCCTTGGCGGAAGTTCTTTTGAACCAAAATATCACAATAAGAGTGCTCTTGATGAGTTCTCAATTCTCTATGGTGAACATGCTAGTACCACCTTTCTGCATGGGTTATCCGAAAGAAATATGTTGAACTTGTTCGACATGCTAATCTATTCATCCACAACTCAAAAAGCCATATGTTCCTTTGAGTTGTCCCTCTTTAGTTGTATTCTGACCTCCGTCTATCAATTGATAGTTAGGAGTAGTTGTGCATTCATGTTCATCGATGCCTTTTACTCCTTTGGTCTATCAAGCCATTCTATTCCGGAATGACTAGTAGAAACAAACTCCAGTACCTAGTCCATCTATGGGATTGGGTCAAAGTAGTTGTATTCTGCAGATCAAATGCCAATCCAGCTTTTGTTCTGTTCTACCCTGGAGTATTACCTCCTTTATGTTAGGATTGTCGTGAGAATTGCACCATCTCTTATGAATTCTTGATGCAGTGATACCTCTCGCCATCATTATTCATTCCTTGGTTCCCGTGTTATTGTAACTGGAATGCTGACGAATGAACTGTGATGCGTGAAATCAATACTCCTAGCAACCCTATTGCTTGGTAGTTAATGGGCAATAAACTCATTCTTAGCGTGTTGGTTATTGAATCACCATACTAAGATTGAGTGCGCTACCTAGCCCATTTTTCCTGGTGCACTCTTCGATCAATGAGTTAGGATTGTGCCAATCCCTTTCTTAATTGATCACATCATCTTGCCTCGAAAGCAAGATTGTTCTCGAGCTTAGTAGCGTATCGGTGGTTCATGATATTCCGAATATCCTCTCGGAGGTATCACCATGTTGTTCCTTGACCTTTATGTTGAGCTCGTGACCAAGTTGGTTTTCTGATAAACCACCCCTTCTCTAGGAATCTGTGTTTTTTTGGATAGAAAGACTGTAAGGGAACCCCCTACAGTATAATTGGTGCAACAAACCCAAATTGCAAGTACCATGCCTTGAACCTGGGCGGGTGGGAAGCCATCAACCCCTCCCCACCGCCCCTTCTCTAGGAATCTGTGTTGGATACCCTGAGATAGTTGATTAAGCTAAACGACAACTTGGGAGAGTTGGAAGACAATAGCTTTGCCTAACCTCGTTCATTCAAAGGGATATCTTTTTATGTGTGTGTTGAAGAAAGATGATATCTTGATCGATTGGTCCTCGTGATCAGTTGTTGGATCTATTGTCTTGTCAAAACTTTTATTTGAGTATGGGCTGTCGTCAAATCAAATTAGAACCAACGATGTTCGTAATGTTGTCTTACTCATGGTTGTTCCCTCGAGCATACACCGTTATATCTTTTGGTCTTACCAGTGCTATCACTTTGTTCACATAGTTATGGAATTCCATATATATGGAAATTTTGATAAATTGTTGTTGAGCCCATTGACAACATTTTCATCTTGTCCATGATTCATGTTGAACATCTAAGTTAGTGTTGGAAACTTTTGAAAGCATTTTCCTCGTGTTCCGTTCACGAAGTATATGTTTGGTGTAAGTGACTTTCTCTAGATCATGTGCATCTGATGCAAGTTTCCGCCGTGAATTCAAGAAAGCTTGTTTTTTCTTCCTCTGGAATCATCCCAAGTTAGTCATGCAACATGCAAAGTATACTATGGTCTGGTAGATTTGCAACCTCCATCCCACATGTACTACCTAGCACACCAAGCCACTGATTGATTTGTTCAAGGAAGGGAAGTTCCTTCTTTAGAGCATGCCTTATGCAAGGACTTAGCTATCCTTGATGACGGTTCCAACCAGAACTGGACAGTGTTTTGTCGTAAGATTTCCATGTGGACACAATTGTCCTGGACATTCCGATCACATGTATCTTGCAAACCAGCTCATGTTTTTGGGCTTGCTGCTGTAGTTCATTTCCTGAGAATCTTGCAATGTCATGTCGTTGATTTGTGTTGTGAACTTTATTTTCCAGACATGCTGAGTCTGAAGCATCCTGTTACCAACCAGATCTGAATCTCAGGCAGATATGATGGTTGGAACTTCCCAAGAACTATGATATAGATTCCGGTAAAGTGGACGCAACTAGCTGGAAGAACTATTATTGTAGTATCTTGATTAAGCAATCTGGTCATTCTTCCATGAGGATTTCATATGACTGATTCCAGAAGTTTTTCCTTATGGATTCTTTGTGCTTCCGAAGTCCGACCTTTACTTGATGACCATATCGACGATGCTTCTAAGCATGATCGTGGTATCTAGTACATCAAGGAGAACAGAAGAAGCAGAGTGCTAAATGTCTCTCGGTCGATCATCATGGTTTTGTTCCTTGGCATTGCTAAGGACAAATATGAGACAGTGATGTCCTCCTTTGCATCTGCATCCTCCATCATTATTCATCATGGTTGTATGTAGTGTTGCCGGGATCTTGGCATAGATGTTGGTAAAACCCTGATGAATATGGAAATGCTCAAGTTCTTGAGAGCACACTCAGACACTGGGATATATCCTCGGTATCAGCTGGAATGTGCCTTCCATTTGCCGAGTTGTATTATAACTCTAGTTTCCTTCCCAAACTGAGTATGCCATTTCTTCGAAATCCTTCAATGATCATTTGTGAATTGCCTTAGCCTGGAATGAAGAGTTTCAATGATCTATGTATCAAAAGTAATTCTTTTTGTTACTCAAGGGAATAATTCTACGAGTCACCTTCCCTAAGGTGCCCCATTATGGAATCATGGTAATTAACTCCTCGCTACCTTGAAACCATGCACCATCTTATTCAAGTGTGGAATTTTTGCCTACCAAATTTAACGCTCTCCATCAGCTTTTCCCATCGCTCCTGATGTGTGCTCTGTGTCTCAGCTCGAGAGATGTTCCAGTGTCTCATTTCATGAGTTGATCGTGAGTTGCTCGATCTTTGTGAAGATCGAATCCTGTAGAGTTTTCCCCTCTTCCATCGCCATAGCAGGATGAAGATCTCGAAAGCAAGGATGTCAAGATCAACATGATGCAATGAATCAACGCCCTCGAGAATGCAATGGATCATGAAGACTGTGTCAGTTTCATGTCCCGTCTATCTTCTTACCTGACGTCTTGAATCTCAGGACGAGATTCTTGTTTAGTGGGGGTTATTTGTCACAAACCTAACTTAGTCCCTGCCTGTCCTTGCATCTGCATCAATGCATCATGTTTAAACTTTTGTTGAACTTGAAATGGGGATTTATCAAACCCTAGCACCACTCTGGAAAAACTAGGATCAACTGAAAATATTTTCAATGAACCCAAAATGCCCTTCACAAAAGTTCATCATTTTTGAATTGGTCTAGAACCTCTGCCAAAAATGGTGCACAATTTTCTAGGACATTCTGGATTTTTGAATTAGTTCATAAAGTATTTGAATTTGGGCATTTAAATCCTATAACTATTTTAAATGCTCAAATAATTATGAAACTAAATGAGGGTTGTTGGAAATAGTTCTAAAAGTGCCCACAAATATTTTCAGGAGATCTAAAAATGATTTAGTATTTTTACTACATCAAAAACAAAAGAACAAACTAAATAAAAAAAGAAATAGAAAGTAGAGAGAGAAAGGCCCCAGGCCAACTTACCTCACTGGGCCTGCCCACCTGGCCCGTGCCACTCGTCACCCACCTCTGCCAGTAGGCAGAGGGGGGATAGCGCGCGCGCCCGTGCGCGCCACGCCTCCTCCTGCTTACCGCCGAGCCCCTGGACGCCTGGGTGAAGGCCCCGGAGCCGTCCCGATCCGTCCGACCCGCTCACTTCCCCACTGCTCTCTCTCTCTCTCCTCTACACTGCCACAGCCGGACGCAGCCGTCGCCACCTGCTCTCTCCCTGCCCTACGTGATCCGCGTGAGCCCCTACACCGATTCCCCCCTCTCATTGGCCCTGTATGGTTGTTGTAGCCGTCATATCCATCGAGCCCGAGAGCTCTCTACCACTGGCCATGGCTCCACCACAGCTAGAGCTCAGCCACGACGTGTCCGAGCACACCCACGTGCTCAGCGCGTCCTCAGGTGCCCGTAGCAACTCACCGCTCGTCCTGCCGTTAGCCACGACGCCGCTCCCGAGCGCGCCCGTGCTCCGGCCGCCGCTGTGGTCCTGATTCCAGCGAGCTCGGTCAACCTCGGCCTATCCCGCTTGCACAGGTGGATGCGGCCGAGCATCCGCTACGCATAGGTGCCCTTTGCCGCATGTTTGGTCGCTAGACGGCGAAACCCGACGCCTCTACTGCGTCTGTCATCGCCGGTGTCGAGCCGCCGATGGGTTAGGCCCGGTGGACCAGGGGATTGGCCTCCCCTGGGTCAATGACAATTGGGGCCCGCCCTGCTAATTAAGTTAGATTAGGTGTAATTAAAACTAGTTTAGTTATGTTAGACTAACACACGGGACCCACTGGCCAGTTTGACCTGGAGTGCCCGTTGACTCGCTGATGTCATAGTGACACAATGCTGAGGCAGTAACTGTTTTCTAGAGTTTTAAATAAATCAGAAATGATTTATTTATTTCAGAAAATGTTTAGAACTTCTAAAGAATCATAGAAAATAAACTATAACGATGAAAATAATTTATATATGAAAAATTATCAGAAAAATCCAAAGAATCCGTTTATGACGTATTCATGCATGTTTGAACTTATACCTGCTGATCAAGTCAAATCATTTAAAGGGCATTTTAAATGCTTCTTTTGGAGTTTGAATTGAATCTTTGATTCAAATGAACTTCAACTAATATGGTTGCATTATGCATTAGCTCAAACACTAGCATATTGCCATGTCATGATCATGCATCATATTGTTGCGTTGCATTGCGTTGCATTGCATTGATTGTGTTCCTTCTCTATTGCCGGTGGTTGTTCCCTCTCAGTAGACATTTCTCCGACATTGAGATTGATGACACTTATGAAGACACAATGCTATCTTCAGAAGTGTCAGGCAAGCAAACCCCCATTGAGCATTTCGATACAATCCCACTCTCTCGCTCTTGCTCAGTCTTACTGCATTGGGACAACAATGATTCAACTATTACATGTTGCGGTAGTTGAACCCATTCCTCTGCATGACCTGTCTTTGCCACAGTAAATAGTTGAAACCCACTAGCATGAGTAGGAGTTGTTTGAGCCATGATGTGCCTACTCATTCATGCTTGCTAGTTATGCATGCTATGCTTAGAGTTGTGTCATGTTTGATTCATCTGGGATGGATTGGAATGGAGGTCAACATGTCCTACTGTTGAGAGCTAAGTGTGTGAACACGATTTGGTAAAGGTAGCGATGAGAGGCCATGTAGGAGTACATGGTGGGTTGTCTCATTGAAACCGTCCTCAGGAACTGAGTTCCGTGTTTGTGATCCAAGACAGTCACTACCACACATTGGGCTCCGAGTACTCGAAGCTCTCTCGACTTATTAATCGCCTTGTCCTCCGTCTAGGAGTTGGAAGTAGTTTTTGGTGTTTGTAGTATGCCGGAGGCCGTGCGTAGCGCTGACCTTAGGGGTGGGTTGTGATGCGGTAGGCAACTGGCCCGGTGTACCGAGGCACCTGTTTGGTAGGCTCGGAAACCCTGCGCACATTGTTTGGGGTCGTAGTTGAAACCTCGGCCGGACTTCCTTGCGGATGAAACCCCAATAGGCGATAAACCTGGACTAGAGACTTGTGTGGTTAGTCAGGTCGTGGCCGACACCCACGCTGGGCTTCCGCTTGAAGGTTGCCGAGTACGTGTCATGTAAACGGCGGTAAGTGGTGAGAGCGTGTGTGAAGAAGTACACCCATGCAGGGTTATAAATGTTCCATTCGAATAGTCGCGTCCACTGATATGGATGATGCGTCTCCAACGTATCTACAATTTTTTATTGTTCCATGCTATTATATTATTTGTTTTGGATGTTTTATATGGATTAATATGCTATTTTATATGATTTTTGGGACTAACCTATTAACCTAGAGCCCAGTGTATGTTCCTGTTTTTTCATTGTTTTAGAGTTTCACAGAAAAGGAATACCAAACTGAGTCCAAACGAATAAAACTTTCGCGATGATTTTTCTTGGACCAGAAGACACCCAGGAGACTTGGAGTGCAAGTCAGAAGAGCCACGAGGCAGCCACAAGGGTGGAGGGCGTGCCGAGGGGGGTAGGGCACGCCCCTGACCTTGTGGGCCCCTCGGTGACCCCCTAACCTAGATCTTCCTCCTATATATACTCTTATACCCCCAAAAACTTCCAGGGGAGCCACGAAACCACTTTTCCACCGCCGCAACCTTCTGTACCTGGGAGATCCCATCTAGGGGCCTTTTTTGGCGTCGTGCCGGAGGGGGATTCGATCAGAGAGGGCTTCTACATCAACACCATTGCCTCTCCGATGAAGCGTGTGTAGTTTACCACAGACCTACGGGTCCATAACTAGTAGCTAGATGGCTTCTTCTCTCTCTTTGATTCTCAATACAAAGTTCTCCTCGATGTTCTTGGAGATCTATTCGATGTAATACTCGCCGAGATCCAATGAATAGTGGATTTATGATCAGCTTATCTATGAACATAATTTGAATCTTCTCTGAATTCTTATATGCATGATTTGATATCTTTGCAAGTCTCTTCGAACTATCGATTTGGTTTGGCCAACTAGATTGGTTTTTCTTGCAATGGGAGAAGTGCTTAGCTTTGGGTTCAATCTTGCGGTGTCCTTTCCCAGTGACAGTAGGGGCAACGAGGCACGTATTGTATTGTTGCCATCGAGGATAATGATACGTCTCCAACGTATCTACTTTTTTCTCACGTTTTCCATCTTGTTTTGGACTCTAATTTGCATGATTTGAATGAAACTAACCCCGGACTGACGCTGTTTTCAGCAGAACTACCATGGTGTTGTTTTTGTGCAGAAATAAAAGTTCTCGGAATGGAACGAAACTTTGCGAGGATTTTTTATGGAATAAATAAAGATTTTTTGAGCCAACAACTACCAGAGAGGGGCCCCTGGTTGGGCACGACCCACCAGGGCGCTCCCCCTCTCCTGGCGCGCCCAGGTGAGTGTACCCACCTGGTGGCCCCGCTGATGACCCCCTGATACTATAAAATCACATATTTCTAGAAAAAATCAGGAAAAAAGAATTATCGCGATCAACGAGACGGAGCCGCCGCCAAGCCCTGTTCTTCCTCGGGAGGGCAGATCTGGAGTCCGTTTGGGGCTCCGGAGAGGGGGATCTTTGTTCTTCGTCATCACCAACCAATCTCCATTGCCAATTCCATGATGCTCCCCACTGGGAGTGAGTAATTCTTTCGTAGGCTCGCTGGTCGGTGAGGAGTTGGATGAGATTCCTCATGTAATTGAGTTAGTTTTTTTAGGTCTTGATCCCTAGTATCCACTATGTTCTTAGATTAATGTTGCTATGACTTTGCTATGCTTAATGCTTGTCACTTTGGGCCCGGGTGCCATGAACTCAGATATGAACCGTTTATGAATTCATCATTATATCCATGTTTTAGATCTAATCTTGCAAGTTATAGTCACCTACTACGTGTTATGATCCCGCAACCCCGGAGTGACAACAACCGGGCCCACTCCCGGTGATGACTGTAGTTCGAGGAGTTCATGTATTCACTATGTGTTAATGCTTTGTTCTGGTTCTCTATTAAAAGGAGGCCTTAATATCCCTTAGTTTCCAATATGGACCCCGCTGCCATGGGAGGGTCGGACAAAAGATGTCATGCAAGTTCTTTTAATAAAGCACGTATGACTATTTATGGACTACATGCCTACATTATGTCGATGAACTGGAGCTAGTGCCGTATCGCCCTAGGTTATAACTGTCACATGATGAATATCATCCAAAAAGTCACCGATCCAATGCCTACGAATTTATTCTTAATGATCTTGCTGCATTACTATTGCTATCATCACTGTTACACTTGCTACAAAATCACTGCTATCACTATTACTGTTACCGTTGCTACTGTCACTACTATCAAACTACTTTGCTACTGATCACTTTGCTGCAGATAATTAATCTCTAGGTGTGGTTGAATTGACAACTTAGCTGCTAATACATTCAAATATTCTTTGGCTCCCCTTGTGTCGAATCTATAAATTTGGGTTGAATACTCTACCCTCAAAAACTGTTGCGATCCCCTATACTTGTGGGTTATCAAGACCCTTTTCTGGCACTGTTGCCGGGGAGCTTAACTATATTTGTTGAGTCACTTGGGATTATTATCATATTATCACTATGAAGAATCTGAAGGATCCAAAGACTAAGATATTTCCCTCAAAGACGAGGGGAGGTAAGGAATTGCCATCCAGTTCCGCTTTAGATTCACCTTCTGTTTTGAGTAAACTTGCAACACCACCACATGCTATGAATTCCAATATATCGCAAGTTATTGATGATGCTACTTCTACTATGAATGATGCTTATTATGATGCTAGTACCTTGCTTGATAATGATGATGTGCCACTTGGTGATTTTCTTGATGAACAAATTGCTAGAGTTATACAACATGATGTTGTTGAACCTGATGATAAGCTTGAAACTGAAACTCCTGAAACACCTGCTAGAACTAGCCTTCCTAGATATGAATTGCCTAAGGTACCGGAAGGTTATCTTATGAGTGAAGAAACAACTAGAGATATTCTTGCTTGCAATGATAGAGATGATCTAGAGAAATTATTACACAAGTATAAAGAAAAATCTCTGAATGCTAGAATGAAATGTGATCCTAAGTTTGCTACTTCACCTATCTTTATTGATGACAAGGATTATGAATTCTCTGTCGACCCAGAGTTAATTACTCTGGTTGAATCTGATCCTTTCCATGGTTATGAAACTGAAACTGTTGTGGCACATCTTACTAAGTTGAATGATATAGCCACCCTTTTTACTCATGATGAGAAACTCGCTATTACTTTATTCTCAAATTATTTCCTTTCTCATTAAAGGGTGGTGCCAAAGCTTGGTACAATACTCTTACTCCCGGTTGTGTCGTAGTCCCCAGGATACGATTTATTACTTCTCTGAAAAATATTTTCCTGCTCATAAGAAACAAGCTGCCTTACAGGAAATATTTAACTTTGTGCAAATTAAAGAAGAGAGTCTCCCACAAGCTTGGGGGAGGCTTTGCCAGTTACTTAATGCTTTGCCTGATCATCCTCTTAAGAAAAATGAAATACTTGATATCTTCTATAATGGACTAACCGATGCTTCTAGGGACTTCCTAGATAGTTGTGCTGGTTGTGTTTTCAGGGAATGAACTATTGCTCAAGCTGAAGAATTATTGAATAACATATTGAAAAATGATGATGATTGGACTATTCCTGAACCACCGCCTAAACCCACTCAGAAGAAGAGGGGTATATTATATCTCAGTCCTGAAGATATGCAAGAGGCAAAGAAATCTATGAAGGAAAAAGGTATTAAAGCTGAGGATGTTAAAAATTTACCTCCTATTGAAGAAATACAATGGATTAATACACCACCACTGCCTAAGGTGGTAGAGGTAAATTCTCTTATGAAGTTCAATGAAAATTATAATCCTCACAATATGCATCCAAGTCAATGCCTTTATGAGTTTGAAAACTATATTAGAAAACAAGACCGCTTCAATGCAAATGTTATGAAACAGTTGGAATACAATTCTGATATGATTGCTCGCTTGAGTGACTTGTTATTTAGAATATCAAATGATGTTAGAGGTGTTGAAAAACATGCTTCTATGGTTCAAACTCAGTTAGAACAAGTTGCTAAATCACAAAGAGAATTACTTGATGAAATGAATCATAATATGCATGACTTTGCAGTTAGAGTTGCAACTAGAGGAGGTAAAATGACTCAGGAACCACTTTATCCTAAAGGACACCCAAAAAGAATAGAAAAAGATTCACAAAGAAACAACACTAGTGCACCTAGTCCTTCTAAAAAGAAAAAAGAAAGAGAATAATGATAGGACTTTGCACACTTCTAGTGAACCTGAAATAGAGAAACCTCCTTATAATGAAAATGAAACTTCTATCTCAGATGCTGAAACTCAATTTGGTAATGAACATCCACTTAGTAATAATGAAAAAGGTAATGATGAGGTTCATGAAGACACTCAAATAAATAATAATAAAGAACCAGATAATGATGTTGAGATAGAACCACCTGTTGATCTTGATAACCCACAACCCAAAAATAAAAGGTATGATAAAAGAGACTTCATTGCTAGAGAACACGGTAAGGAAAGAGAACCGTGGGATCAAAAACCTATGCCTTTTCCACCCAAGTCAACCAAAAAGAATGATGATGAAGAATTTGAACGCTTTGCTGAAATGCTGAGGCCAGTCTTTTTGCGTACTCGCTTGACTGATATCCTTAAAATGCCTCCTTATGCAAAGTATATGAAAGACATCATCACTAATAAGAGAAAAATACCGGAAGCTAAAATCTTCACTATGCTTGCTAATTATACTTTTAAAGATGGAGTACCTAAAAAACTTGGAGATCCGGGTATACCAACTATACCTTGCTCCATCAAAAAGAATTATGTGAAAACTGCTTTGTGTGATTTAGAAGCTGGTGTTAGTGTTATGCCTTTCTCTTTATATAAAAGACTTGACTTGAATAAACTCACACCTACTAAAATATATTTTCAAATGGCTGACAAGTCAACTGCCATACCTATCGGTATATGTGAGGATGTGCCCGTTGTTATTGCTAATGTTACTATTTTGACTGACTTTGTTATACCTGAGATGCCCGAGGACGACAACATGTTGATTATCCTTGGTAGACCCTTCTTGAATACTGGGGCTGTTATTGATTGCAATAAAAGCAAGGTCACTTCTCATATCAATGTAATGAGCATACGGTGCACTTTCCGAAGAAACAATTCCAAGTGAATGGTATTAACGTTATTGAAAAATCTCCGACAATCACTATTGGAAGTTTTCAAATACCTCTACCTACTGTCAAAAAGAAATACGAAATGCTTATTGTTGGGGAGATGCAAATCCCCATTGAGGTAACTTAGTGATTTACGAAAGTTCTTCAGTTTCATGCTAATTGAAAGTGGTTGTTAATAAGACCTGATCAACCTTATTAATGAATAATTTATGAACGGTATGAAGTTGATGAATTTAGTAAGCACTAACTTCTGTCCCTACTTTTTATTCTCTGTTTTTATTAGTTAAATAAAATAAATGCCATGTTTTGTCTGTTTTCTGAATTTCCTGTGCAATAAAAAATGACCCAAAAATAAAAGTTCTCAGGATGCCCTGAAAATTTTATATGATTTTATCCTGAATATTTAAGAATTTTTCGTGCAAAAATTACCAGAGGGGGGGTGCACCTGGTGGGCACAACCCACCAGGGCACGCCAGCACCCCATGGCACGCCCTGGGGGGTTGTGGTCCCCACATGGGCCCCCTCACTTATCTCTTTAAGCCACATTGTCACCTACCTCCAGAAAAAAATCACTCTTGGTCTCTCTCTCCCGTGTTCTTGAGCTCAAACCTGCGAATTTCGATCTCTTTGCTGGAAGCTCCATTTCAAAACTGTTTCGGGGGATTATTGCTTGGTATGTGACTCCACCAGTTGTCCAATTAGTTTTTGTTTTAGTTGTTTATACTTTGAATAAATAGCTACTCTTGGTGCTGCTGTAGAAGTGCTTGCATGTTGAATTCTTAGTGTTCTAAGTAGTTTGAATGCTTGCTATGGCCTCTATGTATCCCTATGAGTAGTTGCTATTAGTTTTGTGAAGTTTTGTAGAGAAAATGTTGTGGACTAAAAATTCAGATTTTTGTTCATAGGAAAAAATAGTACGCGGACATGATGAACCTGTTTGGAAGGAGTTCTTCGAGGAGACGATCCTCGGGGGCATCCTCTAGTGACAGTTCCGCTCGCCTGTCTTATGTTGAACCAAGTGAAAGTTCCACGCGAGATGCCGCCACCAAAACTTGCTTATGGCCTTGCGATGAGTATATGATGCAAGTGGCATCAAGGAGGAATTTGAGCAATATGTTCACAATGCCGGTCTCGGTCCCTACCTCTCAGATAAGTGTGAACAGCGCCATCTTCTCACTGAATCTTTTGTCAAATAATTTAAATATTTTCCACGTGAGTCTAGGGTGTCTTTTATGCTTTATGATAACCCATATACTATTTCATTGGAGAACTTTGCTTACCATTGCAAACTTCCATTTTGGGGTTCGCTTGATGAGCCAGCAAAGGCTGAGTATGAGTCTTTCTTGACTAGCCTTTGTTACAGTTAAAATAGAGGAGTGAGACAAGGAAGAATAAAGAGCATTCACTTCCCCGCAATTCAGTACTTTGCATTATGGAATAAATAAAGATTTTTGGAGCCAACAACAACCAGAGAGGGGCCCCTGGTTAGGCACAACCCACCAGGGCGTGCCCCCTCTCCTGGCGCGCCCAGGTGGGTTGTACCCACCTGGTGGCCCCGCTGATGACCCCCTTGATACTGTAAAATCACATATTTCCAAAAAAAAATCAGGAAAAAGGAATTATCGCAATGCATGAGAAGGAGCCGCCCCCAAGCCATTTTCTTCCTCGGGAGGGTAGATCTGGAGTCTGTTTGGGGCTCCGGAGAGGGGGATCTTCGTTCTTCGTCATCACCAACCAATCTCCATCGCCAATTCCATGATGCTCCCCATCGGGAGTGAGTAATTCCTTCGTAGGCTCGCTGGTCGGTGAGGAGTTGGATGAGATTCATCATGTAATCGAGTTAGTTTTGTTAGGGCTTGATCCCTAGTATCCACTATGTTCTTAGATTGATGTTGCTATGACTTTGCTATGCTTAATGCTTGTCACTTTGGGCCCGGGTGCCATGAACTCAGATCTGAACCATTTATGAATTCATCATTATATACATGTTTTAGATCCGATCTTGCAAGTCATAGTCACCTACTACGTGTTATGTTCTCGCGACCCCGGATGACAACAACCGGGCCCACTCTCAGTGATGACCGTAGTTTGAGGAGTTCATGTATTCACTATGTGATAATGGTTTGTTCCGGTTCTCTATTAAAAGGAGTCCATAATATCCCTTAGTTTCCAATATGGACCCCGCTGCCACGGGAGGATAGGACAAAAGATGTCATGCAAGTTCTTTTAATAAAGCATGTATGACTATTTACGGAATACATGCCTACATTATATCGATGAACTAGAGCTAGTGCCGTATCGCCCTAGGTTATAACTGTCACATGATGAATATCATCCAACAAGTCATCGATCCAATGCCTACGAATTTATCCTTATTGATCTTGCTGTGTTACTATTGCTATCATCACTGTTACACTTGCTACAAAATTACTGCTATCACTGTTACTGTTACCGTTGCTGCTGTCACTACTATCAAAACTATCAAACTACTTTGCTACTGATCACTTTGCTACAGATAATTAATCTCCAGGTGTGGTTGAATTGACAACTCAGCTGCTAATAACTTCAAATATTCTTTGGCTCCCCTTGTGTCGAATCTATAAATTTGGGTTGAATACTCTACCCTCGAAAACTGTTGCGATCCCCTATACTTGTGGGTTATCAGATAACAGGATGGGATTTTCATCATATTGCTTGAGTTAATCCGCTACATCATGTCATCTTACTTAATGCGTTACTCTTTTCTTATGAACTTAATACTCTAGATGCAGGTAGGAGTTGGTCGATGTGTGGAGTAATAGTAGTGGATGCAGAATCGTTTTGGTCTACTTAACACGGACATGATGCCTATATTCATGATCATTGCCTTACATATCGTCATAACTTTGCGCTTTTCTACCAATTGCTCGGCAGTAATTTTTTCACCCAGCGTAATAATTCCTATCTTGAGAGAAGCCTCTAGTCAAAACCTATGGCCCCCGGGTCTATTTTACATCATATTAGTTTCCCGTCAACTTGCCAATTTCTGTCGTCGTTCCATTACTTTGCAATCTTTTACTTTCCGTTCCATAAACCAAAAATACCAAAAATATTATTTTACCGTTGATCCATCTCTATCAGATCTCACTTTGCAAATAATCGTGAAGGGATTGACAACCTCTTTATCGCGTTGGGTGCAAGTTGGTGTTTGTTTGTGCAAGTATTCGGTGACTTGCGCGTTGTCTCCTACTAGATTGATACCTTGGTTCTCAAAAGCTGATCGAAATACTTATTCTACTTTGCCGCATCACCCTTTCCTCTTCAAGGGAAAAACCAACGCAAGCTCAAGAGGTAGCAGGAAGAATTTCTGGTGCCGTTGCCGGGAAGATCTACGCCAAGTCAAGACATACCACGTACCCATCATAAACTCTCATCCCTCGCATTACATTATTTGCCATTCGCCTCTCGTTTTCCTCTCCCCCACTTCTAAAATGATTTTTGAAAAGATTCGCCTTTTCTTCGCCCCTCTTCCGTTCATCTTCTCTGCTTGCTCGTTTGTCGCCACCATGTCTGAAACTGGTGAGGCTATTACTGAAAAGGATAGTAGTAACAATGGGGGAAACTTTGATGCTTTTGCTAATTCTGTTCCACATGAAGAAACTAATATTTTGCACACTAAGAAATTCCGCATAGGCAGCGGATACATTATTGGAAAAGGGGTTATTCAAGATTTCTTTACTTGTGTCGGTGCACTCCCCACTATGGGTGGATCTATCCTCCATAAAATAGTAGCCTTGCGGATGCCAAATCTTTGCTTGTTGTTGAACTTGAAAGACAATTTTTTCACATGCATCCGTCCATACAAAGGATTTTTCTATAGTTTTCTAATATTGAGCATTCTTTTGTTAAGCGCGCCGCTACTATATTCCTAGCTCATGAGTTTAGATTTATTATGAAAGAAGCTACTGAAATTTTCGCTCACTATAAAGTAGATGGCGGTCGCCCTCCCATAGAGGGAATTCTCTTTAATCGAGAGGATATAATGCGTTTACGGTCTTTAGATCATGTTGCTTATAACAAAAATTTAAGAAAGAGGGTTCCTACCGATGTTTTAGTCAATAAGATCTCTGAGCTTAATGATGATTTTGCTATTGAAAACAACGATTTAGATTTCTCTCTTGGATACAAACTCATGACTTTTTGCCAAAAGAATGCTTATAATGATGAATTGGTCATACAATACGAAGGGCCAAAGGAGGAACCAATTCCTCCCAAAATCAATCTTGGGGATTCTTATCCTATTAAATTTAGCCCTTCTGATTACTTTTGCTTGCCACAAAGAAAACTTGTTGTTGAACGTAGGGAGTATGAGATGAGTTTTCGAGATCTACCTTATCATTATTATGACTATACTTAGATCTATTTTTGTTTTATGCCTAGCTAAGGGCATTAAACAATAGCGCTTGTTGGGAGGCAACCCACTTTTATTTTTGTTTTTGCTTTTTAGGTTCTGTTTTGCTTTGAATAAATCATCTAGCCTCTGGTTAGATGTCGTTTTGTATTTTAATTAGTGTTATGCCAAGTAAGACCTTTGGGATAGCTTACCGTAATAGTTGATTTGATCTTGCTGAAAAAACAGAAACTTTGCGCTCATTCCTAGAATTGTTTAAAATCACTGAAGGGTGATAAAATCCTGATTTGTTTACAGTAGATTGATATACAAATTTCCTAGGACTTCCTAATTTTTCAGGATTTTTGGAGTTACATAAGTATGCGAACTATTCAGATTACTACAGGCTGTTTTGTTTTTGACAGATTCTGTTTTCACGTGTTGTTTGCTTATTTCGATGCATCTATGGCTAGTATCCGGGGGGGGGGATGAACCATGGAAAAGTTGGAATACAGTAGATATTACACCAAAATAAAGAATGAGTTCACAACAGTACCAAAAGTGGTGATTTATTTTCTTATACTAATGGAGGTTACGAGATTTTCTGTTGAGTTTTGTGTTGTGAAGTTTCCATGTTTTGGGTAAGGATTTGATGGACTATGGAATAAGGAGGGCAAGAGCCTGAGCTTGGGGATGCCCAAGGAACCCCAAGATAATATTCAAGGATGTCAAGAGCCTAAGCTTGGGGATGCCCCAGGAAGGCATCCCCTCTTTCGTCTTTGTCTATCGGTAACTTTAGTTGAGGCTATATTTTTATTCACCACATGATATGTGTTTTGCTTGGAGCGTCTTGTATGATTTGAGTCTTTGCTTTTTAATTTGTCACAATCATCCTTGCTGTACACACCTTTTGAGAGACACACGCATGAATCGTGATTTATTAGAGTACTCTATGTGCTTCACTTATATCTTTTGAGCTAGGCAAATTTGCTCTAGTGCTTCAGTTATATGTTTTTAGAGCACGGAGGTGGTTTCATTTTTATAGAAATTGATGAACTCTCGCACTTCACTTATATTATTTTGAGAGTGTCTAAACTGCATGGTAATTTGCTTTGGTTATAAAATTAGTCCTAATATGATAGGCATCCAAGAGGGATATAATAAAAACTTTCATATATAGTGCATTGAATACTATGAGGAGTTTGATTCCTTATGATTGTTTTGAGATATGAAGATGGTGATATTAGAGTCATGCTAGTGAGTAGTTGTGAATTTGAGAAATACTTGTGTTAAAGTTTGTGAGTCCCGTAGCATGCACGTATGGTGAACCGTTATGTGATGAAGTCGGAGCATGATTTATTTTTTGATTGTCTACCTTATGAGTGGCGGTCGGGGACGAGCGATGGTCTTTTCCTACCAATCTATCCCCCTAGGAGGATGCGCGTAGTACTTTGTCTTGATGACTAATAGATTTTTGCAATAAGTATGTGAGTTCTTTATGACTAATGTTGAGTCCATGGATTATACACACTCTCACCTCTCCGCCATTGCTAGCCTCTCTTGTACCACGCAACTTTCGCCGGCAGGGCGGGCCCAGGATTTGGAGACTATGTATTCAAAATTTCAAATGCTAATTTATTTGAAAGCCTAAGGCCCTTGTTTTTGGCTTGTATAACCCGATTAACACCATATTGTTCTATACTACTCAGTAATATTATTACTGGAAATCACATCACAAATTGCAAATGATATTATTGCATTATACTAGTACTTAATAACCCCAAAATAATTCTCATGTCTTAACAATTCAATCTTGTGAATCTACAAACAAGTCTCAAATTTCAATATCTTATACTTTACTAAAATAGAAAGTCTGAAATCTCAAACAAGTCTCAGATTTCAGTATATAAATTCACCCTTTTACTAATAGGAAGCTAATCAGGCATATTAACTCACCCTTTTACAGCAGAAAAATTACTGAAGTATGAAGAATGACGCTCGACATTTTTCTCGTACACTCGGACCCAGGACGGCGGACGCACGCGTCGGCCGCACAGCCGCCCACCGTGCTCCCCTGCCTGCCGCAGCCGCCGTGCACCCTGCCGGCGTGTTGATCAACCCTACCTCGAGTCTGCGGCTGCGTGCGAGATTGGAATTTGGGAGGCGATGCGCCGGTTAACATGTAGCCTCATGCGTGCACGTGTGCCGGATCGTTGTGTTGTTACGAGCGATCAGGCCATATGGCTGGGCTGTATTAGCCATTCTCGTACTGGGCTTGGAGAAGGAGAAATAATGGGCCGCTGGCCATGTGGTGGGATGGGGAGGATGGAAAACCAGAGGTGGGTTGCCCTTGTATATTGGGCTGAAGCCGTGCATGACCTTATATTTCCCGCCAGTTTCCTTTTTCTCTACAAGTACGTATACTATTTTCACTATATACACATAGTTTTTGGGCAAAAATAATGGTTATTCAAATGAATACCCTTGAATTGAAGTGGGCCCGCCCCTGTTCGCCGGTGCCATAAACACACCACATATCCTTCCTCAAAACAACCATCATACCTACCTATTATGGCATTTCCGTAGCCATTCCGAGATATATTGCCACGCAACTTTCCACCATTCCATTTATTATGACAAGCATCATCATTGTCATATTGATTTGTATGATCCTGTAGTTGACATCGTATTTGTGGCAAATCCACCGTTCATCATTTTTTATACATGTCACTCTTGATTCATTGCACATCCCAGTACACCGCCGGAGGCATTCACATAGAGTCATATCTTGTTCTAGCATCGAGTTGTAATTTTTGAGTTGATAGTAAATAAAAGTGTGATGATCTTCATTATTAGAGCATTGTCCCATGTGAGGAAAGGATGATGGAGACTATGATTCACCCACAAGTCGGGATGAGACTCCGGACGAAAAAAAGAGGCCAAAAAAATGAAAGAAGTCCCAATAAAAAATGAGAGAAAAGAGAGAAGGGACAGTGTTACTATCCTTTTACCACACTTGTGCTTCAAAGTAGCACCATGATCTTCATGATAGAGAGTCTCCTATGATATTACTTTCATATACTAGTGGGAATTTTTCATTATAGAACTTGGCTTGTATATTCCAATGATGGGCTTCCTCAAATTGCCCTAGGTCTTCGTGAGCAAGCAAGTTGGATGCACACCCACTTAGTTTCTTTTTGAGCTTTCATAAACTTATAGCTCTAGTGCATCCGTTGCATGGCCATCCCTACTCACTCACATTAATATCTATTAATGGTCATCTCCATAGCCCGTTGATACGCCTAGTTGATGTGAGACTATCTCCCTCTTTTTGTCTTCTCCACAACCACCATCTATTCCACCTATAGTGCTATGTCCATGGCTCATGCTCATGTATTGCATGAAAGTTGAAAAAGTTTGAGAACATCAAAAGTATGAAACAATTGCTTGGCTTGTCATCGGGGTTGTGCATGATTTAAATATTTTATGTGATGAAGATGGAGCATAGCAAGACTATATGATTTTGTAGGGATAGGCTTTCTTTGGCCATGTTATTTTGAGAAGACATAATTATTTTGTTAGTATGCTTGAAGTATTATTGTTTTTATGTCAATATTAAACTTTTGTTTTGAATCTTACGGATCTGAACATTCATGCCACAATAAAGAGAATTACCTGGATGAATATGTTAGGTAGCATTCCACATCAAAAATTCTGTTTTTGTCATTTACCTACTCGAGGACGAGCAGGAATTAAGCTTGGGGATGCTTGATACGTCTCCAACGTATCTATAATTTTTTATTGTTCCATGCTACTATATTTATATTTTGGATGTTTTATATGCATTAATATGCTATTTTATATGATTTTTGGGACTAACCTATTAACCTAGAGCCCAGTGCCAGTTCCTGTTTTTTCCTTGTTTTAGAGTTTCGCAGAAAAGGAATACCAAACAGAGTCCAAACGGAATAAAACTTTCGCGATGATTTTTCTTGGACCAGAAGACACCCAGGAGACTTGGAGTGCAAGTCAGAAGAGCCACGAGGCGGCCACAAGGGTGGAGGGCGCGCCCCCGACCTTGTGGGCCCCTCGGTGGCCCCCTAACCTAGATCTTCCTCCTATATATACTCTTATACCCCAAAAACTTCCAGGGGAGCCATGAAACCACTTTTCCACTGCCCCAACCTTCTATACCCGAGAGATCCCATCTAGGGGCCTTTTCTGGCGTCCTGCCTGAGGGGGATTTGATCATGGAGGGCTTCTACGTCAACACCATTGCCTCTCCGATGAAGCGTGAGGAGTTTACAACAGACCTACAGGTCCATAGCTAGTAGTTAGATGGATTCTTCTCTCTCTCTCTTTGATTCTCAATACAAAGTTCCCCTCGATGTTCTTGGAGATCTATTCGATGTAATACTCTTTTGCAGTGTGTTTGTCGAGATCCGATGAATTGTGGATTCATGATAAGCTTATCTATGAATATTATTTGAATATTTTCTGAATTCTTATATGCATGATTTGATATCTTTGCAAGTCTCCTCGAACTATCGATTTGGTTTGGCCAAATAGATTGGTTTTTCTTGCAATGGGAGAAGTGCTTAGCTTTGGGTTCAATCTTGCGGTGTCCTTTTCCAGTGACAGTAGGGCAGAAAGGCATGTATTGTATTGTTGCCATCGAGGATAACACAATGGGATTTTCATCATATTGCTTGAGTTAATCACTACTAGAAAACGGCTATAGCTAATATGGACATTAATGGCGCACCATGTATGTGGTGCGCCACTGCTATATAGCAGTGGCGCACCAGATATAGGTACGCCATTATTGGCACATTAGTAATGACGCACCTGGTGTGTGGTGCGCCATTACTAGTTTTGAAAAAAAATGTTAGCAGTGGCGCACCAGGGGATAGTGCGCCATTACTATGTGTATGACTGGGTCAAACCTTGGTCAAACTTAGTAATGTCAAACTTAGTAATGGCGCACCTATACAAAGTGCGCCATTACTAACTTTGACCAAGGTTTGACCAAGTCATACACATAGTAAGGGCGCACTTTGTGAAGGTGCACCATTACTAAATGCACCCCCCGGTGGACCGCCTTTTCAGTTTTAGAAAAAATAATAGAAAATGATGGAAATGTCAAAAAAATAAAAGAAAATAAGTTTCCCATGTGATATGTGGTCTAGTTGTTGGGAAAATTTTCAAATATGAATTTCGACTTTATTTGCAAAATCTCTCTGGAATTTAGTAAAATGGGCATAACTTTTGCATACGAACTCGGATTAAAAAGTTTTTTATATGAAAAATCATCTACTCGAAAAGTTACATCCGAAATCAACTGGGGATACCCCGTTGAAGATTTTTAGAATCCCCAAAAATCTAATAGAATAAAAGATACGGGGCTTTTAAGATCTAGAGGGGGGAAAATGGAAAAAAATTCAAACTTAGTAATGGCGGACCATTTGCTAGGTGCGCCACTAGTAACAGAAAAAAATTGGTTTCAAATTTTTTTGTGGAAAAAATGTTCAAAATATGATACGTAATATGCCCGGGAAGTTTGAAATATTTTTTCAAAATTTCATCACACTCATGAACATGAACAAAGTCCTAGACATCAACAGGGTTTAATAGGATTGATATGATAGATATATCAACAAGTGCGTGTTAAGTGAGCTGGTGCTGGGGTTGGATAGAATTGCGAAGTTAAGCATGCTAGGGCTGGAGTAGTGTGAGGATGGGTGACCTTTCGGGAAGTTTGCCCACGGAGTGTGATTTGACTTGAGATTAAGCATATTGACCCGAGATTAAGCCATTGTGACCCGAGATTATGAAAACAAAAACAAAAAAAATTCTGAAAAAATATTTTCTGAATTTTTTTTGAAAATAAATTGTTAGTAATGGCGCACCAGATATGTGGTGCGCTATTACTAAGTCAGATTGTAATGGCGCACTGTTGGACATAGTAATGGCGCACTACTAGGTGCGCCACTATTATCTGGTATACTAATGGCGCACCAGAGGTGCACCATTAGTATTTGTTACTAGTGGCGTGGTAATAGTGGCGCACCTATAATGTGCCATTAATGGCAAAAATAGTTGCGCCACTAACAGGCCTTTTTCTAGTAGTGAATCCCGCTACATCATGTCATCTTACTTAATGCGTTACTCTGTTCTTATGAACTTAATACTCTAGATGCAGGCAGGAGTCGTTCGATGTGTGGAGTAATAGTAGTAGATGCAGAATCGTTTCGGTCTACTTGACAGGGACGTGATGCCTATATTCATGATCATTGCCTTAGATATCGTCATAATTTTGCGCTTTTCTGCCAATTGCTGGGCAGTAATTTGTACACCCACCGTAATAATTCATATCTTGAGAGAAGCCTCTAGTGAAGCCTATGGCCCCCGGGTCTATTTTACATCATATTAGTTTCCCGTCAACTTGCCAATTTCTGTTGCTGTTCCATTACTTTGCAATCTTTTACTTTCTGTTCCATAAACCAAATATACCAAAAAAATTACTTTACCGATTATCCATCTCTATCAGATCTCATTTTGCAAATAACCGTGAAGGGATTGACAACCACTTTATCGTGTTGGGTGCAAATTGGTGTTTGTTTGTGCAGGTATTCGGTGACTTGCGCGTTGTCTCCTACTGGATTGATACCTTGGTTCTCAAAAGCTGAGGGAAATACTTACTCTATTTGCTCTATCACCCTTTCCGCTTCAAGCGAAAAACCAATGCAAGATCAAGAGGTAGCAATGGACTACTTGGAAAGCTTATATGGTTCATAGATAACTGGAAGTGGATACTCTAAAATGCACAAGATAAGTGTGAGTGCTATGGAGGGCCTTCTCGCAGGGAGATGGGGGCGGATCCTTAGTGGTGTATTGAATTGGTGAATATGTGGACTCGTCTGCGCTACCTCAAAGAAAGTGCTCGTAGTCGTAGTTCAGGATAGCCACGTAGTCAAAGCTGGATCGCTGCAGTTAAATCCACAACCCCCTTGTTGATACAGATGCATGAGTAGATAGTTCTAATGTAAGTCTTGCTGAGTACAATTGTCCTCACGTTTGCTTAATTTATGTTTTTGCAGATAGACTTCGTTCTCACTATTAGATTCACGTGGGCTTCAACGATTAGCTTGGTAATCCGAGACAGAGGTCCGGAACACATGGATTGACTGGCATGTGTCCTTCCTTGCTCCTGTGTATGTCCCTTCGAGGAAATGTCACGCGGTGTTTTGGTGGAGTCCTTGTAGTGTGCTACGACTCGGTTACATTCGCTGCTGACCGACACATGCATTGATGGGTCACGTATGCATGTCCCTGTAAGTTTGTGCCACCTTGGGTTTACGACTAGTCATGTTGGCCCGGGTTCTCTGTCATATGGATGCTAGTGACACAATCATATACATGAGCCAAAAGGCGCAATCGGTCCCAACTAAGGTAAGGCTGCAGCCATGGGAATACCGTGCGTGAGGCCGCAAAGTGATATGATGTATTACATGCTAGATCGGTGTGGCTTAGGATCGGGATCCTGACAGAGGCGCAAGCATATGTCCTAGATGGAGGATGGCGCGGCGCCGGACGTTGCCGGGACATGCCTGGGGGCCATGATGGCAGCCTTGGCGAGAGCCAACGTTGTGTCTCCAGACGTCGCCGGGGCAGACCCGGCGTTCGCGGTAACCCTGGTGAGCGCTGCACCCGAGGCAATATCGGCGATCCTCAATGCACTACAAAAAAAAAGACACATCCGTGACATTTTGGGCCGAACGATTTTTTTCCTGTCATGCTTATGACACTTCTATGATGATAATTGTGACAAAACCGGGTATCATCATAGATGTAGTGGGATCCTACTTCTATGACAAAAAATCATGACAGAAAATGGGCTTTTCATCCTGGGTGGGCCGGAGACGCAGCTGCATGACATTCTTTGGGCCGTATATGACGGAAAAAACCATGGTAGAAGCGAGGAAAATATCGGGGGAGTTCCCGGTTACGATGGGTGGTCGGGGGCCGAGCGATGCGTGTTTCTCTCGTACGTACGTGCGTGTGTGCGAGGCATTGCACTCTAACTGAACCCGAGCGAGGCGTTGGGCTCTAACTAAACCCGAGCGATTACACTGCACGCTACGCGTTACTGAACCCGAGTGATCGATCGATCCCTTGCTGTTAACTGAACCCGAGTGATTCCTTCGCTCCTGCTGCTAACTGAAGCCGATCGATGCTGCCTCTGGATGAACAGTGACCATTGTTGTGGTGGTTTGGATGAACAGGACCGCGTGGGGGGTTGGATGAACAGGACCGCGTGGTAGTAGAGGCCATTGCCGCTGGATGAACAGGACCCCGATTGATCAAGCCGGTGGAGGGGTGGATGAACAGGACCCCGTGGAGGGCTGGATGAATAGGATGACCCCATGGAGGGCTGGTTGAACATTAGCCGGTGGAGGGCTGGATGAGCAGTAGCCCGTGGAGGGGTGGTTGAACAGGACCCCGTGGAGAGGGCTGGTTTAACAGTAGCCGGTGGAGGAGCGCGCGGTGGAGGCTGGATGAACAGGAGCCCGTGGATGAACAGTCGCATGTGGAGGCTGGAGGAGGTCGACGCTGGATGAACAGTAGCCCGTGGAGGCTGGAGGAGGTCGACTGTGGAGATGAACAGTATCCCGTTGAGTCCCGTTTTGCGGTACGCCACACCCCTCCCGATGAACAGGACCCCCGTTTCGACCGTAGCGCTCCAACACAAGTCCGTTTCCTCCGTTTTGCGGTACGCCACACCCCTCCCGATCAACAGGACCCCGTTTCGACCAAGAGAAGTCTGTTTCCTCCGTTTTGCATAACGCCAGACCCCTCCCGATGAACAGGATCCCGTTTCGACCGTGGCCGGTCGAACACAAGGCCGTTTCCTCCATTCTGCAGTACGCCAGGCCTCGTTTCCCTGGGCTATTATGTCCAAGCCGGTTGGCTCCCGATGAACAGCACACATTCCGTTGCCTCCCGATGAACACGACGCATTCCGTTGCCTCCCCATGAAAACAGCGACGACACAATTTCTCCGTTCTGACCCAGCCATGTACACGAGCCCTGGCCGTACGTATGCGTGAGTAGGCGTTCGAGACCCCCGCTCGTATGTACGTATGTGGCTGTATTTACTTTCTTGCACCCTGGCCGTTGTACGTACGTGTACATGCTACGTGCACGCCTCTACTACGACACGTGTGCGCCTCTACTACGACACGTGTGCGCCTCTGCTACAACACATGCGCGCCTCTACTACGACACGTGCCCTTCCTTACACGGCCACGGTTCATCGCTGCAGCCTGCAGACAGACCGATCGTATGTACGTACACGTTCGCGACCAGAATGACAACGCTACGTACGCTTCGACAAGGTGGGTCCCGACTGTCAGGCACTTCCTTGCGTGCGAAGATGTACCTGGTGGGTCCCAACAGTCAGGGGGCGAATCAACTTTTTTGCCCGTAATATGGACGCACTTGCGTGCGAAGATGTAGCTGGTGGGTCCCAGCAGTCAGGGGGAGAAAACATTATTTTTCAGGGTAAAAAGGATGCAGTTGCATGCATGCGTCCATGGGCGTGGTGCATCCCCACCGTCAGCCTCTCACGTACAGTCATCTTCCGATGACTCTCGTTTGTTTACCATGTTGACCACACCGTGCCGAGCGCACCAAGGCCGCTGGACAACGGCGAGGCCCCAGACTGGATTGACCCGGAGATGGGGAAGACGCGGCAGTGGAGTCGCAGATGGAGAGGAGTGGGAAACTTGACTGGTTCGGGTGCGCGGCAGCACTGCCGCCCACGAGAGACAGGGCAAGAACGGGGGTTGAAGAAGGAGCACGGCTGTTGGATTAACATCCGATGGTCCAGCTGCTAGAATCGTTTGTTGATTAAGTTGACAAAGCCCTGCATACACGTCTGCTTAGTAGGCCCACAAGTCAGCCACCAAATCTGCCGGGTCTCAGCTGTCTTCGGGAGGAATGGTTTTTTTCGCATAACAAGGAGGCACTTCCTTCCGTGCGAAGGTACAACCGGTGGGTCCCAGCTATAAGGGGGAGGAAACAGCTTAATAAGGAGGAACTTTCCTTGCGTGCGACCATGGACCTCGTGGGTCCCAGCCATCAGGCTCTTCATGAGTCCTCTTCCGGTGACTCTCGTTTGTTGACCACGCCGTGCCGAGCGCAGCGAGGCGGTGGTCGACGGCGAGGCCCCGGACGGGAACGACCCGGAGATGGGAAGATGCATTAGTGGAGTCGCAGATTGAGAGGAGTACAAGGGTTATAACTGGTTCTGGTGCGGCGTGGGGCTGCAGTCGGTGGAGAATAAGAGGAGGTGTGGAGGGGTGGAGGGATAGCCTGGCCGGCGGTGGGGTAGCGCTTCGCAGCGATGCGTGCTAAGCAGAGCCGCTAGCCGCCGGAGGCCGGACCATGTGGTCCCGGCGACGCTGGAGGAAGAAGACGAGAGATTGAAGGTGCATGCTGGCGGTTGGATATAAATACAATGGTTGTGGATGTCATAGTCATTTGTTGACCAAGTTGACAACGCCCTGCGTAGGCTTCGACCTATTGGCCTACATGACAGCCTGCAAAAATGTGGCATATATTTAGCCCATGTTTTCTAGAATGTACACTCCATTTGCTGGGCTGGGTGAATAAATAATTTTGCGTCAATGCGGCCCATTTAATATTTTCTAAGAAATACCAGCCCATTTGCACTTTCTTGAAATACATGAATTAGGTGGGCTCATTCTATATATAATGTTATGTTAGAAGGAGCAATTAATATCAAAAAATAAACCATTGCGACACATTTTTATACATAAAATTAAACAATTAGCGAGTTATTGCTCAAACTAAAAATGAGCGCGTTATTATTACATTGGTCCTTAAAATCTTCGCAAGCTTTTGTACACAATCACTAGGATTTTCCTACCTATGAGTCAAAAACAACCAGGATTTTCCTTGCCAACTTCTGTTAAACATTTACTTTTATAAGTTAATAACACGTGGGGTGTTTTTATAATGTATATATAAGTCTCTATAAAATATACGATAATAGTAATAATATAAATATATAATGTGATTAGAAGGGAAAACATAAATTGGACACACCATTATTATTCTTATATATAGATAAATAGAACAGAGATCTGCGTTTTATTAAGAAAATACATTGGGCTGCCGATCTTTAAGAAAAAGTAAAACCTACGCTGGGAGGCCCATAGGCCAGTATGGACGTCAAAAAATAAGTTGAAACCACTGTCTCCGTATGTCGTGGGCTACGCATACCTAGGCCTAGATAATACTTGTTCGCCCTCTAGAAAAAAATGATACCAACTAGATCCCCGAGCGAACTGGATTAAAGAGGGGGCAGGCGGCGCGACTGAAGAAGCACATCATACGCGATTTTTTTCTTCAGTGGATGGCTCTCGATGGCGTTTTTTACTTGCCTCTGCACCATACAACTTGTATTTTTAGCCTCCCAGTCCGTGGTGGACCAGCAGCCCATTTGCTGGGCGGGCCAACCTATAGAAACCAACACTCGATTTTTCATCAAGCCCCAAAACAACGCAGTACTATGCTTGTTTTGAGGCCGAAAACATTACGACAGGGGTTGAGCGGGGGAGGGGGGAAGACAGAGCAAAAATATTAAAAAGAGATGATGCGCCGTTGCTACCCTAACAAAGCAGGTGCAATTCTTCTCGGGAAGAAGGTGTGCCGTTGACACCCACACGTCACAAATACCACAGTAGACATACTAACAAGTCCACACACAAGTACAATAGAACAGGTAAACATTCGTATCAAACTCAGGTTCACAGGCCACGTTCATATTCATAGCCAACATTCACAATCAACAACTCAAAAGATTCATATATACACAAGTTCAGCATGTCTATGCATCCAAATGATTGATAGATCACACGACAATATTCATAGATAATACACAAAAAGATTCAGATATACACATGTTCAGTATGTTTATGCAACCAAATGATTGAGATCATAGCCAATATCATCCATGGATGAACTTTAATTACCTAGGGTACAGACTGGTAAATGATGTTCTATCGGAGGTACTTCTTACTAAAATTAATGCTTGTACGAGTAAACTTTCGAGTACATAAGAGGCAGCACAGACAATCTGAACTTTGCTTGTAGGTTTATCCTCAAATAGTGGCCTCGTGCCGAGGGAGGTTTGAGCAACTTGGCCACTACTTTCATCCAACTAGTTTACTGGCTCATCTTGGTCCTGTAGCTCGCCAAAATTCTACATTGCAGACAAGAAAGGAGGCGGTTGAGAAAATGAACCACCCAAATTTTTTGTGCAGTTCAACTGAAATGGAGCATCCCTGGCGTGCAGACTGATTAAGTGCCAGATGAATATACGCGTCAACCAACTTGTTTGGAATCTTTAGACTCCATGCCATACAGTTCGCTACCATATGTGCCGATAACCAAAAGGCACAAGTTGGGACCAAAGACTGGACTGCGTTTTTCTGGGCTATGCGCCAAGCAATATTTTTGGCGTTCACTCTCCTAATACTTGGAGTTTGACAACTGGTTGACACCGGTTGATACTCGAATGAATATAGGCACTTCTTCTTGTCAACATCGATGCTTGTCTGAGTGAACTTTGGAGTACATAGCAGCAGCATAAGTACCTGTCCATCTGATCTTTTTGTGCAGTTCTACTGAAATCACCCAATGTAATGATTTGCCTGCGAGTTCAGGCTCCAAGTTACTCCTTTATGAAATCGTCAAACAGTAGCACAATACCAAATTACCAATACATATGACAAGCACAATAATCAGGATAAAGACCAGTACCAACCTGTGTGAGGTAGCATATCAATTACTATTTCCTTTGACTGGAAGCCGAGATAAGCCAAGCGACTGACAGCAAAGGAAGGAAGCAAGCCCAAATTAGCGACTGACAGGAAAGGAAGGAAGCTGTCGAGGCAATGAAGCACCCAAAGTTTTTGTGCAGTTCCACCAAAATCGAGCATCCCTGTTGGCACATATATTGAGAGAGTGAGATTACTGTAATAGTGGGACTAGTTGATGAAACATACACTAACAAATAGAAGCACCCTCATTATCTTAATGGGTAAAGTTAGCAACATAGTAGTCTTGCTTAAAGAGAGGTATTAGTTTATTTAATCAGTGCCAATTAGCTCAACACTCAAAGCATTGCCATGTATCATAGGTTGCAAAACTTTAACGTGCAAAGATAAAGGAGTTTCTCATGACAGTAGCACGATACAAATAGAGGTGACAACAAACTAATATGGATGAAGGCCTTAGGTCGGTACGAACCTGAGCAAAAAGCTTATTCATGTAGTCCCAGAAGAGATGATAAAGCACGCACTAGAATCACTCAATAGTATATATTTTTGTGCACTTCAAATATATGGTTGAAATCACTCTTGTTTACTAGTGCTGAGATTATATCGAAAGATTATCAAGAACTTCCAGCAGAGTTAAAGCACTGGCTGGGATACAGTTCATTGTATTGTCTTGTGTAGTTCCACTAAAATGTATGATTGGCACAACATGATACCTGTTTGCACAAGTAGGAACAAGGTGAAACCTTCATTAGCTTAGTGAGAAAGGATAGAAAGACATTAGCATATTACTCTAATAGTAGCATCAAATTCATCATGGACAATACGCGGAAGTGGAAGGGCTCCCTCGAGGATCGTCTCACATGTAAAGTAGACGTTGCCGGAGCCCTTGAATGGCCTCGACTGAGGCCTCGGCTTCAGCAAGATCACCTTGGCACTGTTTATTCTTCTTCCTCTTCATGCTTTGTTTCTCTTTCTCCTCACCAGTTGGTGAAACCAAGTACATGATTGGCCTTCTATTTCAGAATTGGTTTTGTCAGCGAGGGAGTACAAGTGTACTAGTAAACAATAGCATTATTTTTCTCATGGCAGTCGCAAAATAGAGATGAACACATGCATTAAATATCATTCTTACCTAAAGGAAGGTTATGGTGCCAATATGGATGATGAGGATTGGAACACAGACCTCCCTTTGTGCAGTTCCACCGAAATGAACCAACTGTTCCATTCTGACATTCCAGTTAAACAACACAAAGTCACTTCTTTTAAGAAGTGTTTTGTGCAGTGCACCAAAAGGTCACAACAGCAACCAGGTGAAATGGATATCCCTGTTTGCACAAATAGCTACAGAGGAAACAGTCAGAGTCTCAAACAATTATAGGAAAAAACATTTGGCTAAACTTGTCATGGCTTATAACTGCGGCATGGCTTCATTTTACCAGGGGCATTAGATTAAGAACAACTAAATATTTGGTATAAGGGCATGGGACAGTGGGTGCACCAGCAGTCCAGCACCATGTACCTAAACCGGGGCATAAAGTGGTGATTCAGAGTTTGTTGCCCCGAGAAACAAACATCCAAGAAACATATCTGGGTTGGTCCCATTTTTGTTCACTCTAGCCACCTACTCCTATGTTTTTTTAAATGGAGGCGTGCCCTCGGCCTCTGCATCATAATGATGCATGCAGCCATCTTATGTGTGGATAGCAAATCTAGTCCTTGTCATACCACTGTGTACAACGTTTCCCCTATATTTCCTTTTCGACCAAGAGACCGGTTGGATGACCAGTCTGTACTACTTTCACCCCCTATCCTTCCTATTTGTACCAAGTCCGATGTACATACTAAATTCCACAACCCCCACTTTATTTCTTGTTTGAACCAAGTACAAGATTCGACTCCATGAAGTAGCTTTACCTCTAACAATAGAAGAAAAAAATATGTGTCGTTGGACCATCTGATTGAGAGGGGCTGAGAGATAGAAAATGTTGCACATGCAGCGACGTAGCGAGCTGGGGAAGTAGAGCTAGGGCGGTTTCGAAGGAAGTTATACCTGTAGGTTGTCGGGATGTGGATAGGTGGGCGACCGGAGGCCGGATCCGCCCACACTAGGGCAACGACGAAGGGTTTAGAGGACCTCCCGCGTCGGTGCTCGGCCAGAGATATCGGTGCGGCCGGCAGTGGGTCTCCTCCCTCGTTGTCGATGACGGCCTAAACGCTGCCCCTCCTCCCCTTCACCGGCGGAGGGGGATACATCCGGATCTGTAACCAACGGTAAGGATAGAAAGATAGTGTTTTTTGAAGGGAGAAAGACAGTGTTACCACCGCTATCTTGTTTAGATTTGGAGAGGATGAGAGTGTGTGAATAGAGCAACCCTAGAAAGCAAGCGCGGAAGCTCCGGCCTATATATACGTAGTGGGGTAGTTTTCCTTTTTCACTCCATCAAAACAATCGTTTAAAATTGTGTGCATGCCAGGTCGCCGTTTTTTTAGTTGTTGATTGAGATAGCTACCCACTAATTCCAAGTGGTGTTATGGTGTCCGAGGTCGCACTTTGTATCGTTCAAGTCTGGTACAAGACCCTCCATTAGATGAACAACCACCCCCTTGTAAAATTTGTGAACAAGCCCACGGCTAAAATTATCGGAAACATGGGATGCCCCAACATGCATTATTATTTAATATTTTCTATGTGGGAGTATCCTCAAAACAAAATGTGAGAGTATAATATTTATTGGGCCCCTTTGTAATTGATGCTAAATTTTGACCAAAGATTTAACTGACAAAATGTTAGTGCATGTTAACAAAAATTATATCGTTTGATTCGTATTTGAACATAGTTTTCAATTATGTAATTTTTTGTGACATGCATGAACATTTGGTTAGTTAAATTTATAGTCAAAATTTGGCAAGGTGCATTAAATCAACACATGCATGTATCAAGAGGAGATTCACGGCATGCACTCATGCGTTGTAAATAATGCATCGGTAAACGCAAATTATTGAAATATATCGAGTGCAGTGCTTCGATGTGTCGCGTCAACTCGTACAACAAGAAGTTTGATTACTACAACGCCCTCTCGCCTTGACCGCACCTGCCTTTGGCTGCATGACAGGTGGGCCACCCACCTGTCATACACGCAAAGGCAGGAGCGGTAAGTCAATGAAGCTGCGTCCCTCCCTCGCCCATGAGCGTGGTGGCTGGCAGGACTAGGAGAAGCTTTCGTTCGCTACACGCTCTCCCTCCCACACGTGATGGACATGCAGCAGTTCAATTGGTGACAGATGGCCAGAAGCATACTGTAGTACTCCTCCACTGCAGTAGTACTCCATCATTGTTTGACTTCCCGAAGAGGCGAAGAGCCAAGCGCAGACCGGACGCTCGTGTGGCAGTTTCATGTGTAGAGTAGTCTAGGATAGCGTGTACCATGCCTGTAAGCTTAAAATCGTTGGGGTCGGCTCCATGCTTTTTTTATTAGTAACATCATTGGTCGTCTTCTCGAAGAGGCGAAGAGCCAAGCGCAACCGGAACGTGGCAGTTGCGAACGCTCGCCACAGTGTGTTTGGTTGCATTCTCATCTCAGCATAGTTGTTCCCTCTTTGTGCATGCTCATCCCAGCACCCCTGTTCATGCATGCTCTTCTCATGCATGCTCCTAGTGTATTTGTGTTAACCTAGTGTGGACTCATGCACCCTACCAAACACCCAAAAGTGGGTCGAGAAGGGCTTGGAGCACGCATATAGCCGGGCTCTTGCATGAGACAAAATTGCTATTTGAGCCCTCTATTGTAGTACTACTTGCTAGTATAGCCCTGTAAACCGGAAAGGAGTAGTTGCCTTTCTAGAGATTTCAACAAGTGACTAGACTACACCCTAAATGAGTAGTACTAGAGCAAAATGTGTGAATCTACACCATAAATAAACGCGTAGTTCTCTCGTTTTCCTCTCCGCCTTGGTTGCGGTGCACAATATTGAGTACTCCTATATGACTAGCGGCTCTATCTACATGCGGGACATCAAAGCATCCGGGTCCGCGTGCCATCCACCAAATCACAGCGAGGTGCTATAGTTGAGACTCACCGGTCACCCCGGTGTGGCCGTCATGACCCATCATATCACAAAACCCACACCTTCACTAGCAGTGGTAAAGTGGCCTCGAAGTGGCCTCGAAGTTGGACTGGACGAAGCAACCATCATTTCACTGGAACGCTCGCTGAAGCCCTTTCTCCCCTTTCTTGAAGAAAACCTCACTCCAGGCTACTCACTTCGGCCATTTTTCTTCTGTACCGACGAAGGAAAGGTGGGTGAATCAGTGATGCTACTATATTTTCATTCCAAGAATCTTATTTTTGCGAAGCACCGACTGATTCTCAAAGCCTATTCTTTTCCTGTTTTCATTGCGATTGTGGTTTCCTTTTGATTGCTTTTTGTTTGTTAGTTCATTGATGGATCCTGGAGCACTAGGCAAAGAGTTGCCGGTGGACAACCCACTGGAGACAACGCTCTCCAGGAAGCGAGCACCGACCAACGAGTTGACCATGTTGGCGGGCCAACCCATGGAGACGAAGAACTCCAAGAAACAAGCACTGGCCAAAGAGTTGACGACGTTGGCGGACGAACTCCTCAAAGAAAGTTGGAAGAACAGCAAGGGCCCCACCGTCCCTACCCTAGAAACTCTAATGGCCACCTATGCGAGGATCAAGGCCGAGTTTGAGGAGATAGTCGCCGTTGAGAAGCAGTATTCCCCTGGTAAGGTGATGGCCCCCATCGAGACGAGGAGATGGCCCCCGGAGGGATGGGATCCCCCGGTGAGCTGCACAAAGTAAAAAAATAATGGCTTACCATAGTTGTGGTTTTTGATTATTTGCAATGTGCTTGCTAATATGTTAGGGTTGTGCAGGTGCCGATGGACGTCCTTGATGATTCCGATGTCGCGGCCCGTCCCGCGGACAACGCCCCAGAGATCGTTTTCGATGCCGTGGTCTGTCTTGTTGACATCGCCCCGGAGATCGATTCCGATGCCGCTGTCCATCCTATGGACATCGCTCCACAGATCGATTCCGATGTCGCGGTGGACATCGCCCCAGAGATCGATTCCCATGCCGCTGTCCGTGCTGTGGTCATTGTCCGTGCGGTGGACAGTTGGTCGCGCTAATTCTTCAGGGTAGTTTGCATTGAGTTTAATTACCAGAACGATGCGTGTTATCAAACCATCTTAGGGCTAGTGCACTATCTTGTGTGGGCGGTATTTGCTACTTTTTTTCGATAGTGAATCATGCGAACCCTCTCCGACTTGTTGAAACGGATGTATCCTCACCAGCTTTTAATGTAATACATGGCATGCTTAGATGTAAGTTTGAACTGTTTATCATATCAGTAGGGCTTGTTTGATGATTCTTGGTGTTAGTAGGCTAGCTACTGTGCGAGCTATAGTACTTGCAAAACACTCACCAAAGAGAAACGTTGGGGCTGATGAGCTCGTGGTACGCTTATACTGATCCGTCGTCGATCGGCCAATAGCCCAAGCTCCTAAAATTGTAGGCTTAGCGATCGGTCAGACAATAGTCGACACGGATACATTCAGGCCTCATTCGGTTCATAGGGTAGGAAAATCGTAGCAAAAGTACAGAGACGTACAACACAAAATCATAGCAGTATGGAGACGTACTCCCTCTGTTCCAAAATAGATGACTCAACTTTGTACTACTAACTTTGAAACAGAGGGAGTACAAATCCTAGGCGGGCTAGTTTGGCCTAGTGGGTTTCAGTGATATGACGTGGTAGTGCCGTCCAGTCTTCGCGTGTGGTAGCAGTACTGCGGGTACAGTAAGTTTTCTTGAAGATGCGGAATTCAATGAAGTCATGATGGTTCCTTCGTCCGACCAACTTACAGTGGGAAAGGTTGGGCCTGCGCTACGACTGAGATGGACCAGGATAATTTTGTGCATGGCAGGTGGACCAGGATGGTTGACGTCCCACATGTCGGCGAATGAAAGTATTCTTTCTGATATAGTGGACGAGCAACGAGTATTCATTGTTTATTTTTGATGAAAGCTATTGTCTCCATTGTTACGACGGAGGAGTGTGAAACACGACAGCCCAGTGAACTTGGCATGTGCACCACTCCCTCCTTCCTCATGTAATACTACCATAGTGTTGACTCTAAGGTTGGCTATAAGGTTACAACTTTTTCTCACTTTCTCTCTATCTATTTCCTCTCAAATGTTTTTTACCTTTCTTTTTTTAGACACAATTGTTTTTTATTCCTCTTTTTTTAGAATTAGTTTTTTTATACCTAGGAGCACGTGTAGAGACGGGCTCCTGCAGATCCCACTCCTTGAGTTTGTCAATGCCTCTCTCTCCTCCACATAAGCGGGCTTAGGGCATGTACAATGGTTCTATTGTAGGGATGCCACATAGGATAAATGATGAGGTGGAGGAAAGAGAAATCATAAGAATAGGCTTGAGAAGACAAGAGATGATCTCTTAGCACAATATGTTTCACCATGTTTTTAGGAATAACTAGTTATTGAAGATAAGGCTAAGAAATGATCCATTGTATACATGTTTTTGTCATCTCTTAATTATATGCAAGACTTATGATAAGACTATCTTATCAACCATTGTACATGCCCTTATAGCCCAGAATTTTACTGGTACTACTTGGAATGCGGGCAGCTGGCGTCTGAGGGGGGAGCGCGCGGGGAGGTGGTGGGGTCGGGGGGTTCTGGTGAGCCAGGGCGGTTAGAAGCGGGCTTGGAAGCGGTCCGGACTCCCGCATAGCCCACCTCACATTATCAGCTTATATTTCTTGGAGTCCGTGCGCGGCGGGCGGGCGATCTCTTCTCCCTCCCCCGTCTCTCTCTTCTCAGCCGACGCTCGCCGAGTGATTAGATTTCGGCTATCGACTATTTATTCAATTGCAGTCCCACATGTCAGTGAAAATGCAAGACAACGCGTGTCCCCTCTCGTGAGCGGCGTGCGAGCCGGACTGTCGGGGGTGCGACGCGAACGCGACGCATACGAGTTGTAAGTGTGCTGCCTTTTCCTTTTGAACTTGCAAAGCATAACATTTTCGTGCGATCGATCGATAGAAATCTAGAACAAAATGATGAGGGCGGTGCTTTCCCGCGTGTTAGGCGGGCTAGTTTGAGGGATATGACATGCTACAGTGCCGTCCACTTGCTCCATTTTTTATGTAAGCAAGAGTCTACACTCTTACATGGGAGGAGTGTGAAACACGGCGGATCTGATTTTGATCGAGGGATAACTGTTCCCTCCGAAATAATGGAGCACTGTTAGCGATTATAGCATGATAGTTAAGGCATCTCCAGCGCTGGCCCTCAAATTTACACCGGCATCTGTCCGAGGACACTGATGGATGCCATCCAATGCTACCCGCATACCTTTCGACAACTATATGAACTAACCGGACAAAAATTCATATAAACAAAGCAAATTTCAAATTAACCGGATGAAATTCATTACATTTCGAAAACTTTTCCTGTAAACTAGACGAAATTCATTACATATTTTGCACAAACCATACTAAAACTTACTGTAAACCTAATCTAAACGATCTCCGGCGCCCGACCACCATGTCCGGCCATGAACCCGAGAAAGTCGGCCATTGCCTTTGCCTCCTCCTCATCCGCCTCGATAACCTCCTCCTCCGGAGCACAAGGTTCTGAAGATTTCCGCCTCCACGTCACCGTCAAGCGGCTAATCGACCGCCGATGTTTATCCCACCAAGCTTGGTGTCGACTGAGTGGAGGAGCGGTGGCCTTCCTGGGACCAGAGCGGCGGTGACCTACACTACAAAAAAGTACAGTTCTGTGATGATACGTGTTTGTCACAGTAGGTCACGTTTTTTGTCATGCATGTACATCCATGACAATTTTATGACAGAATCAAGATAGTCATACCTGTGCTGTCGTAGAAGTTTTCCATGACATTGAAGGAAATATGCCCTAGAGGCAATAATAAAGTTATTATTTATTTTCTTATATCATGATAAATGTTTATTATTCATGCTAGAATTGTATTAACCGGAAACATAATACTTGTGTGAATACAAAGACAAACAAAGTGTCACTAGTATGCCTCTACTTGACTAGCTTGTTGATTAAAGATGGTTATGTTTCCTAGCCATTGACATGAGTTGTCATTTGATTAACGGGATCACATCATTAGGAGAATGATGTGATTGACTTGACCCATCTCGTTAGCTTAGCACTCAATCGTTTAGTATGTTGCTATTGCTTTCCTCATGACTTATACATGTTCCTATGACTATGAGATTATGCAACTCCCGAATACCGGAGGAACACTTTGTGTGCTACCAAACGTCACAACGTAACTGGGTGATTATAAAGGTGCTCTACAAGTGTCTCCGAAGGTACTTGTTGGGTTGGCGTATTTCGAGATTAGGATTTGTCACTCCGATTGTCGGAGAGGTATCTCTGGGCCCTCTCGGTAATGTACATCACTTAAGCCTTGCAAGCATTGCAACTAATGAGTTTGTTGCGAGATGATGTATTACAGAACGAGTAAAGAGACTTGCCGGTAACGAGATTGAACTAGGTATTGAGATACCGACGATCGAATCTCGGGCAAATAACATACCGATGACAAAGGGAACAACGTATGTTGTTATGCGGTCTGACCGATAAAGATCTTCGTAGAATATGTGGGAGCCAATATGAGCATCCAGGTTCCGCTATTGGTTATTGACCGGAGACATGTCTCGGTCATGCCTACATAGTTCTCGAACCCGTACGGTCCGCACGCTTAACGTTTCGATGACAGTTATATTATGAGTTTATATGTTTTGATGTACCGAAGGTTGTTCGGAGTCCCGGATGTGATCACGGACATGACGAGGAGTCTCGAAATGGTCGAGACATAAAGATTGATATATTGGAAGCCTATGTTTGGATATCGGAAGTGTTTCGGGTGAAATCGGGATTTTATCGGAGTACCAGGAGGTTACCGGAACCCCCCGGCAACATAATGGGCCTTAGTGGGCCTAGGTGGAAGAGAGGAGAGGCGGCTAGGGCTGGGCCGCGCACCCCTCCCCCTAGTCCGAATAGGACAAGGAGAAGGGGGCGCCGCCCCCCCTTCCTTCTTCTCCCTCTCCTCTTTGCCCCCTCCCAAGTCCTAATCCAACTAGGAAAAGGGGGAGTCCTACTCCCGGTGGGAGTAGGACTCCTCCTGGCGCGCCCCAAGGCTGGCCGCACCTTCCCCCCTTTGATGCTTTATATACGGGGGCAGGGGGGCACCCCATAGACACAACAATTGATCATTGATCTCTTAGCCGTGTGCGGTGCCCCCTCCACCATATTACACCTCGATAATATCGTAGCGGTGATTAGGCGAAGCCCTGCGTCGGTAGAACATCATCGTCGTCACCACGCCGTCGTGATGACAAAACTCTCCCTCAACACTCGGCTGGATCGGAGTTCGAGGGACGTCATCGAGCTGGACGTGTGCTGAACTCGGAGGTGCCGTACGTTCGGTACTTGATCGGTCGGATCGTGAAGACGCACGACTACATCAACCGCGTTGTGTTAACGCTTCCGCTTTCGGTCTACGAGGGTACGTGGACAACACTCTCCCCTCTCGTTGCTATGCATCACCATGATCTTGCGTGTGCGTAGGAATTTTTTTGAAAATACTACATTCCCCAACAGTGGCCTCAGAGCCTGGTTTTATGCGTAGATGTCATATGCACGAGTAGAACACAAGTGAGTTGTGGGCGATATAAGTCATAGTGCTTACCAGCATGTCATACTTTGGTTCAGCGGTATTGTGAGATGAAGCGGCCCGGACCGACATTACGCGTACGCTTACGCGAGACTGGTTTCACCGTTACGAGCACTCGTTGCTTAAAGGTGACCGGCGGGTGCCTGTCTCTCTCACTTTAGTTGAACCGAGTGTGTCTACGCCCGGTCCTTGCGAAGGTTAAAACAGCACCAACTTGACAAACTATCGTTGTGGTTTTCATGCGTAGGTAAGAACGGTTCTTGCTAAGCCCGTAGCAGCAACGTAAAACTTGCAACAACAAAGTAGAGGACGTCTAACTTGTTTTTGCAGGGCATGTTGTGATGTGATATGGTCAAGACATGATGCTAAATTTTATTGTATGAGATGATCATGTTTTGTAACCGAGTTATCGGCAACTGGCAGGAGCCATATGGTTGTCGCTTTATTGTATGCAATGCAATCGCCCTGTAATGCTTTACTTTATCACTAAGTGGTAGAGATAGTCGTAGAAGCATAAGATTGGCGAGATGACAACGATGCTACGATGGAGATCAAGGTGTCGCGCCGATGACGATGGTGATCATGACGGTGCTTCGGAGATGGAGATCACAAGCACAAGATGATGATGGCCATATCATATCACTTATATTGATTGCATGTGATGTTTATCTTTTTATGCATCTTATCTTGCTTTGATTGACGGTAGCATTATAAGATGATCCCTCACTAAATTATCAAAGTATAAGTGTTCTCCCTGAGTATGCACCGTTGCGAAAGTTCTTCGTGCTGAGACACCACGTGATGATCGGGTGTGATAGGCTCTGCGTTCAAATACAACGGGTGCAAACCAGTTGCACACGCGGAATACTCAGGTTAAACTTGACGAGCCTAGCATATAACAGATATGGCCTCGGAACACGGAGACCTAAAGGTCGAGCGTGAATCATATAGTAGATATGATCAACATAGTGATGTTCACCGTTGAAACTACTCCATCTCACGTGACGATCGGACATGGTTTAGTTGATATGGATCACGTGATCACTTAGAGGATTAGAGGGATGTCTATCTAAGTGGGTGTTCTTAAGTAATATGATTAATTGAATTGGAATTTATCATGAACTTAGTACCTGATAGTATCTTGCTTGTCTATGTTCATTGTAGATAGATGGCCCGTGCTGTTGTTTCGTTGAATTTTAATGCGTTCCTTGAGAAAGCAAAGTTGAAAGATGATGGTAGCAATTACATAGATTGGGTCCGTAACTTGAGGGTTATCCTCATTGCTGCACAGAAGAATTACGTCCTGGAAGCACCGCTGGGTGCCAGGCCTGCTGCAGGAGCAACACCAGATGTTATGAACGTCTGGCAGAGCAAAGCTGATGACTACTCAATAGTTCAGTGTGCCATGCTTTACGGCTTAGAACCGGGTCTTCAACGACGTTTTGAACGTCATGGAGCATATGAGATGTTCCAGGAGTTGAAGTTAATATTTCAAGCAAATGCCCGGATTGGGAGATATGAAGTCTCCAATAAATTCTACAGCTGTAAGATGGAAGAGAATAGTTCTGCAAGTGAGCATATACTCAAAATGTCTGGGTATAAAAACCACTTGATTCAACTGGGATTTAATCTTCCGGATGATAGCGTCATTGACAGAATTCTTCAATCACTGCCACCAAGCTACAAGAGCTTCGTGATGAACTATAACATGCAAGGGATGGATAAGACGATTCCCGAGCTCTTCGCAATGCTAAAGGCTGCGGAGGTAGAAATCAAAAAGGAGCATCAAGTGTTGATGGTCAATAAGACCACTAGTTTCAAGAAAAAGGGCAAAGGGAAGAAGAAGGGGAACTTCAAGAAGAACAACAAGCAAGTTGCTGTTCAGGAGAAGAAACCCAAGTCTGGACCTAAGCCTGAGACTGAGTGCTTCTACTGCAAGCAGACTGGTCACTGGAAGCGGAACTGCCCCAAGTATTTGGCGGATAAGAAGGATGGCAAGGTGAAAAAAGGTATATGTGATATACATGTTATTGATGTGTACCTTACTAATGCTCGCAGTAGCACCTGGGTATTTGATACTGGTTCTGTTGCTAATATTTGCAACTCGAAACAGGGGCTACGGATTAAGCGGAGATTGGCTAAGGACGAGGTGACGATGTGCGTGGGAAATGGTTCCAAAGTCGATGTGATCGCGGTCGGCACGCTACCTCTACATCTACCTTCGGGATTAGTTTTAGACCTACATAACTGTTATTTGGTGCCAGCGTTAAGCATGAACATTATATCTGGATCTTGTTTGATGCGAGACGGTTATTCATTTAAATCAGAGAATAATGGTTGTTATATTTATATGAGTAATATCTTTTATGGTCATGCACCCTTGAAGAGTGGTCAATATTAATTGAATCTCGATAGTAGTGATACACATATTCATAATATTGAAGCCAAAAGATGCAGAGTTGACAATGATAGTGCAACTTATTTGTGGCATTGCCGTTTAGGTCATATCGGTGTAAAGCGCATGAAGAAACTCCATACTGATGGACTTTTGGAACCACTTGATTATGAATCACTTGGTACTTGCGAACCGTGCCTCATGGGTGAGATGACTAAAACACCGTTCTCCGGAACTATGGAGAGAGCAACAGATTTGTTGGAAATCATAGATACAGATGTATGTGGTCCGTTGAATATTGAGGCTCGTGGCGGATATCATTATTTTCTCACCTTCACAGATGATTTGAGCAGATATGGGTATATCTACTTAATGAAACATAAGTCTGAAACATTTGAAAAGTTCAAAGAATTTCAGAGTGAAGTTGAAAATCATCGTAACAAGAAAATAAAATTTCTACGATCTGATCGTGGAGGAGAATATTTGAGTTATGAGTTTGGCCTTCATTTGAAACAATGCGGAATAGTTTCGCAACTCACGCCACCCTGAACACCTAAGCGTAATGGTGTGTCCGAACGTCGTAATCGTACTCTACTAGATATGGTGCGATCTATGATGTCTCTTACTGATTTACCGCTATCATTTTGGGGTTATGCTTTAGAGACGGCCGCATTCACGTTAAATAGGGCACCATCAAAATCCGTTGAGACGACGCCTTATGAACCGTGGTTTGGCAAGAAACCAAAGTGGTCGTTTCTTAAAGTTTGGGGCTGCGATGCTGATGTGAAAAAACTTCAACCTGATAAGCTCGAACCCAAATCGGAGAAATGTGTCTTCATAGGATACCCAAAGTAGACTGTTGGGTACACCTTCTATCACAGATCCGAAGGCAAAACTTTTGTTGCTAAATTCGGAAATTTTCTGGAGAAGGAGTTTCTCTCAAAAGAAGTGAGTGGGAGGAAAGTAGAACTTGATGAGGTAACTGTACCTGCTCCCTTATTGGAAAGTAGTTCATCACAGAAACCGGTTTCTGCGACACCTACACCAATTAGTGAGGAAGTTAATGATGATGATCATGAAACTTCAGATCAAGTTATTACTGAACCTGGTAGGTCAACCAGAGTAAGATCCGCACCAGAGTGGTACGGTAATCCTGTTCTGGAGGTTATGTTACTAGACCATGATGAACCTACGAACTATGAAGAAGCGATGGTGAGCCCAGATTCCGGAAAATGGCTTGAGGCCATGAAATCCGAGATGGGATCCATGTATGAGAACAAAGTATGGACTTTGGTTGACTTGCCCGATGATCGGCAAGCCATTGAAAATAAATGGATCTTCAAGAAGAAGACTGACGCTGACGGTAATGTTACTGTCTATAAAGCTCGACTTGTTGCAAAAGGTTTTCGACAAGTTCAAGGGATTGACTACAATGAGACCTTCTCACCCGTAGCGATGCTTAAGTCTGTCCGAATCATGTTAGCAATTGCCGCATTTTATGATTATGAAATTTGGCAAATGGATGTCAAAACTGCATTCCTGAATGGATTTCTGGAAGAAGAATTGTATATGATGCAACTGGAAGGTTTTGTCGATCCAAAGGGAGCTAACAAAGTGTGCAAGCTCCAGCGATCCATTTATGGACTGGTGCAAGCCTCTCGGAGTTGGAATAAACGCTTTGATAGTGTGATCAAAGCATTTGGTTTTGTACAAACTTTTGGAGAAGCCTGTATTTACAAGAAAGTGAGTGGGAGCTCTGTAGCATTTCTGATATTATATGTGGATGACATATTGTTGATTGGAAATGATATATAATTTCTGGATAGCATAAAGGGATACTTGAATAAGAGTTTTTCAATGAAAGACCTCGGTGAAGCTACGTATATATTGGGCATCAAGATCTATAGAGATAGATCAAGACGCTTAATTGGACTTTCACAAAGCACATACCTTGACAAAGTTTTGAAGAAGTTCAAAATGGATCAAGCAAAGAAAGGGTTCTTGCCTGTGTTACAAGGTGTGAAGTTGAGTAAGACTCAATGCCCGACCACTACAGAAGATAGAGAGAAGATGAAAGATGTTCCCTATGCTTCAGCCATAGGCTCTATCATGTATGCAATGCTGTGTACCAGACCTGATGTGTGCCTTGCTATAAGTCTACCAGGAAGGTACCAAAGTAATCCAGGAGTGGATCACTGGACAACGGTCAAGAACATCCTGAAATACCTGAAAAGGACTAAGGAAATATTTCTCGTTTATGGAGGTGACAAAGAGCTCATCGTAAATGGTTACGTCGAGGCAAGCTTTGACACTGATCCGGACGATTCTAAATCGCAAACTGGATACGTGTTTACATTGAATGGTGGAGCTGTCAGTTGGTGCAGTTCTAAACAAAGCGTCGTGGCGGGATCTACGTGTGAAGCGGAGTACATAGCTGCTTCGGAAGCAGCAAATGAAGGAGTCTGGATGAAGGAGTTCATATCCGATCTAGGTGTCATACCTAGTGCATCGGGTCCAATGAAAATCTTTTGTGACAATACTGGTGCAATTGCCTTAGCAAAGGAATCAAGATTTCACAAGAGAACCAAGCACATCAAGAGACACTTCAATTCCATCCGGGATTTAGTCCAGGTGGGAGACATAGAAATTTGCAAGATACATACGGATCTGAATGTTGCAGACCCGTTGACTAAGCCTCTTCCACGAGCAAAACATGATCAGCACCAAGGCTCCATGGGTGTAAGAATCATTACTGTGTAATCTAGATTATTGACACTAGTGCAAGTGGGAGACTGAAGGAAATATGCCCTAGAGGCAATAATAAAGTTATTATTTATTTCCTTATATCATGATAAATGTTTATTATTCATGCTAGAATTGTATTAACCGGAAACATAATACTTGTGTGAATACATAGACAAATAGAGTGTCACTAGTATGCCTCTACTTGACTAGCTCGTTGATTAAAGATGGTTATGTTTCCTAGCCATTGACATGAGTTGTCATTTGATTAACGGGATCACATCATTAGGAGAATGATGTGACCATTTCGTTAGCTTAGCACTCAATCGTTTAGTATGTTGCTATTGCTTTCTTCATGACTTATACATGTTCCTATGACTATGACTTTGTGTGCTACCAAACGTCACAACGTAACTGGGTGATTATAAAGGTGCTCTACAGGTGTCTCCGAAGGTACTTGTTGGGTTGGCGTATTTCGAGATTAGGATTTGTCACTCCGATTGTCGGAGAGGTATCTCTGGGCCCTCTCGGTAATGCACATCACTTAAGCCTTGCAAGCATTGCAACTAATGAGTTTGTTGCGAGATGATGTATTACAGAACGAGTAAAGAGACTTGCCGGTAACGAGATTGAACTAGGTATTGAGATACCGACGATCGAATCTCGGGCAAGTAACATACCGATGACAAAGGGAACAACGTATGTTGTTATGCGGTCTGACCGATAAAGATCTTCGTAGAATATGTGGGAGCCAATATGAGCATCCAGGTTCCGCTATTGGTTATTGACCGCAGACATGTCTCGGTCATTTCTACATAGTTCTCGAACCCGTAGGGTCCGCACGCTTAACGTTTCGATGACAGTTATATTATGAGTTTATATGTTTTGATGTACCGAAGGTTGTTCGGAGTCCCGAATGTGATCACGGACATGACGAGGAGTCTCGAAATGGTTGAGACATAAAGATTGATATATTGGAAGCCTATGTTTGGATATCGGAAGTGTTCCGGGTGAAATCGGGATTTTACCGGAGTACCGGGAGGTTACCGGAACCCCCCGGCAACATAATGGGCCTTAGTGGGCCTAGGTGGAAGAGAGGAGAGGCGGCTAGGGCTGGGCCGCACGCCCCTCTCCCCTAGTCCGAATAGAACAAGGAGAAGGGGGCGGCCCCCCCTTCTTTCTTCTCCCTCTCCTCTTTCCGCCCTCCCAAGTCCTAATCCAACTAGGAAAAGGGGGGAGTCCTACTCCCGGTGGGAGTAGGACTCCTCCTGGCGCGCCCCAAGGCTGGCCGCACCTTCCCCCCTTTGATCCTTTATATACGGGGGTAGGGGCACCCCATAGACACAACAATTGATCATTGATCTCTTAGCCGTGTGCGGTGCCCCCCTCCACCATATTACACCTCGATAATATCGTAGCGGTGCTTAGGCGAAGCCCTGCGTCGGTAGAACATCATCATCGTCACCACGCCGTCATGCTGATGAAAATCTCCCTCAACACTAGGCCGGATCGGAGTTCGAGGGACGTCATCGAGCTGAGCGTGTGCTGAACTCGGAGGTGCCGTACATTCGGTACTTGATCGGTCGGATCGTGAAGACGTACGACTACATCAACCGCGTTGTGTTAACGCTTCCGCTTTCGGTCTACGAGGGTACGTGGACAACACTCTCCCCTCTCGTTGCTATGCATCACCATGATCTTGCGTGTGCGTAGGAATTTTTTTGAAATTACTACGTTCTCCAACAGACATTACCAAAATTATCATCATGGAAGTGTCCGCTTCCATGACGATAAGTCACACATCATAGAAGTGTTTTCGTCAAGGGTGACCGACACGTGGCATCGACCGTAACGGCTCGCCGTTAATCTATCGGGTCCAGTTTTGGATCCGATAACCCGTTAACAGCCCGGACCAATGGGGATTTTCCACGTGTAAAATTCTCATTGGCGGACAGAACCACGTGTCAGCTCCCCGTTGGGACAGATGTCATCCACTCGTTGGACAGGAGGCGCCTATGATACGTCGACACGTGGTCGGCCCAATAGAGGCCCATTCCGGTGAAAAGGCCGGCCGAGCTAAAGGCCCACCATGTTTTTTCAGACACTAGTGGGCTGGCCCGTTAACAGCCTGCCATGTTTTGGGTCAAATTGAGGCCAATTCAGATCAGGCCCGTTCAAAGCCTGCCGAGTTTTGAGCCAAATTACGGTCCATATCAGATCAGGCCCGTTCACAGGCCACTTCACCTTTGGGCCCATTCTAAGATAGGTTTGTATTTCAGCCTGTTAAATGCCCGTTTACCAGTTCGGCCCGATAATAGCTTCGGCATCTTAGCGCCCCGTGGAGTATCTGGGACGTTGTTGGCCCGGTTTAACTTTAGCCCATTGAACGGCCCACACAGAAACTGGGCTATTTCTTGTCCGAAGTAACTTTAGGCCTCTTAACGGCCCGTAGTATTTGTGGATAAATTTCAGCCAACTGGCCTATCGGCCTGTTAATGGCCCGTGTAACAGTTGGGCCTAATTACAACCCGCGTTGAATCCGGCCTGCTTACAGCCCATCTGATAATGGCCCGTGACACTTTTGGGCCTATGGCCCGCGTGGATACCGGCCTGCTTAAAGCCCATAATTTTATTGGGCCAAACAGGCCCGAGATATATTTTGGCCCGTTAACTGCTCGTCCTATTTGGGCCCAACATGGGCCTTAGGCTGTTTCGGCCTGTATTGGCCCGTGAATTTTTCCGCTCAATGCTAGCCCAATCTAGGTTTTAGCCTGTTAAAAGCCCATGGTATTCTCTGGCCCAGCTGGCCAGAACTTTACTCGGCCTGTTAAAGGCGGGAAACAACCATAAGGTTTAGACCTGCTAATGGCCCAAGATGATTATAGGCCCACGTTTTGGGCCATATGAGTAACGGGCCGCCCTAAAGACCGACAACACTAAGATCCACAGAACCTTCCTTCCTAAATTACAGCATACCGACCAAGAATAAACCAAGACTATACAACAAAGAAATTACAGCATATTACATTCCCTCTGCATCAAAGTTCGCCGCCAGTGATAATAAAGGGCAACCAGACAGCAGATTACATAAACTGGGCAGGTCGCCACCAGTGGAAGTTAACAGGCGGACAAAATTATAGACAGAATCGACAGCACTTCAACACAGTTCAAGAAAGGTTAGCCCAGCCCAGCTGCTGCAATGCAAGCAGCTTAGCAACCTGATGAGACTGTGCTTCTTTGGCGCTCATATCCATCAACTTAAGCTACATAGCATCAATACACGTCTTGTACTTACGGTTAATCTTGCATAGAGATTGGAGTTCCAGTCGTATTTCAGCGGAAGCATGTATTTCTGCTTGAATTTCAGACTGAAGAAGTCGAACAGATTCAGGCGGCGACTTCATCGAGCTTGTGTCACTGAGTAAGTTTGACACTACATCAAGATGTGACTTCATGGTTGTATCCCTACCCTCAATATGTTTTGCCTTCTCCTCTGGAATATGTGTTAGAGGGACAAACAATGGCTTCGTCTCACTATCATTGTGGCAGTTCTTCCTAGCAGCAGTGTTGTCACCCTGAAAGAGAAACAAGTAGGTAGATAACAGGTTTTGCACGTATAAGCATCAGCGCTGTCAATTCATCTCATTTTTTGTCAGAAATAAAGAGACACGGTTTAAAATAGCATTAACATAATAGGCATTGTTCATAGTTAAGACGGCATGAAATGGCATTGTGCATGAGCGGCCAGCTTCACCAGACCACTGGATTACAGATCAAGAACAAAAGCATAGATGTAGTTCTAAACAACGTATAAGCATAAATGGTGAGTGTACTGTCAATTTATACCATTTCAGATTGGTGAGTGTACTGTCAATTTATACCATTTCTGTACTGACCAGACCTCAAATAGTCTGTGTTGTTGTGCACCAGTGTCATCCCTGGATCAGTAATGCTGACACGCACAGTACAAATGGAGGATTTATAACAGAGTAGCAATCACACACTTATTACATCGAATATCTCAAAAGAGAAATAAGTATGATAAACATGGCTTAAGGCCATCTAATACGATAACAGCAGAAGGCTTGGAAGATAAGTGAGTCCATCAACTCCAACGGCATCACTGAGTATAAGACCACGACCTAAGGCACCTTACTCGTCGTTTGAAAAGTCTGCAACATGAAACGTTGCAGCCCGAAAACGGGTCAGCACATGGAATATGCTGGCAATGTAACACATAGAGAGTAATGAACATAATAATGCTATACTACATGCATGTATGGCTGGTGGAAAGCTCTATGGTTACAGTTTTGCGAAAAGCCAATTTTTCCCTACTGCAAAGGAATAAATTTTATTTAACTATCATGGTGGTTGTTAAACATTGAGATGGTTGACAGCATCTCAATCCCAATTAAGTATCATCATTTAACCCAACAATATTAATTAAAGTAACATGATGATGAGATTCACATGATAATCCAAGTACTAGATACTGAAGTTGTCCATAACCGGGGACACGGCTAACCATGATTAGTTTATACACTCTGCAGAGGTTTGTGCACTTTTCCCACAAGACTCGATCTCCTCCGTTGGATTTCTCGCACTACATGGTGTTTGAGAAACGGATGACCGAGACACAGTCTTTCAGAAGTGTTTGCACCTTACGATGTGATAAACCGTACCACCTACATCCCCTACATCTGCTAGTCTACCACTGTAAGAGTTCACACAACTTAATCAACTATGCTAGAGCCCATAATAGCTTGCGGCTGCACACGGAAGTTTCTAGCATGAATAATCTCATGATCCCTTTGAACCTGGGTGGCGGTCCAAAAGAAAAACAGGCAATCCTGGAATACCCAGGTACCTCAATCCACCCAGATGTGAGTTTTAGTTGCCACCTTAAGTAAACCATTAATTAAAAATCTCACATCTGTCATGAATATCTCTCAAACCCAATCCACGTCTACGAGCATAGCATGGCAACATAAGCAAACGTAGAACTAACTCCCAAGGGTTTGATAAATAAAACAGGTAATAGGTACTACCTCAACTACTTCCCAATACCCACAATTTAATTAGATCCTAATCATGCAATGTTTGAGGATTGATCTAATGCAATAAAAACTGGGTATGGAAGAGTATGATCAAAGTGTTACTTGCCTTGCTGATGATCCGCGAAACCTAGAGATTCGAAGTAACAAGCGGCGCACTCCGGGTACTCTATCGCAAACAAACAAGCAAACAATAAGTACTCATCTAATGCACAGGTACAACTCGAATAAAAGATTCAATCAGAAAGTTCAACTTAAGAACTCCGGTTTGCAAAAAGAATCAAATCGAACGAAGCAACGAAAGTCAAACGGCGAAAGAAACAAGCTTCGTTTACTAATCTAGATCTGGGTCAAATTTTACAGTAGCAAAAACTTGTTTGAGTAGGTTAAACGGAAAGAGAATTTCGAGACCAAACTCTAGGCGCTTGAATCGCCCGATTCCGATAAACGAGCGATAAGTTAAACGAAAACGAAGATCTGATCAGAAATCGAGATCTGGAATAATCGCGGAAAAATCTGACGAAAAAGAAAACTGACGAACAGTTAAACGAAAGAACGTTCGTTAACAGCGAAAATCTGACGAACACGTTCGTTAAAACGAACGGGTTGGTGAACGTTCACTAAATAATAAAACCGAAAAAAAATAAACCGATCTAAAAAAATGAAAACTAGGGTTTAAAAAAAAAACGAACGATTTTTTTAGAAAACCGGCAAGGCGGCGGCGGCTCGGTACCTCGTCGGAACGGGCTCCGGCGGGGTCGGGCGGGGCTCCGGCGGGGCTCGGCGAGGGCGGCGGGGCTCGGGGCGGCGAGGGGCGGCGTCGGCGGCGGTGTACGGCGTCGGGCGGCGGCGGCTCCTCGGGCGGCGGCTTGGGGCGGGGGCGGCGGCGGGTATATAAGAGAGGGCGGCTGGCTTGGAGGAGGGGACAAGGCGGCGGCGGCGTGTCCCTGGCGGACTCGGGCGGCGGCGGCGTCGTGCGCGCGAGGGAGACGATGGGAGGTGGGCCGGCCTGGCTCGGCTGGGCCTCGGCCCGGTCGGGCGCGGGTTTTTTTTAATATTCTGCCGAATCGAAAAAAATCGCAGAAAAATAAATAAAACTCCAAAAATGATAAAACAAATTTTCCCCGTCTAATAAAAATAATTCGAACAAGGTGAACATTTTTCTTGGCCAAAAATGCAGTTTTGAAAACGTGCAATTTTTTAATGCAATTAAAATTGCAAATAAAATCCGAATAAAGTCCAATATATGATTTTAATATTTTTCCTCCAATATTTCAATTGTTTTGGAGAAGTAATATTTTCTCCTCTCATTTATTTTAATATGAAATATGTTTTCGGAGAGAAAAATAATTAAAACCAAAAATCCTCGTATTATTATTTGATAAAAATCAAATATGAAAAATCGGAAAAATCCCCAACTCTCTCCGAGGGTCCTTGAGTTGCTTAGGATTTATCGAGGATTTGCCAAAATGCAATAAAATATGCTATGCAATGATGATCTATTGGATAACATTCCAAATTGGAAATTTGGGATGTTACAAACCTACCCCCCTTAAGATGAATCTCGCCCTCGAGATTTGGGTTGGCTAGAAAATAGGTGAGAGTGGTTCTTCCGCAGATCTTCCTCTCGCTCCCAGGTGGCTTCATCTTCTGTATGGTGACTCCACTGGACTTTGCAAAACTTGATAACCTTACTGCGGGTGACTCGGCTGGCATACTCAAGAATCTTAACTGGTTTCTCCACATAGGTCAAATCACTTTCCAGCTGAATCGCTTCCATTGGCACTGTATCTCTCAGTGGTATCTCAGCCATCTCTGCGTGGCACTTCTTCAACTGGGAAACATGAAATACGTCATGAACTCCTGACAATCCTTTGGGCAATTCCAGCTTGTAGGCAACTTCTCCCATACGTTCCAAAACTCTGTATGGTCCGATAAAACGGGGCGCTAACTTTCCCTTAACTCCAAAGCGCTTCACTCCTCGAAGTGGTGATACTCGAAGATAAACTCTGTCTCCGACTCCGTGAACTGTCTCCTTACGTTTAGAATCCGCATAACTCTTCTGCCTGGACTGGGCTACCTTGAGCCTATCACGAATCAACCTCACTTTCTGTTCAGACTCCTTAATCAAATCTGGTCCAAACAACTGACGGTCTCCAACTTCGTCCCATAACAATGGTGTTCTGCACCTCCTTTCATACAAAGCTTCGAAAGGGGCCATCTTCAAACTGGTTTGATAACTGTTGTTGTAAGAAAACTCTGCATATGGCAAATTGTCGTCCCAACTAGATCCATAATCTAGCGCACAAGGTCTTAACATGTTTTCCAAAATCTGATTGACTCTCTCGGTCTGTCCATCTGTCTGTGGGTGAAAGGCTGTACTGAATTCTAGCCTGGTTCCCAATGTTTCATGTAACTGCCTCCAAAGCTTCGACGTAAACTGGGTTCCTCTATCTGATACAATGGTCCTCGGAACTCCATGCAAACATACGATCCTGGTTATGTATATCTTTGCCAACTTAGCACTGGTGTAAGTGGTCTTCACTGGGATGAAATGAGCTACTTTCGTCAAACGGTCGACTACAACCCATATTGAGTCATAGCCTGAACGAGTCCTGGGAAATCCCGTGATAAAATCCATGCCTAGTTTATCGCACTTCCATTCGGGTATCGGCAATGGTTGTAGCAATCCTGCTGGCTTTTGATGTTCCGCCTTCACTCTCTGACATACATCACAAACTGCTACATACTCCGCAATATCCTTCTTCATTCCGGTCCACCAGAAAGTATCCTTCAAATCCAAATACATCTTGGTATTTCCTGGGTGAATCGAATAAGGTGAATCATGGGCCTCTGGCAAAATCAACTTCCTGATCTCCGGATCATTGGGCACATAAACACGGCCCTCAAACCATAAGGTCTCGTGCTCATCCTCACGAAATCCCTTGGCTTTTCCTTTGCTCATCTTTTCCTTTATCTCATCAATCTCCTTGTCTGTCTTCTGAGCTTCTCTGATCTTTTCCATCAAGGTAGATTGAATCTCCAATGTTGCTAAATAGCCTCTTGGGACTATCTCCAAACATAACTTGCGAAGATCCTCGGCTAATTCCTGGGGTAACTCTCCTGTCATGAGGGTGTTGACATGGCTCTTGCGGCTCAAAGCATCTGCTACTACGTTAGCCTTCCCTGGGTGATAATGCAATCTCATATCATAGTCCTTAATAAGCTCCAACCATCTCCTCTGCCTGAGATTCAACTCCTTCTGCGTGAAAATGTACTTCAAAATCTTGTGATCGGTGTACACCTCACAATGGTTTCCGATGAGAAAATGTCTCCATGTCTTCGACGCATGCACTACGGCTGCTAATTCCAAATCATGTGTGGCATAATTCTTCTCATGGGGTTTAAGTTGCCGTGAAGCTATGACACAATTCTTCCTTCCTGCATAAGCACTGCTCCAAGTCCTCGACGAGAAGCATTGCAATAAACTTCATAATCCTTGCGTTGATCTGGCAGAATCAACACTGGTGATGTAACCAATCGTTTCTTCAACTCTTGGAAACTAGCTTCACATTCCTCAGTCCAATTGAACTTGGTGTCCTTCTTCAATAGCTCAGTCATGGGCTTAGCAATCTTCGAGAAATTCTCGATGAACCTCCGGTAGTATCCTGCAAGTCCAAGAAAACTCCGGATCTCTCCAACTGACGTGGGTGATTCCCAACTTGTTACTGTGTCAACTTTGGTGGGGTCTACTGCTATTCCTTCTCCGGATATAACATGTCCGAGGAATCCAACTTCCTTCAGCCAAAATTCACATTTGTTGAACTTGGCGTATAATTGATGTTCTCTGAGCTTCTCAAGTACCAATCGCAAATGCTCCTTATGCTCTTCTTCATTCTTGGAATAGACTAAAATATCGTCAATGAACACCACGACGAACTTATCCAAAAACTCCATAAACACCTTGTTCATCAGGTTCATGAAATAGGCAGGTGCGTTAGTCAGACCAAATGACATAGCGGTATACTCATATAGCCCATATCTGGTGGTAAAAGCCGTCTTAGGTATATCCTGCTCTCGAATCTTTAACTGATGGTATCCTGATCATAAATCGATCTTGGAAAATACCTTTGCTCCTTGTAAGCGGTCAAACAAATCATTGATCATCGGCAGCGGGTACTTGTTTTTGATGGTCACTTCATTCAATCCACGGTAATCAACAACCATCCTCAACGATCCATCTTTCTTCTCCACTAGAAGTACGGGCGATCCCCAAGGTGACGAACTTGGGCGAATATAGCCTTTATCCAATAACTCCTTAATCTGCTTCTTAATTCCCTCCAAATCTTTTGCGGGCATCCTGTACGGTCTCTTAGATATTGGCCCTGTGCCTGGCAAAAGTTCAATCAGAAACTCAATGTCTCTATCCGGTGGCATGCCTGGCAACTCTTCTGCAAATACATCCGGGTAATCCTTCACCACTGGCAAACTCATGATAAGGAATTCACTTCAGTCCTCTTTGGCACATGCCGGGATACATACTTGATCCTTCTTCCTTCTGGGGTGGTAAGCATAATCGACTTACTGGCACAATCGATGTTCCCTCCATACTTTGATAACCAATCCATGCCTAATATCACATCCAATCCTTGCGATTCCAATATTATTAGGTCTGAGGGAAACAGGTAGTTACCAATCCTTAATGGTAATCGATCGCACCATAAGCTAGCCATATACTCTGCTCCTGGCGAGGTTACTAACATGGCTGACCTGAGGGCTTGGGTTGGCAGTTTATACTTATCCACAAATCCCCTTGATATGTATGAATGCGATGCACCAGTATCAAAAAGAACGAGTGCAGTAAATGACTTAACCAAAAACTTACCTATTACTGCATCAGGCTGTGCTTCAACCTCTTCCACGCTCACGTGGTTCACATGTCCTTTGTTGAAAGGGTTCGGCTTCTTCCGAGAGCTTCCATTTCCATTACCATTCTGGGCTTCAGGACATTCATTGGCATAATGTCCAGTCTTCTGGCACTTAAAGCAAGTGACTTGGCTCAGGTCTCTCTTTGCTGGGGTTGAAGGGTTGGTACGGTTCTGTCCGTTGCTTCCTCCGTTCCCATTACCATTCTTGGAGCCATTATGGTTGTGCGAACTACCTCCTCCATGGGTATGCTGAAACTGTCCTCCCGATTTCGGGGCAAAACGTGGCTTCTGCTGAGCTCCAGAATTATACTTCCCTTGTCCATACTTCCTCTTATGGTTTTCAATCTGCTGCTGCTTCCCTTCAATCATGAGTGCTCTATCTACCAACTCCTGGTAGTTGTTGAAGGTTGCTACCATTAGCTGCATGCTCAACTCATCATTCAGTCCTTCCAAAAACTTCTCCTGCTTGGCTGCATCTGTAGCAACGTCATCTGGTGCATAACGTGCTAACTTACTGAAATCCTCCACATACTGGCCCACGGTGCGTCCTCCTTGGCATAGGTTGCGGAACTCACGCCTCTTCATAGCCATGGCTCCTGCTGAAACATGGGCTGTACGGAAAGCTTGCTGAAACTGGTCCCATGTGACAATGTCAATAGGGTGTGTGGCTGTGTAATTCTCCCACCATGATGCTGCGGGTCCAACAAGCTGATGTGCGGCAAAACGCACTCTTTCCGCATCTGTGCATCCTGCAGTGGCCAACTCCCTTCCAACTTTGCGGAGCCAATCATCTGCAACAATCGGCTCGGTGCTGCTGGAAAACATCGGCGGATTTAGCCTCAGGAAACGGGCTAAGTGATCAACAGGTGGTGGTGGTGGGTTTTTGTTGTTGTTGTTGCCTTGGTTCTGTACTAACACTTGCATCAGGGCATTCTGTTGCTGAATCAACTGAGTGATCACCGGTGGGAAAACAAATCCGGTGTCGCGTCTCGGAGGCATCTGATAGGTTGGAAAAGATGACGGTTTAGAATAGAATGAGGTCTAGAGAGAAAATACTACCCATATGCTCATGAGACAAATACAATCAATAGCACTCAATCAATTCAAACAAGGCATACAAACGATCTATCTAGCGTTGCAAAAGTGCTCGAACTATATTATATAAATAGGGGAAAACTACTACTGATATGGTGGTCTACTAGAAATTCTGATCAGTTGAAGACTCCATGATATCCGCTCCAGCTTCATCAACAAAGTCATCTTCACTGGGGTCCGAGTCGGTGTCGTCGATGATGATGTAGTTATCCGGGCAAGCGCATTCATCATCTCCTGCTTTTGGCACTGGATTTCCCATGAATACTCCAATATTCTTCTCTAGGTCGTCATTCTTCCCTACTAGTGCGACGATTTCCTCCAAATAATCCTCGCGTGTAGCCTTGAGCTCTTCCTCCAGCTCCTTGATCTTTGTCAACGCCTTCTTCAGATCTATCTTGTCTGAGCACATCTGGTTCTCCTGGCGACGAATGTGTTGGTTTTGCTCCTGGATGAAAGCTGCAATTGATCCATCCTTCTTGGTGTTAATCATCTCCCATTGCTCGTCTCGGCGTCCACAAATCTGATAAATAGTATCCTTAAGCTCCCTGTGGTAGACTTCTCCAATGCGTCCCATAGCGATGTGGGCTGCCATGCTCTTCCCTAAACTCCAGGATGGTGCTTCAAAAGACAACTTTATAGGCTCAGTGAATGGCGCAATCGTCCTTCCTGGAACTTGAACTTGAATCTTCCAACTCTCCTCTTCTGGTAATGTGGCGTTGTAGGTTCCGGTGATGCTGGGTATTCCTATGTTCAAGTACTTGGTGACTTCCTTCAAGTGTCGTCCAAAAGGTGTCTCTTCATCTGGTTGCATGAACTTGCTCCTTGCATCCGCCATTCCTAAAAGAGTAGAAAGTGGAGAGGGGTCAGAAATGAGATGAGAGAAGTGTTCTAGGGTTTAAGCTTAGTGGTCGTGTCCTACAGTCAGCATGTGCTCTGATACCACCTTTGTAGCGACCAGACCTCAAATAGTCTGTGCTGCTGTGCACCAGTGTCATCCCTGGATCAGTAATGCTGACACACACAGTACAAATGGAGGATTTATAACAGAGTAGCAATCACACACTTATTACATCGAATATCTCAAAAGAGAAATAAGTATGATAAACATGGCTTAAGGCCATCTAATACGATAACAGCAGAAGGCTTGGAAGATAAGTGAGTCCATCAACTCCAACGGCATCACTGAGTATAAGACCACGACCTAAGGCACCTTACTCGTCGTCTGAAAAGTCTGCAACATGAAACGTTGCAGCCCGAAAACGGGTCAGCACATGGAATATGCTGGCAATGTAACACATAGAGAGTAATGAACATAATAATGCTATACTACATGCATGTATGGCTGGGGAAAGCTCTACGGTTACAGTTTTGCGAAAAGCCAATTTTTCCCCACTGCAAAGGAATAAATTTTATTGAACTATCTTGGTGGTTGTTAAACATTGAGATGGTTGACAGCATCTCAATCCCAATTAAGTATCATCATTTAACCCAACAATATTAATTAAAGTAACATGATGATGAGATTCACATGATAATCCAAGTACTAGATACTGAAGTTGTCCATAACCGGGGACACGGCTAACCATGATTAGTTTATACACTCTGCAGAGGTTTGTGCACTTTTCCCACAAGACTCGATCTCCTCCGTTGGATTTCTCGCAATACATGGTGTTTGAGAACCGGATGACCGAGACACAGTCTTTCAGAAGTGTTTGCACCTTACAATGTGATAGACCGTACCACCTACATCCCCTACATCTGCTAGTCTACCACTGTAAGAGTTCACACAACTTAATCAACTATGCTAGAGCCCATAATAGCTTGCGGCTGCACACGGAAGTTTCTAGCATGAATAATCTCATGATCCCTTTGAACCTGGGTGGCGGTCCAAAAGAAAAACAGGCAATCCTGGAATACCCAGGTACCTCAATCCACCCAGATGTGAGTTTTAGTTGCCACCTTAAGTAAACCATTAATTAACAATCTCACATCTGTCATGAATATCTCTCCAACCCAATCCACGTCTACGAGCATAGCATGGCAACATAAGCAAACGTAGAAGTAACTCCCAAGGGTTTGATAAATAAAACAGGTAATAGGTACTACCTCAACTACTTCCCAATACCCACAATTTAATTAGATCCTAATCATGCAATGTTTGAGGATTGATCTAATGCAATAAAAACTGGGTATGGAAGAGTATGATCAAAGTGTTACTTGCCTTGCTGATGATTTGCGAAACCTAGAGATTCGAAGTAACAAGCGGCGCACTCCGGGTACTCTATCACAAACAAACAAGAAAAGAATAATCTAATGCACAGGAACAACTCGAATAAAAGATCCAATCAGAAAGTTCAACTTAAGAACTCCGGTTTGCAAAAAGAATCAAATCGAACGAAGCAACGAAAGTCAAACGGCGAAAGAAACAAGCTTCATTTACTAATCTGGATCTGGGTCAAATTTTACAGTAGCAAAAACTTGTTTGAGTAGGTTAAACAGAAAGAGAATTTCAAGACGAAACTCTAGGCGCTTGAATCGCCTGATTCCGATAAACGAGCGATAAGTTAAACGAAAACGAAGATCTGATCAGAAATCAAGATCTGGAATAATCGCGGAAAAATCTGACGAAAAAGAAAACTGACGAACAGTTAAACGAACGAACGTTCGTTAACAGCGAAAATCCGACGAACACGTTCGTTAAAACGAACGGGTCGGTGAACGTTCACTAAATAATAAAACCGAAAAAAATAAATAAACCGATTTGAAAAAAAAACGAAAACTAGGGTTTAAAAAAAACGGACGGTTTTTTTAGAAAACCGGCAAGGCGGCGGCGGCTCGGTACCTCGTCGGAACGGGCTCCGGCAGGGTCGGGCGGGGCTCCGGCGGGGCTCGGCGAGGGCGCCGGG